>NC_089491.1:12215554-12523813 GCF_036850765.1 Saccopteryx bilineata | reverse complement strand
GATGTGGCACATATACACTATGGAATACTACTCAGCCATAAGAAATGATGACATCGGATCATTTATAGCAAAATGGTGGGATCTTGACAACATTATACGGAGTGAAATAAGTAAATCAGAAAAAACCAGGAACTGCATTTTTCCATACGTAGATGGGACATAAAACTGAGACCAAGAGACATTGACAAGAGTGTGGTGGTTACGGGGGGAGGGGGGAGAGGGAGAGGGAAGGGGGAGGGGGAGGGGCACAAAGAGAACTAGATAGAGGGTGACAGGACAATCTGACTTTGGGTGATGGGTATGCAACATAATTGAACTTTAAGATAACCTGGACATATTACCTTTGAATATATGTATCTTGATTTACTGATGTCACCCCATTAAAAATAAAAATAAAAAAAAATAAAAAAAAATGGTACAGTGGTCCCTCGTCTATCACAGGAGTTAGGCTCCAGAATCCCCCGCAATAGGCAAAAATCTGCAAAGTAGCAACCTTATATTTATTTTATTATTTGTATATGTATTAAGGCTTTATAACCCTCCAAACACTCTTATAAACCTTTCTCACACTGTTATTAACCTTTCCCCCACTCTTATAAACACTTCCTATGCTCTTAAACACTTTCTATAGACTTAAACCTACGTAATTTTACCAATATATAAAATTTTATATGGGTACTCACCAGTGAATATACTACAACTTGGATGATGAAGATGATGATGATTTAATATTCTTTGAATATATTTTAATTAATATTTTTCTATTGTTTTTAATTTTTAGGCTAGGAAATGCTTATTTTACCACAAAATTAATTGAAAGTATAAATATATAAAAATACCTATATACCACAAAATCCCACAATATAATGAAAAATCCACAATATAAAATTAGAAATATACAATTTTAAAAATCCACAATACAGTGAGATTACAAAAAGTGAACCGCAATATGACGAGGGATGACTGTACTGATAAAACTAGCAATGTGTGAAATTTTTAAATTAAGGGTAGATCCTGTCCTCTCACTGTATCACATCATAATATGCAAGTATATTTAAATGTGAAATATAGTATTCAAAATTTAGAAAAAACTACATGAATTTCCCTGATCTATGAGATAGAAAGGACTTTTCAGTAGAAAAGTAACTTAAGAAGTCACAAAACCAAATACATGTCAATTTTGACTACAAAAATAATTTTTCAAAACTTCTATACATATTAGAATGTCAAGGACAGAAATAGAATCCAAAATAAAATGTTTTTATTATGTTTTATTGTCTTTAATGTCCATTTTTTTATTTTATTTTTTTTATTATTAAATGTAATGCACTGACATTGATAAGTCAGGGTAAATATGTTGAGAGAAAACATCTCCAGATTATCTTGACATTTGATTGTGCTGTATACCCCTTCTCCAAAGTCAAATTGTCTTCTGTCACCTTCTATCTGGTTTTCTTTGTGCCCCTCCCGTCCCCCACCCCCTCTCTCCTTCCTCGCCCAATCCTTCCTCCCCCCACACCCCACTCCTGTTGCCATCACATTCTTGCTCATGTCTCTGAGTCTCATTTTTATGTCCCATCTATGTATGGATTCATACAGTTCTTAGTTTTTTCTGATTTACTTATTTCACTCAGTATAATGTTATCAAGGTCCATCCATGTTGTTGTAAATGATTCGATGTCATCACTTCTTATGGCTGAGTAGTATTCCACAGTATATATGTACCAAAGCTTTTTAATCCACCCGTCCTCTGACAGACACTTGGGCTGTTTCCAGCTCGTCGCTATTGTGAACAATGCTGCCACAAACATGGGGGTGCATTTCTCCTTTTCGAGCCATTCTATGGTGTTCTTGGGGTATATTCCTAAAAGTGGGATAGCTGGGTCAAAAGGCAGTTCGATTTTCAGTTTTTTGAGGAATCTCCATACTGTTTTCCACAGTGGCTGCACCAGTCTGCATTCCCACCAGCAGTGCAGGAGGGTTCCCTTTTCTCCACATCCTCGCCAGCACTTATTCTGTGTTGTTTTGTTGATGAGCGCCATTCTGGCTGGTGTGAGGTGATATCTCATTGTGGTTTTAATTTGCATTTCTCTAATGATTAGTGATGTTGAGCATTTTTTCATATGCCTATTGGCCATCTGTATGTCCTCTTTGGAGAAGTGTCTATTCATTTCTTTTGCCCATTTTTGGATTGAATTGTTTGTCTTCCTGGTGTTGAGATTTACAAGTTCTTTATAAATTTTGGTTATTAGCCCCTTATCAGACATACTGTCAAATATGTTCTCCCATTGTGTAGTTTGTCTTTTTATTCTGTTCTTGTTGTCTTTAGCTGTGAAAAAGCTTTTAAGTTTGATATAGTCCCATTTGTTTATCCTGTCTTTTATTTCACTTCCTCGTGGAGATAAATCAGCAAATATATTGCTCCGAGAGATGTCGGAGAGCTTACTGCCTATGTTTTCTTCTAAGATGCTTATGGTTTCACGGCCTACATTTAAATCTTTTATCCATTTTGAGTTTATTTTTGTGAGTGGTGTAAGCTGGTGATCTAGTTTCATTTTTTTGCAGGTAGCTGTCCAATTTTCCCAACACCATTTGTTAAAGAGGCTGTCTTTACTCCATTGTATTTCCTTACCTCCTTTGTCAAATATCAATTGTTCATAAAGCTGTGGGTTTATTTCTGGGTTCCCTGTTCTGTTCCATTGATCTATATGCCTGTTGTTATGCCAGTACCAGGCTGTTTTGAGTACAATGGCCTTGTAGTATAACTTGATATCAGGAAGTGTGATATCTCCTACTTTATTCTTCTTTTCTAAGATTGCTGAGTCTATTCGTGTTCTTTTTTGGTTCCATATAAATTTTTTGAATATGTGATCTCTGTCTTTGAAGTCAGTCATTGGTATTTTAATTGGTATTGCATTGAATTTATAGATTGCTTTGGGTAATATAGACATTTTAATGATATTTATTCTTCCTAACCATGAGCACGGTATATGCTTCCACTTGTTTGTATCTTCCTTGATTTCTTTTATCAATGCTTTGTAATTTTCCGAGTACAACATTTTCAGATCCTTGGTTAAGTTTACTCCAAGGTACTTTACTTTTTTGGTTGTAATAGTGAAGGGGATTGTTTCTTTAATTTCTCTTTCTGACTGTTCATTGTTGGCGTATAAAAATGCCTCTGATTTCTGAGTATTGATTTTATACCCTGCCACTTTGCTGAATTCATTTATCAGGTCCAGTAGCTTTTTGACAGAGACTTTAGGGTTTTCTATATACAATATCATATCATCTGCAAATAATGATAGTTTTACTTCTTCTTTTCCAACTTGAATGCCTTTTATTTCTTCTTCTTGTCTGATTGCTGTGGCTAGGACTTCCAGGACTATGTTAAATAAGAGTGGTGAAAGGGGGCACCTCTGCCTTGTTCCTGATCTTAAGGGGATTGCTTTTAATTTTTGCCCATTAAGTATGATGTTGGCTGTGGGTTTCTCATAGATGGCTTTTATCATGTTGAGGTATGTTCTCTGTATTCCCACTTTGCTGAGAGTTTTGATCATGAATGTGTGCTGGATTTTATCAAATGCTTTTTCTGCATCTATTGAAATTATCATATGGTTTTTCTCCTTTTTTTGGTTTAACTGATGAATCACATTGATTGATTAATGAATATTGTACCAGCCTTGCCTCCCCAGAATAAACCCCACTTGATCATGGTGTATGATTTTTTTCCATATATTGTTGGATCCGGTTTGCTAATATTTTGTTGAGGATTTTAGCATCTATATTCATTAGAGATATTGGCCTATAATTTTCTTTCTTTGTGTTGTCTTTGCCTGGTTTTGGAATCAGAATTATGCTCGCCTCATAAAAAAAAGCTTGGAAGTCTTCCTTCCTATTGAATTTTTTGAAATAGTTTGAGAAAAATAGGAGTTAGTTCTTCTTTGAATATTTGGTAGAATTCAGTTGTGAAGCCATCAGGCACAAGACTTTTCTTTGTTGGGAGTATTTTGATAACTTTTTCTATCTCATTTGGTGTAATCAGTCTCTTTAGGTTTTCTGATTCTTCCAGATTGATTTTTGGAAGATTGTATGTTTCAAGGAATTTGTCCATTTCATCTAGGTTCTCTAGTTTTTTGGCATACAGTTCTTCATAGTACTTTCTTACAATATTTTGTATTTCTGTTGTGTCAGTTGTTATTTCTCTACTCTCATTTCTAATTTTATTTATTTGAGTCCTCTCTCTCTTTTTCTTGATGAGTCTAGTTAAAGGTTCATCAATCTTATTTACCTTTTCAAAGAACCAGCTCCTAGTTTCATTGATTCTCTGTATTGTTTCTTTAGCCTCTATGTCATTTATTTCTGCTCTGATCTTTATTATCTCCTTCCTTCTACTAGCTCTGGGCTTTACTTGAAGTTCTTTTTCTAGTTCTTTTAGATGCAGGGTTAAGTTGTGTATTTGAGCCTTTTCTAGCTTCTTAAAGTGTGCCTGTAGTGCTATGAACTTTCCTCTCAGCACTGCTTTTGTTGTGTCCCATAAATTTTGAGTTGTTGTATGCTCATTGTCATTCGTTTCTAGGAATATTTTTATTTCTTATTTGATCTCATTCTTAATCCATTTGTTATTTAACAACCTGCTATTTAGTTTCTATGTGTTTGAGAATTTTTGAGCTTTTCTGTTGTGGTTCATTTTGTTTCATGTCGTTGTGATCAGAGAAAGTGCTTGATATGATTTCAATCTTCTTAAATTTGTTAAGACCGCTTTTGTGCCCTATCATGTGGTCTATCCTAGAGAATATACCATAAGCATTTGAAAAGAATGTATATTCTGCTGCTTTAGAGTGAAAGGTTCTGAAGATATCTATTAAATCGAGTTGATCTAGTGTGTCCAATAAGTCTGCTGTTTCTTTGTTAATTTTCTTTCTTGAGGATCTATCTAGTGATGTTAGTGGGGTATTGAAATCTCCTACTATTAAAGTATTGCTATTGATCTCACCCTTTAAATCCATCAAAGTCTGCTTTATATATTTAGGTGCATAGATATTTATTATAGTTATATCTTCCTGTTGGATTACTCCCTTTATCATTATGTAGTGGCCTTCTTTATCTCTTACTATATCCTTTGTTTTAAAGTCCAATTTGTCTGATATAAGTATTGCTACTCCAGCTTTTTTTCATTTCCATTTGCATGAAATGTTTTTTTTCCATTCTTTTACCTTCAATCTATGAGCATATTTTGTTTTAAGGTGTGTCTCTTTAGACAGCATATGTACGGGTCCTGTTTTCTTATCCACGCAGCTACCCTATGTCTTTTGATTGGATCATTTAATCCATTTACATTTATGGTTATTATTGATATGTAGTTGTTTATTGCCATTTTATTCTTTAAAGCTCTAATCTTTTTTTGCTATATTCTTTTCCCACTTTGATCTGTTTACAACAGGCCCATTAATATTTCCTGCAGCATTGGTTTGGTTGTAATGAATTCCTTGAGTTGTTTTTTGTCTGGAAAGCTTTTTATTTCTCCTTTAAAACAATAGCTTTGCTGGATAAAGTAGTCTTGGTTGTAGGTTCTTGTTCTGCATTACTTTGAATATTTCTTGCCATTCCCTTCTGACCTCAAGTGTTTCTGTTGAGAAGTCAGATGTCATCCTTATAGGGGCTCCTTTGTACGTGATAGCTTTTCTGTCTCTTGCAGATTTACTATTTTCTCTCTATCGCTTAGCTTTGGTATTTTAATTATGATGTGTTTTGGTGTAGATTTCTTTGGGTTTCTCTTTAATGGAGTCCTCTGTGCTTCTTGAACTTGTGAGAGTTTCTCCTGCATTAAATTAGGGAAGTTTTCAGCTATGATATGATTGAACAAAGTCTCTATCCTTTGTTCTTTTTCTTCTTCTTCAGGAACCCCTATGATGCGGATGTTATTTCTCTTCATGTTGTCACACAGCTCTCTAAGAGTTTTCTCAGATTTTTTGAGTCTCTTTTCTTTTTACTTCTCTGCTTTCATGCCTTCATTCCAGTTGTCCTCAAACTCACTGATTTGATCCTTAGCTCTATCTATCCTGTTTTTAATTCCTTCCATTGTGGTCTTTATTTCTGATATTGTATTTGTCATCTCTGACTGATTCTTTTTTATACTCACTATTTCTTTATTTAGGAGTTCATAATGACCATCAACTGTTGTTCTAAGATCCCTAAGCATTCTTACAATCATTATTTTGAACTCCGCATCTGGAAGTTTGATTATTTTCATATCACTCATTTTATCTCCTGAAGCTTTCTCTTGTGGTTTCATTTGGATTGCACTTTTTTGTCTTCTCATTGTCTGTGTTTGGGTGTTTTGTTTGTAGCGTTGGTTGAGTCTAGGCTTGGTGATGTCTGCCTCCAGGTTTCAGTTGTGTTATTTCTAGTTCTTCTTGGGTTGGTATCAGCTATTATTTGTAATCCACTTTCAGATTTGGGCAGCTTTGAAGTCTTGATTTGTTTGTTTTCTTAACAGGTGATAGTCTTGTTTACTGAGCTCAGCAGATGGCTTCCTTGAAACTGTATCCAGGAATGTGATGGGTGTAACTTGAGACTCTGAAGGTTGCTTCCACCAACTAATCTCTCTGGGGGCAGGGTGTTTTTTCAGCTTCAGTAGGGGGAGGTGTATCTCAGGTCACCATGGAGACCTGAATTACTGCCCATCCTCCCCACTTCTTGTTTTCAGCTGTGTCTTGTTGCGCTGATTGGAGCTGGAGAGATGTCTGGAGATCTCTGATCTGGAAGCAATTCAGTACTGTTTTGTGGAAGGATCAGTCCCTCCCCCAGCCATAGCCACCTCCAGCACAGATGAGTCAGCTTTTTTAGGTCATCTCCTGCATTCCTTAGCCCCTCTCAGTCTGTCCCTCTCTCTCTCCTTTCCACATGGGAGATAAGCTAGTCTTTTCAACACAACTCTCTCCCTAGTCACCAGGCAAGTGGCTGTGAGCAGTATTTTCTGCTCTTTTCCCTGGAGTGAGATCCCCTCTGGGCTCTCAGGCTCACCCCCACCCTTCGTTCCTGTAAGCAGGGGAGATTCAGGCACTCCCTACTAGGTTTGATGTGGCTTCTTCTTTTCTCCTTTGTTTTTGAGAGCTGCTCTTGTAGTCCAGAGTTAGTTTTTCAGGTTGATTTTTCCTAAATTGATTTGTATTCCAGTTTGGTGGTGAAAGCTGGGTGTCTGTACATCCGCCACTCCGCTGCCATCTTCAGGTCCCTTTAATGCCCTTTTTTTTTTCTGAAGCTGGAAACGGGGAGTGACAGTCAGACAGACTCCTGCATGTGCCCAACCGGGATCCACCCGGCACGCCCACCAGGGGGCGACGCTCTATCCACCAGGGGCCAATGCTCTACCCCTCCGGGGCATCGCTCTGTTGTGACCAGAGCCACTCCAGCGCCTTGGGCAGAGGCCAAGGAGCCATCCCCAGCACCCGGGCCATCTTTGCTCCAGTGGAGCCTCGCTGCGGGAGGGGAAGAAAGAGACAGAGAGGAAGGAGAGAAGGAGGGGTGGAGGAGCAGATGGGCGCTTCTCCTGTGTGCCCTGGCAGGGAATCAAACCCGGGACCTCTGCATGCCAGGCCGACACTCTATCACTGAGCCAACCAGCCAGGGCTAATGTCCATTTTTAAAGATACAAACACCCCAATCGAAAAAAGGGCCAATGAATTAACAGAATAATTTGAGGAATAATTAGCCACAGTGATAAATCAAATAAAACATTATTCACTCTCTCCAGTAACCAAAGATGTGCAATTTAGAACAAGGAGATTATTTTGTACCTATGAAATTGTTAATAAAGCCAGCTATAGTGATTAAAAACATGGGTTCTAGTGTCATACAGGCCTAGATTGGAATTGCCATCCTTACATTTAGTAGTTATATGAGCTTGGTCAAGTCACTTTCCTCACTGGGCCTCAGCTTTCTCATCTGTAAAATGGGGACAATAACAGCTCGTTCCTCCTAAGCCCACTGCATTACATGAGACTATAATGAAAGTGTTCAGCAAGTAGTAGGTAGTATCAATAGAATTAAAAGTAAGGTTCCTTTTAAAGGAGATACAACATTCTCAGCATCATATCTGCCATTATGGCTAGTGTGCTTGATGTAGGATGCCTCATTTAATTGAGAGTCAGGACTTCAAGGGAGTGCTTCATATTAGAATTACTCTGTTTAGGGAAATCCCTAGCAGAAATAGTCATGTTATAATTTATGTTCCTGATGTCTCCCTCAACCCAGTCTTCCCCAGGGCACAGGACTGGCATTAAATTGTCCAGGGCATAGACAGGAGTTACCAAGAGTGCACTGCATCCCAGCCAGAGGCTTCAGATCACACTCCTGAGACCGACTTCTGAGACTTTAACCCTTGGGAAGAAGACACACTGGTTCCCCCAGGACCCAGCCAGAGTTGGCTGGAGAAGAGACTGCGCATAACACAAGGATGGGTTGAAGGAGCACTTGGGGGGATGGTATTCCATGAGCCTTTAAAACCCTAAGGAAGACTCCTGTCTTCTCAGGTCTAGGGAAGCTGGAAATGAGTCATACACTCTAAGTGGTCCTATGGCACTCAACTCTACTGACTGAGTCAGAAAGGTCCCAGGCAGTTCCTCACTGTGAACTTTCCAGCCAGAAGAGGAAACTGGAGAATCCAAAGATACCTGAACCCAGTCTATACTTTAACAGGTGAGAATCTGGAAGGGGTAGGGTAGAACACACACACACACACACACACACACACACCTCCTTTCTGAGCCTCACAACTAGGCAGGTTGCTTGGGAAGATGATCTGAGTCTCTGCCTCAAATCAGAAGCCTCTTTATAAACAAAAGACCAAAGGGAATGCTAACATATTCACAAAAGCGTCCAAAGTCACCCTTCCTACAGACAAGTACAAAACGACCTCTCATGCCAGCTTGCCCTGAACGCTGGGAGAGCAGAAGAGTGGCTACTTTCAAGCCTGGTTCCTTGCCCTTCTCCTTCCTCTGATGAAAAGTAAAGATCAGAGGGGGATAGTGTAAGTGTGGGGGTGAGAGCACAGGCTGTGGGGGTCAGACACACCTGCCATTTGATTCTCATTTTCTAGCTATCTGATCTTGAGTATGTCAAATATCTCTGAGACTCAGTCACCATATGCAGAGTTTTTGAGTAAAATAATACCTATTTCATGCCTTGTGAAGAATGAAGCACCATCAAGGTGTCTACACTTTGCAATCCTCTGCAAATAGGTACTTACCATGTTGATGTCCCTGAGAACAGAGAAAGAGAAATGTCAGTTCCCAGAGAGAGGACAGGTGCTGTGAAGCAAATGGGGAACTGGACAGGGATGAAGGAGAGAGTGATGGAGGAGTGGGGTAGCCCCTGTCCTGTTTGTGGAGGGAGGTCCTAACAGTGGATGGGGAGAATGGAACATCACTGATACCAACTGCCTCATCCCACATATCCTCTGCTCCCAGCTTGGGAAGAGTACAGGGACTGTAGCTGAATGGGGAAAGGCAAGTTCTAGGACAGGGAAGGCAAGCAACAAGGAGGTTATCTTGCCCTATCATGTGTTGGGAGGGGCTGTGATGGAGACCATACATCTCTTTTTCAATTGGTAAGCACAAATGGCTTTTTCCAATCTTGCCTCAAGGATATGCTCACATCTCATCTCCCCCAATAACTAGCCCACACTCACTTAGCCAATAAACTGATCTCTTTTCTCTGGACCCTACTTAAACTTCTGGTCATTGTCTTGACTCTTCTCCAAAGGCCTCATAGGCATTTTCTTTTCTTTTTTTTTTCTGAAGCTGGAAACGGGGAGAGACAGTCAGACAGAATCCAGCATGCGCCTGACCGGGATCCACCCGGCATGCCCACCAGGGGGCGACGCTCTGCCCACCAGGGGGCGATGCTCTGCCCCTCCGGGGCGTCGCTCCCTTGCGACCAGAGCCACTCTAGCGCCTGGGGCAGAGGCCAAGGAGCCATCCCCAGCACCCAGGCCATCTTTGCTCCAATGGAGCCTCGCTGCGGAAGGGGAAGAGAGAGACAGAGAGGAAGGAGAGGGGGAGGGGCGGAGAAGCAAATGGGCGCTTCTCCTGTGTGCCCTGGCCAGGAATCAAACCCAGGACTTCTGCACGCCAGGCCAACGCTCCACCACTGAGCAAACCGGCCAGGGCCGGCATTTTCTTATATCACCAATAAGATCCAGAGACGAAGCCCACTTATTCTCTTTTTCTCCCAGCATATTTTGGGCTACAGAGAAACATGTCTGTAAACTGTTTTAATAATTAAATACTGACAGGGTTTAATCTGAATGGATAGCAGAAACTTCAAGGGATGGGAAAGTCAAGCAGAGTGAACCAAACTGCTGTTTCAGACTTCCTCCTGCTCGGACTCTCTGAACAGCTGAAGCAGCAGCCTCTCCTATTTGGCATCTTTCTGGGCATGTACCTGATCACCATGGTGGGGAGCCTGCTCATCATCCTGGCCATCAGCTTGGACCCTCACCTCCACACCCCCATGTACTTCTTCCTGGCCAACCTGTCACTAACTGATGCCTGTTTCACTTCTGCCTCAATCCCCAAAATGCTGACCAACATTCATACCCGGATTAGAACCATCTCTTATTCTGAGTGCCTTGTACAGGTATATTTTCTCATTGTGTTTGGTGGTCTTGACAACTTCCTTTTGTCTGTGATGGCATATGACCGCTATGTGGCCATCTGCCAGCCACTCCATTACAGCACAGTTCTGAGTCCCCAACTCTGCGCACTAGTGCTGGGTGACAACCAATATCCCTGCCCTGATAAATACGCTGTTGCTGACCCAGGTGGCATTCTGCACCCACAAGGTCATCCCCCACTTCTACTGTGATAACAGAGCTCTGCTAAGGCTTGCCTGCTCAGATACCCACATCAACCAGCTGATGATGATCACCATGAGCCTGATGTTCCTCGCCACTCCTCTCATGCTGACCGTCCTCTCTTATGTCCGCATTTCCTGCACTGTGCTTGGCATCTCATCTTCTGGAGGGCGGTGGAAGGCCTTCTCTACCTGTGGTTCTCACCTCACTGTGGTCCTGCTCTTCTATGGGTCTCTCCTGGGCGTGTATTTACCTCCTCCATCAACACACTCTGCAGAAAGGGAAAGTAGGGCTGCCATCCTCTATATGGTGATTATTCCCATGCTAAACCCATTCATCTACAGCTTGAGGAACCGAAACATGAAGAAGACATTGGGTAAACTTTTGGGCTGTAGGAAAAGATTCTTCTTACCATGACAGTGATGCCTGATCCTTTTATCCTCACCCATCCCTGCCCTGTCATTTCAATGACTCCACCACTCTCAGACTGATTTTCAGGGAGGGTTTTCAGGTAAATCTGTGTTAGAGATTTAATCAAAAGGGTATTTCCACTCCTTTACTTGGCTGTGGAATGAAGTGTTCTGCCTCAGTCTCTCTTCTGATCCCAGTGAAGCAACCATGACTCAGAGCAGGGTATCCTTCCTCACTCTTCACCTCTAAATCCAGCATATTAGCCCAAGTGAACCAAGCAATTCTGCCTTTGGGGGCCTGGGATGAGGCGAAGGGATGAAAATACAAACATTACTGAGCATCAACAGTGTTTCTCATTGTTGCTCACGTCGGTACTTGGAGGTAGAACTGTGGAAACAATGATCAGAATGAAATATAACTTCCTCAAACCAGGTAAGTGTGATTCTATACCCACCCTCTTTCTACTGTACTTGTGGGGACCATGACAAATACTGATTGATGATAATAGAAGATAAAGAATTAAATCAATATGTATTTTATGGTGCTTTCTTAATATTTTATTTCTTTAGACAGAAAGCACGTCTTTCTGTTATTGTTATGGATCAATGAAAAGGAGTCAATATTTGTTATGTGCACACTGTGTGCACACTTTGTACTGAGTACATGATTCATCCTCTGTTTCTTTCAGAAAATATTAAATAGAACACGATAAATCAAGTGTGGTGGAAATTTTAGGGCAATAATTTAATGAAAAGTAGTCTGGTGTGGTGGAAATTTTAGGGCAATAATTTAATGAAAAGTAGTCTGGTGTGGTGGAAATTTTAGGGCAATAATTTAACAAAAAGTAGTCTGGTAGAAACGGGCATTCTAGAAGTCATGGAGCTGTAAGTAGTTATCTTTTTGCAGTAGGAGTGCAGGTTACCGCTTCTTTTATTATATGTGTGGGTCTCATTATTCCCACCCCTTCCATCCAAGAGGAAAGGACAAAGGAGAGAAGACAAGTAGCTAAGGGACAGGCAGACAGATGCAATCTTTTTCCTTTTAATATGTTCTTCCTTTAAAACAAGACCTATTATATACAATACATAAAAAAGCCACTGTCCTTTTTTAAAGACTTGGTCCAAGACAAACTTGATCTTGAATCTTTAGAAAACTCTATTTAAGTGCTTCCTTATTTCTCTGGCATGACCTGCTAATCACTGGAACATTTTTGCATGTGTGCCAACCTCCAAATTTGATTTCCTGGTTCGAAAAATACCAAATGGATAGGAAACTTCTGGGGATATTTCTGAGTCCAGAAAATTTTTAGGTGTAGGATTATAGCCTAATATAGTATGGATATACCTCAGCCATTTCTCAACTGCCTCTACTCATTATAAAGCTCAGAAGATAAAGGGACTATTTTTAGGCAGATGGAATAAGTTAGAATAGATGAGCGTATATTCTAAGGAAGGACTCCAGAAATAAAAAAGTCACTGATGTTTTACTTTACTCCAGCAGTTGTATGTGCTTCATTTGACATTTTAAAATATGTGATCAATCTTAAATGTGTTTTAATTAGAAAAGATATTTCTTTGTAAATAAAAATTTAGAAGCTTTATATCATATCCTATCACATCCTGTGCAATATAGATACCTAATTACAACTAATAAAATTCTAAGAATGGAAATAGTCCTTTATATAACACAGAATCATAAAGTAATGACTTTTGGAAATAATAAGATCTCAAACTTAAATATTAAAATACTGTTAAATATTATAATTGGACTTTTAAGTGACAATAATTGATGGTAGATAGAGTGGGAATATAAATTGGCATAGACTTCCAGAAATAAGTTAATATATATTATGAGCACTAAAAATATCTGTATCCTCTGACCTACAGTTGTAATTCTAGGAGTTTGCTCAAGTAAATGTAAAAGAAATATTGCCAAGAATTTATGTATAATAATATTACTCATGAGAGGAAAAAAAACCACTCAAATTTTAATCATTGGGGCTTGATTAATTTATGCTCTGTTGAAATGATAGACTACTGTGTGGCCTTTTCAGTTATTTGCTAATGTATTTTTTTGCGTGTGTGTGACAGAGACAGAGAGAGAGACAGAGAGAGGAACAGATAGGGACAGACAGATAGGAAGGAGAGAGATGAGAAACATCCATTCTTCAATGTGGCTCCTTAGCCTCTTTAGTTCAGGGGTCAGGAACCTTTTTGGCTGAGAGAACCATGAACGCCACATATTTTAAAATGTAATTCCATGAGAGCCATACAATATGTTTAACACTAAATACAAAGTAAATGTGTGCATTTTATGTAAGATCAACAGTTTTAAAGTACAATAAGTCTCTGAATTCTTTTTAATAACGTTGTTATGCTGTTGCTAACCAGTGATGAATAAAGTACTTCTTACCATTAATGCAACTTCTGGTGCTGCATGATTTTGCTGATGGCTTTGTATTCTGGTTGATACGTGGTGAGGTTAAGCTTCATGCAGGCGTTGAGACTTCCATCCATTTAACGTGATCATAGGTTGGTCTTAACGTTCTTTAGATGTGAGAAAGACTGCTCACATGCATACGCAGAGCCAAACATTGTCAGTATAGCAATAATCACATGCTGCAGTGTGTGGTATTGGACGGGAAGCATGTTCCAAGTTTTGACAATCAGTTGGTCTGTGGGTTGAAGATTTTTCATTTCTCCCCATTTGTGTTTGCTTGCCAACTCTGCTTGCTGTCGTGCAAGTCTTTCCAACTGTTCATTCAGTGACTTGAACTTATTCACTCACATGTCTGAGGCCTTCAGGTCAGCAGCTTGTAGCTCAAAATCTCTGACAGAGACAAAGGGGATGTAACTCAGGTCGGCGCTGTCCACTGCACACTCATGTGGATGGGTGATGAACTTAAAAAGACAAGTGTGCTCAAGAAATTCTCCAAAGTGCGCTTTGAATGACTGCAGGAAATTAGATATGAAGTCTGCTAGCTGCTGGAGATCAAGATGTTGAGCAGGGTCACTTGCTGTGCATGCATCTTTAAACTCTCCCAGTTTTTCAAAGTGTAGTAAACGACCTGTTTCAATGTTGGCGATGAAGAGTTCCAGCTTGTTTTCAAATGCAAACACTGCTTGTTGAAGGGATAAAACTGTATTTCCAATGCCTTGCATTTTCACATTGAGCTGGTTCAGATGTTCAGTCACGTCCACGAGATAGTAGAACTTCAGGAGCATCGGTGTTAGCTAACTCAGGATGCTCAATGTTTTTCATTTCAAGAAAAGTCTGAATTTCACTCAGACAAGCCTCAAAAAGGCTGAGCATCTTCCCTCTTGACAACCAACACACATTGCTGTGCAGAAGCAGACCATGATAATTATTCCCAACTTCATCCAGCAGTGTTTTAAACTGGCGATCATTTAAAGCTCGGTCAACAATAAAGTTGACCACCTGAATGACTAGCGACATCACCTCACCAAGCTGCTCGCCACACATCTGAGCACAAAGTGCCTCCTGATGTAGGATGCAGTGAAAACTTAGGGTGGATCTCTTTTCATGTTCACGAAGAAGTGCTACAAATCCTCTGTTTCTCCCCATCATGCATGGAGCACCATCAGTACACACCAAAATAAGTTTATCCATCGGTAGATTTTTTTCTTTAGCGAACTCAATGAAAGACTCAAATCCTCCCCTCTTGTTGTCTCTTTCATAGGCAAAACACCAAGACTTTCCTCGTGTAGTGTGTCACCAACAGCATACCTTGCAATCATGCTGAGCTGGGATAAATGGCTTATGTCTGTTGACTCATCCAAAGCGAGAGAAAAGAATGGTGCTGCATTTATGTTCTTCACTTGTGTTGCCTCAATTTGATTTGCCATCATGATGGTACAATAGTGAACAGTTCTTGCTGACAGAGGCATGTCTTTTATTTGTTTAATTATCTTATCTTTATCCAAAAAGTCATCAAAAAGTTCATTGGCAACATCAAGCATGAATGTTTTGGCATACTCCCCATCTGTGAATAGCTTTCCGTTTCTCACAATTGCTAAAGCACCAGCAAAGCTAGCCAAATTCCAGTCACCTTGTTGGGTCCGAACACGAAGTTGCTGCTGACTAGCTTGCACTCTGCACAGTAGCTCTTGACATGCTTTCTTCCTGTTGTCCTCGGCTAAATATTTCAATGCAAATGTAGTATGGCATGTGTCGAAGTGCCGCTTATATTTGACCATTTCATCGATGCAATTTTATCATTGCATATTAGAAACACTGCAGAACCTGCTCTCTCACAAAGGCAAATTCTTCTGTCCATTCCTGCTGAAAAGTATGATACTCCTCATCTTTTTTTCTTTTAGCCATCTTCTTCATCAAAAGGGTTTCTGCAATTAACTAGCTGACTACTTGATTAAAAGGAGGGAAGTTTACTTCCTGACCTCACAATGACTCATGTACATTATGCATTATCCAATAAAAATTTGGTGTTGTCCCGAAGGACAGCTGTGATTGGCTCCAGCCACCGCAACCATGAACATGAGCGGTAGGAAATGAATGGATTGTAATACATGAGAATTTTTTATATTTTTAACGTTATTTTTTTATTAAAGATTTGTCTATGAGCCAATTGAAACCATCAAAAGAGCCACATCTGGCTTGTGAGCCATAGGTTCCTGACCCCTGCCTTAGTTGTTCATTGATTGCTTTCTCGAATGTGCCTTCACCGGGGAGACTACAGCAGAGTGAGTGACCCTTTGCTCTAGCCAGCAACCTTAAGCTCAAGCCAGTGACCTTGGGCTTCAAGCCAGTGACCATCATGTCATGTCTATGATTCCATGCTCAAGCCAGCAACCCTGTGCTCAAGCTGGTAAGCCCACACTCAAGCCATATGAGCCTGGGCTCAAGCCAGCGACCTCGGGGTTTCAAACCTGAGTCCTCTGTCCCAGTCCAATGCTCTATCTACTGCACCACCACCTGGTCCAGCTGCTAATGTATTTTAAACACAGAATAATGTTAATAGGAAATGATTACTGCATGCATTATAAATCTATTATTCATAATACTTGTCTAAGGAAAACCAACCAAATATTAAGAGCGGCTATCCCAAGATGATGGAATTATACATGATTGCTGTTTTTTTCTTCAACTTATATTATCCACATTTTTTATATTATCCACATCCACTTATATTATCAATTCCAACTTATATTATCCACATTTTCACAATAAAATGTTATTTTAACAATCAAAAATTTAAATATACTTAAAATTTTTATATCAACTTATTTTAGCCAATACCTATACTTCATTATCTGGAATTTGATCTGAAGATAAAACCATCTTTCTCTTCTTAAGAAAGGATTGCTAGAAAATTCTATGCTGTCAACAAACAGATGCTAGATGAGATTATATATTCTGCAACAATGGAGAGAGGCAAAGGGCTTCTTAGAGAAAATTAAGTATTTAAAAATAAACGTAATTCAGCCTGGCTGGATGCTTCAATGGATAGAGCTTCATTCCAGTGCACAGAGGTCACAGGTTCAATCCCTGATCAGGGCACATATGAGAAGTAACCAAATGAGTGCACAGCTAAATGGAACAACTAAGTGAAACAAAGAGTTGATGCTTCTCTCTCTCTCTCTCTCTCTCTCTTTTTCTCAAATCAATGGAAAAAATTTAAAATAAAAGTAATTCTTCCTTCTGTATTAGAAATCAGTTGTGATGTTTTCATTTGGGATTAGAGTTTTTTGTCTATCCACTTGAGCATGAGGAACCTGCTGTCATAACTATTCCAAGATTAAGTCTACATTTTATTATGTATTGTATTGATCAAGGTTCTGGGTAGGGAAAAAGAAACCGCCACTGGTATTTTAAGCAACAAGGAAGTTAATTCAGAAATTTAAGTGCTTACAAAAACATTAAAAGTGTTATAGAACTACAGGCTATAAGATAAGCCTTCAAGAATAACCTTGCCTGACCTGTGGTGGCACAGTGGATAAAGCATCGACCTGGAAATGCTGAGGTCACTGGTTCGAAACCCTGGGCTTGCCTGGTCAAGGCACATATGGGAGTTGATGCTTCCAGCTCCTCCCCCCTTCTCTCTATCTGTCTCTCTCTCCTCTCTCTCTCTCTCTCTCTCTCTCTCTCTGTATCTCTCTCTCCCTCTCTCTCTCCTCTCTAAAAATGAATAAATAAAATTTAAAAAAAATAATAACCTTAAGAAAAATAACAATCTGACTCGTGTGAAGTACTTCCATCTTTACTGCAATCAGGAAGGAGGGTAATTAGAAGGCTACGACTGGCACTATTGAATTCAAGGACATATCACTGCAGCTGCAACCCAAGTATCAGAAATCAGCATCAAAATCACCTCTTGATTCCCACTAACCCAATGACTGGACACAAAAAAGTAGGTTCCAGCTGCCACTCCCAATGCAACTGCCTCTCAGCATCTATGTACCTAGTGACTAAACTCCACAAATACATCTGACAGTAATAAAGGCAAAAAAAAAAAGAAAAAAGAAACAGGATGGCCTCCTTCTCATTTCAATATTCCAAATTTCACATAAGTACATCTATTTGATAGAATCTAATTCACATCCAGAATGTAAACTGCAGAGGAGTCTGGGAAAAATATTCCTTTCTTCTTCCCAGCTTTATAATACAGGAAGGTACACTGCAGTACGGTCAGGATTGATATAGAGTGTCAACTGATTATATCTCCAACAGTTATTAATAAAGCCTTTCCCCTTTTCCTAAGTTAACATGTCTGATCTACAATAATTTAAGTTTGGTAAGTAAACTACCTGAGGCTGAAGAGGAATCATGAGGGCTAAGAGGAACATTCCCTGGTGTTCACAGAGGATTGGAAACAATTTGTGTTCCCAGCAACCAGAGCAGGAAAAGACTTGCACTGAGTCTCCAAAAAGTATTCCCACAGTAATGGAGTCCAGCCGTTCATTCCTAGATGAAAGCCTGATCCACACATTTCCTAACAAAGCTTAAAAGTCAGCCTGAAAAGGTCAAGTACATTCCAGTAAAACTGGCATCTACATCTTCTTTATCCAATCATCTGTCAAGACACACTTCGGTTGTTTCCATGTCTGGTGGTACATACATACAATGGAATACTATTTGGCCATGAGAAAAGGTGAAATACTGCCATTTGTGATGAAATGGATAGATCTTGAGAATATCATATTAAGCAAAATAAATCAGACAGGAAAAGTCAATATGGTTTTGCTCATATGTGGAATATAAAACTGAAAGCAGGGCCTGACCTGTGGTGGCACAGTGGATAAAGCGTCGACCTGGAAATGCTGAGGTCATCGGTTCGAAACCCTGGGCTTGCCTGGTCAAGGCACATATGGGAGTTGATGCTTCCAGCTCCTCACCCCCTGTCTCTCTCTCCTCTCTCTCTGTCTCTCTCTCTCCCTCTCTCTCTCTCCTCTCTAAAGTGAATAAATAAAATAAAATAATTTTTTTTAAAAAACTGAAAGCAATTAATGAGCAAACAGGACAAACAAAAACTCATAGGCACAGTTAACAGTATGGTGTTCTCCAAAGGGAAAGGGAACTTGGGCGTGGGTGGTAAATTGTCAAGTTTATGGTGACCATCTTCATTATCTTTAGCAATATTCAACATATGCTTCTGAGGTAAATGTTTGCATTGTACAGAAGAGAAAACAAAGGCTAAAAAGGTTAAATTACTTGCCTGAAGTGACACAGCTACTAAGAGGCAAGGCTAGAATTTGAACGCAGATCTCTGATTCCAAAATGCATACACTGAACGGTTACTCTTATGCCTAAACAGACATGAATCCACACATCCCTCTCAATTTCTAGCTTTCTCTTTCCCTGCTCCCCTCCCACTGTTCACATGCACAGTTCCAATCAACAGCTTCTTCTAATGACAGCAGAGGACTTGAAGACACGACAAGGCAAACAGGAAGCTAGAGGATGGAGGAGTAAACAGCCTCAGAGATTCTGGTCTCCCCCACAAGCGAGCACACCCCCTGCTTGAGCATAAGTCCCTAGTTAAATATTCTGAAATGACTTGTGAATCAAGCCACGTGATCAGAAAGAAGAGTGGATTTGTGTTTGATAAGTTTTGTGTCCAGGGATGTGTGTGTCTCTGATCTCAGTGTGGAGGTTGCTCTGGGGTGTCCTCTAGGAAAGCTGGAAACTGCGGCAGAAGAAGGTAGAGACAGGAGGCTGGGCACAGCAAACTGACTCCAATCCTGGCCCTGCTACCTTGAGGGGAGGGGGCGTGGTTTGACTTCTGTGAGCCTTTAGATTTCAGGTTATTGCTGAGAGGCTGACTAGCTTAGATTGCTAGTTTCTTCCCACCAAAACAATCCTTGAGAAACAGGTAAACAAAAAAATCTAGGAAATTGTAATAATAATATTAAAACCGAGAAATGCATGCGGACAAGGAAGACAGGAGCTGGACTATAACATGGGGCAGAAAGTGAGGGGGGCAACTGGCCAGGGGAAGCAGTCTGTTGCTGCTCCCTGAGAGTGTTGGGAAGAAAGTTAATGCCAAGACCGTGACTCTGAGGGTTATAAGGGGAAACCCGTGGAGTCTCGTAGCACAAACAATCATGGAAAGTGGTCCTAATGGCTTCTTACCCTAATTCCTCCCCAGGGGTCAGATGACATCATGATCCTGTTGGCTTAGTGTAAAAAAAGACTGGCAGTGTCTGTGGGTCCCCTTAAGTGAGGGGTCTCCAAACTTTTTACACAGGGGGCCAGTTCGCTGTTCCTCAGATCGTTGGAGGGCCGGACTATAAAAAAACTGTGAACAAATCCCTGTGCACACTACACGTATCTTATTTTAAAGTAAAAACACAAAACGGGAACAAATACAATATTTAAAATAAAGAACAAGTAAATTTAAATCAACAAACTGACCAGTATTTCAATGGGAACTATGGGCCTGCTTTTGGCTAATGAGATGGTCAATGTGCTCCTCTCACTGACCACCAATGAAAGAGGTGCCCCTTCCGGAAGTGCGACGAGGGCCAGATAAATGTCCTCCGGGGGCCGCATGCGGCCCGCGGGCCATAGTTTGGGGACCCCTGCCTTAAGTGCTCTGGCATACCAACCAACATGCTAAACGGCTACCCTACTCGCAGCTTATGCCCTGGGCCAGTAAAGCCAATAAGGTAGCAATGATGGGGGCTTCCCTTAATCTGGTGATACAGAGGAGGACAGTGTGGAATAGGAAGCTTATCACCATGAACTTGGTAGAGAAGACCCCCTTTAAAGTATGTCCTATAATGACTCAAAAAATAATACAAAGTAAGAAACTAAATCAGAGGTCCAAGACAGTGTCACCCCAAAAAAACTTAATAAAAAGAAAAAAATAATAAAATAAAACAGAAGTCCAAGTTTTGACTTGATTGGAAATCCAAAATGTATTAAAGATTTTATGCAAGTAGCAGATGAAAAGGTACACTAAATGGCTCTTGCACCTATGTGGTTCTGGCTCAGAATTACCTTTAACTTCTGCCAAGATGTGCCAATTGGCTGGCACATTCGTGATCCTTAAATTAATTTTGAATTCCCATCAGATTCTCAAGTCATAACAGGATCCATTAGATTTAGAGACATGGGAATGCAATGTCCGCCCATCCCCACATTCCCAGGCTCATTTCTAATCTTTCCTCTGCTCCCCTGGGTGTTTGTGCCATGAAAATAGCCCATGCCATGCCCTAGCTGGTTGGCTCAGCAATAGAGTGTCAGCCCGGTGTGTGGAAGTCCCAGGTTCCACTCCCAGGCAGGGCACACAGGAGAAGTACCCATCTGCTTCTCCACTCTCCCCCTCTCCTTTCTCTCTATCTTTCTCTTCCCCTCCTGCAGCCAAGACTCCATTGGAGCAAAGTTGGCCTGGGTGCTGAGGATGGCTCCATGGCCTCCACCTCAGGCGCTAGAATGGCTCCAGCCACAATAGAGCAATGGCCCGGATGGGCAGAGCATCGCCCCCTGGTGGGCATGCTGGTCGGGCACATGCAGGAGTCTGTCTGACTGCCTCCCTGCTTCTCACTTCAGAAAAATACAAAAAAAAAAAAGAAGAAGAAAGAAAGAAAGAAAGAAAGAAAGAAAGAAAGAAAGAAAGAAAGAAAGAAAGAAAGAAAGAAAGAAAGAAAGAAAATAGCCCATGCCACTGCTGCAGTCATTAATGCACATGCCTCACCAAATGGAATAGTTGAGAAGGACTTCAATTACTGCGGGAAAACGGTATGCACAATGGGTATACCACTTGGCTGAGCACTGCAGTAGACAGGAAACCCTAGCCAGTCCTGAGCAGAATACTATTGACAATGACACCTGGCAGGTATTCCCCAGGCAGCACCAGCAAATTCTAACTCTTCTCTGCTCCCTTTACTTAGTCAAGCTCACTGGAGGGCTGCTACTTTTTAATCCTTCAATTTGGACATCTCCGATCAAGGATGAAATACAAGGGTCAGCCTAGTTGGCCAAACCCCAGGCAGTGGTTTTGGCATTGAAAGATGAGCTGGGAAACCTCTGGCCCCAAGTACACATCTTCAGCAACTGGCCACTGTGGTTTGGTCCAGTCAACGGCAACAATAATGTCTCTTTCAGAGTTACCCTCTTTGGGGTAAAGAACTCTGGAAATTCCTTGCTCTCAAATATCTAAGAGAAAGGGAAGTTTGCCTACAAAGGAACAGTAGTCATATGCACATCAAACTTTTTTTTTTCTGAGAAAAAAGAAGCGAAGGGAGAAAAAGATAGAGACAGGGAGACAGATGGGGGAGAGAGAAGCATCAACTGGTTATTCTACTTACTTGTGCCATCTATTGCTTCTCATATGTGCCCTGGCCAGGGCTTGAACTGGTGCCCTCAGGGGTTTGGCTGCCACCCTTGGGTTCAAGCTGGTGAGCCCAGGATTGAACCAGTACCACGACCTTAGTGCTCCAGGATGTGCTCTATCCACTGCGCCACCAGCCAGGGCCACATCAGACTTAATAGCTATACTGAATCTAAAAAGACACTGAAAAACTTTTTTTTATCTTATTTTTATTAATTTTAGTGCAGTGACATTGATAAATCAGGGTACATATGTTCCGAGAAAACATCTCCAGATTATTTTGACATTTGATTATGCTGCACACCCCTCACCCAAAGTCAAATTGTCTTCCGTCACCTTCTATCTGGTTTTCTTTGTGCCCCTCCCCTCCTCCTACCTCATCCTTCTCCTTTCTCGCCCCCTCCCCATCCCTCCACCCCACCCCCTGTAACCATCACATTCTTGTCCATGTCTCTCTGAGTCTCATTTTTATGTCCCATCTATGTATGGGTTCATATAGTTCTTAGTTTTTTCTGATTTACTTATTTCACTCAGTATAATGTTATCAAGGTCTATCCATGTTGTTGTAAATGATCTGATGTCATCATTTCTTATGGCTGAGTAGTATTCCATAGTATATATGTACCAAAGCTTTTTAATCCACTCGTCCTCTGACGGACACTTGGGCTGTTTCCAGCTCGTTGCTATTGTGAACAATGCTGCTATAAACATGGCAGTGCATTTCTCCTTCTGGAACCGTTCTATGGGTATATTCCTAAAAGTGGGATAGCTGGGTCAAAAGGCAGTTCGATTTTTAATTTTGTGCGGAATCTCCATACTATTTTCCACAGAGGCTGTACCAGTCTGCATTTCCACCAGCAGTGCAGGAGGGTTCCCTTTTCTCCACATCCTCGCCAGCACTTATTCTGTGTTGTTTTGTTGATGCGCACCATTCTGGCTGGTGTGAGGTGATATCTCATTGTGGTTTTAATTTGCATTTCTCTAATGATTAGTGATGTTGAGCATTTTTTCATATGCCTATTGGCCATCTGTATGTCCTCTTTGGAGAAGTGTCTATTCATTTCTTTTGCCCATTTTTGGATTGGATTGTCTTTCTAGTGTTGAGATTTATAAGTTCTTTATAAATTTTGGTTATTAACCCCTTATCAGACATACTGTCAAATATGTTCTTCCATTGTGTAGTTTGTCTTTTTATTCTGTTCTTATTCTCTTTGGCTGTGCAAAATCTTTTTAATTTGATATAGTCCCATTTGTTTATCCTGTCTTTTATTTCACTTGCCCGTGGAGATAAATCAGCAAATATATCACTGCGAGAGATGTCGGAGAGCTTACTGCCTGTGTTTTCTTCTAAGATGCTTATGGTTTCATGCCTTACATTTAAGTCTTTTATCCATTTTGAGTTTATTTTTGTGAATGGTGTAAGTTGGTGGTCTAGTTTCGTTTTTTTGCAGGTTGCTGTCCAATTTTCCCAACACCATTTGTTGAAGAGGCTGTCTTTACTCCATTGTATGCTCTTATCTCCTTTTTCAAATGTCAGTTGTCCATAGAGCTGTGGGTTTATTTCTGGGTTCTCTGTTCTGTTCCATTGATCTATATGCCTGTTGTTATGCCAGTACCAGGCTGTTTTGAGTACAATGACCTTGTAGTATAACTTGATATCCGGAAGTGTGATACCTCCCCCTTTATTCTTCTTTTTTAAGATTGCTGAGGCTATTTGTGTTCTCTTTTGGTTCCATATAAATTTTTGGAATATGTGATCTATATCTTTAAAGTATGTCATTGGTATTTTAATTGGTATTGCATTGAATTTATAAATTCTTTGGGTAATATAGACATTTTAATGATGTTTATTCTTCCTAACTATGAGCACAGTATATGCTTCCACTTGTTTGTATCTTCCTTGATTTATTTTATCAATGTTTTATAATTTTCTGAGTACAAGTATTTAATCTCCTTGGTTAAATGTACTCCTAGATACTTTATTTTTTGGTTGTAATAGTGAAGGGGATTGTTTCCTTAATTTCTCTTTCTGACTGTTCATTGTTGGTGTATAAAAATGCCTCTGATTTCTGAGTATTAATTTTATATCCTGCCACTTTGCTGAATTCATTTATCAGGTCCAGTAGTTTTTTGGCTGAGACTTTAGGGTTTTCTATATACAATATCATATCATCTGCAAATAATGATAGCTTTACTTCTTCTTTTCCAACTTGAATGCCTTAAAAAGACACTGAAATACTTTTAATGCAAAAGAGGAATACAGCTTTGAACCCCAAATTTAATATCTAGCAAGTTGCCATTCAAATGTAAAGACATATTACAAATATTCTTAGGTATATAAAGACAGAGGAGGTTTGCCACACAAAGAGACTTGTGGACAAAACACTTAAGTTAAAAGATAAACTGTTGGTGAAACATTGATACGTAAAGACACATGCAGCCCCATGTTTATTGCAGCATTGTTCACAGTGGCCAGGACATGGAAACAACCAAAAAGCCCATCAATAGATGACTGGATAAAGAAGATGTGGCACATATACACTATGGAATACTACTCAGCCATAAGAAATGATGACATCGGAACATTTACAGCAAAATGGTGGGATCTTGATAACATGATACGAAGCGAAATAAGTAAATCAGAAAAAAACAGGAACTGTATTATTCCATACGTAGGTGGGACATAATAGTGAAACTAAGAGACATTGATAAGAGTGTGGTGGTTACGGGGGGGAGGGGGGAATGGGAGAGGGATAGGGGGTGGGAGGGGCACAAAGAAAACAAGATAGAAGGTGACAGAGGACAATCTGACTTTGGGTGGTGGGTATGCAACATAATTGAAAGACAAGATAACCTGGACTTGTTATCTTTGAATATATGTATCCTGATTTATTGATGTCACCCCATTAAAAAAATAAAATTATAAAATAAAATTTAAAAAAAAAAAAAAAAAAAAAGATAAACTGTTGGGTAAACAAGTGGGTTTTTTTAGGTTTACTGCTTATATTGGGGCAGCGCCATGTGTGTCAAGTCTACGGGAGGCTGCAGGTGCTTGGCCTGTAGGCGGCAGACTGCAAATTGCAGGCTGTCTGCCACCATGGGAAGGAGCAATTGTTTGCTCTTATTTGCTGGAAAAGGGGTTTTTTCCCCAACCTGTTTTGCTGGGAGTGCAGAGAGAGAGAGAGAGCTGAGGGGCTTAAGAGCCCTGGTATTTCCACCCGGCATGTTTGGCTAGAGACTGCTGGGGTTTGTGGGGGCCTATGAGTCCGGCTGAGTCCAGAGTGCTGAGAAGCTTGGAGCCCTGGGACAAAGGGCAGCAGTCTTCCCTGCCTATTTGCTTGTCCGCCATTACAAGACTTTAATAAACAGAATGGTCCACCATTTTCTGGCTCCACAGTTCCTTTATCATCTGCTCGAATCCAGTAAAAACCTGCATGGCCACTATGGCAACAGCCAATGGCCTGGCATAAACATTTTTAGGAAATAATGCAAGTTATATGGAAATTGAAGATGGTCCAATATCTTGATAAAATTTTGGGGTTTTTTAAAGGCTTAAACTAAAAGAAAGTGAGAGAGTATATCTATTAAATCAAAATTAACATTTCTATAAATCATCAAAAGACAACCCAATAAAAATGGGCAGACGCTTTCTATAAAGAAGGTATGGGAATGACTAATAGGCACATGAAAATGTGTTCAACGATATTATGAATTGGGGAAGTGTTCATTAAAACCACAATAAGACAACAGTTGATATGCTCTAGAATGCAAAAATGTTAGCTGTAAGATTTCTATTGTGAAAGACTATTTTGTTTTCTGACTTATTTACCTGGGAAAACCAAAGTCCAGAGAGGATAAGTGAAATTTGTAATGTCATAGAGCAGTTTATTTAGAGTGTGAGGACTGGCACTAGGCAATGAACCAAGGCTTTTCCCACAATGGATACTTTTGAGACTGGTATTCCCAGGTGTCTCTGCAACTTCCATCAGAGAGCTCTGGGGATTGTGCCAGAAACTACATGTGGATAACTCTGTTTTTCCTGGGATCCTGAAAGGTTGGCTGACTCAGGATGTAGGATGCTCTGCTCTCATTTCTTCTTCCTTTGAGCAGATGAGGGTTCCATGTCCCAGGGATCCCTTCTGCCTTAAACATAGGGGAAGATGCTGTCTTTCCATTTGGTCATGAAATACGACTTCTTCAGGCTTGGCAAGTGAGAAGTGAGGACAGAATAGTCGAATGTCTACCTTAACATGAAGAAATAAGGAGTTCTTGGACCAACCCAGGACTGACCGTAAGTCATTGGCCATACATCCCCCTTTCCAGGCAGTCAAGAGAAGCAGAATGGTCCACGGGAAATAGTTGCAGGAATCCTGTTTTTGGTATCAGTTGTAGTGCTGAACATGGACCGATGACAGCAGCTCTTTGTGATCTGTTTACTCACTCATAAAATAAGACAGTTGTATTAGACGACTTAATGTCCTTTAGTTTCTAAAGTGTGGGGTGGCTAGGCAGCTTTGATCCAAAGGACTATCTATTCCCCCAGATTATGAATTTAACCCTCAGGTCATGTTGGCTGTTTTCAAATACAAAAGCCAGAGAATTGGGGGACCCTCCTCCACATGGGGAAGGGGCACATGAAGAGACATTCATATTAAATCTGAATTCCAAGCATTAATTTTCTGTGCATTCTTTTTTTTAATTTTTTAAAATTCATTACTGATTTTAGTAGGACAGGAAGGGAAAGAGAGAGAGATACTGGAACACTGATCTATCTGTTCCTGTCTGTGCCCTGACCAGCGATCAAACTGGTAACCTCTGTGCTTCAGGACAGTGCCATAACCAACAGGACAGTGCCATAACCAACAGGACAGTGCCATAACCAACGGAACTATCTGGCCAGGGCTGCATTCTTTTCAAAGTAAAGCAAAACAATATTTAGTTCAAATGTAAGATATAAACAAACCAGGAATTCAGGTCTTGTGAAAATACACAGTTGATGGCTAATTCGACATCCAAAATACATTTTATTTTCATTTTCACAATTTTGAACACTTTCTATGTACAACTAGAACATATGTTAGGCTGCCTAATACCTTCATGTAAGAGTCATCTGCTCTATGAACTATCTCTATAAGTAAAGGCAATGCTGGTAGCTAAACAATAACAGCATGCAGTTCCATTATAGCCTAATATGTCATTTTACTACCCATCCACCCACTGATTCCTTCAGTAGGTGATTACCAAGTACACAGTAAAAAGAAACAAGATGAACAGAAATGAGCCCCCGGCACTGAGGGACATGCATTCTAATGGAGATAAGTAAGTAATTATAAAGCAGTACGCCAAGTGTCCTACCCAAGACCCACATGCAGGACTGTGGGAGCTCAGAGCATAGAGCAATGGACTCCAGCACCCCCAGGTGTTGACACCTGAGCTCTTGCCAGGTGGAGAGGAGGAAGAGACATTCAGGAAGGTGGAACAGCTAGGCAGCAAAGTCAGGCACGCTGGGCATGATGAGGTGTTGGAGGACTGTGAGTGGATTCGCGGGCAAGGGTGTGGAGTGACATGGCATGAGGGTGAAGTGTCATTGGGTGGACAGGTGGAGGCAGAATCACGAAGGGCTGATTATATCAGGATAAGAAATAGAATCGACATTTTCCTTATGTGAGGCAACAAGGAATCTCACCACGGCCTATGACATGGACTCAGTTATCCCTCTTCACAGAGAGAGAAACCGTGCTTCAGAGAAGCTACATGAATCATTCAAAGCATATTACTAGGTTTGATATAGAAGGGCGAATCAAAAGTTTCTTAGTGCAAACTAAATTTTTTTCTTTACTCTATGCAACCTAAATATTCTCCTTGGAAGCACATAAATTAGTCTAATGCAGTAGTTTTAAGTGTATAGCTACAGTAGGAATTCCATTTTGAGGGGGAGCATGGGAAATGCTCCCCATGTGATTGTGATGCACTCTGCCAGCTGAGACCCTGGGCCAGAGTGTTGTTAGACCATCTGTCATAACAGTGAAGTTGAAATCAGCACATGGCCAGGGCTCAGCCAGTGTTATTATTATAATTACTGACATTTTCATTGAACCTGAGCAATGGATATGGATTGGATAAACTTAATGTCCAGTATTTTCTAGTTATGGGATGCCTGATATATTCTCACTGTGGCTGCTATGGAAAATAAAGATATCTGAGTCTCAAATAAAAACATCCTCTTCCCTGAACCAGGGCTAGAAACAAAACTAAGGTGTAGTTTTGGAGTCAAACTAAGGATTTGATACCTATTTGGGTTTGGCAATATATCAACCTAATATCTAAATACACAAAAGCCCTGGGAGAGCAAAGGAGTCAGAACATACTGTCTACAACTTAGGTTTTCCAACCCAGACGAAGGGCTTCCAGCTAGGCAAGGAGCCCAGGGGAGTAGAGAACACCTGATGTCGGAGGATCAGCACAGTTCCCGGCCTTCGGGGAGGAGCTGGAGCATCATTTTATGCACTTCCGACAGCCTTTTATTTCGGGGGGTGGGGGTGGAGCGAGAGGACTGGGCTAGGATGAAAAATTCATGCTCCGTCACTTGTTCTTTTCTTCACAGCAGTCAAAGGCATTCGATTTTTGTTCTTCTACTCACATGCCAGAGCTGCCTTTCAGAGATCACAGCCTGGCCAACTTGTCAGAACTCCCCAGGTCTCCACATTGCCTTCTGGATGGTCACTTGGATCAATTCAGTGAACCACAGTCATCATACTTCTAAGAGCCTCTTTTCTTTACAAAGATAACACGCGCTGGTAACAAACTGAGCGCGCGGAAGGCGCCCCCCCCCACCCCCGCAGCCTCCTGACCCGCACTCAGCTCTCAGAAGTAAACGCTGTCGACGTTCCGAATGTGCCATTCCGCGTCCTTGCTCATAGACAACCACTTATGCTTTGAGGCTACAAAAGTGAAATTGTAAATATACACGCTGTTCTGAAATTTATCTTTCTAAAAGTTATTTTTAAATTATATAGTTATTTTATTTGTAATTATAAATATATACGATCATTTTATATATTAATTTCTCTAATTATAATTAAGTAAAATCTTATTTACTTAATTACATAATTATTCAGTGACGTTATAATTATTCACATATACCGATAGGATGTGTGCAATCCAGGGCACATTGTCTGCAGTGCCTGCCACACGGCATGGGGACAGCTGAGATCATTTAAAGGAGTCTTGGATATCCAGTCAGGTGCTGACACCAACCTATAACTTTACAAATCGTCTGATCCAAACTGCCTTTTCTAACGTGCATAGTTCTAAATGCAAGATTTACCAAACAGAACTGTCTAAACTATGGAATTATTTTAGGGGTTCAAAAATTTTCATCACAGCCATATTTTCCTTTTTGGCTATTTGTATTTAATAAAATTGATGTCATACCGAATTCCAGACATGGACAGAAGAAACCAGACCAGAATCTACAAGTTCCTCCTCCTGGGCCTCTCCGAGCGGCCAGAGCAGCAGCCCCTCCTGTTCGGGCTCTTCCTGGGCATGTACCTGGTCACGGTGCTGGGCAACCTGCTCGTCATCCTGGCCATTGGCTCCGACATGCACCTCCACACCCCCATGTACTTCTTCCTGGCCAACCTGTCCGTCTCTGACATTGGTTTCGTCTCTACAATAATTCCCAAGATGCTAGACAATATTGGCTCAGGCAGTAAACTGATTTCTTATGGTGAGTGTCTTACACAACTCTATTTCTTTGGCCTATTTGCAGATCTGGACAACTTTCTCCTGGCTTTAATGGCACTTGACCGCTATGTGGCCATCAGCCAGCCCCTCCATTATGCCCTGATCATGACCTCCCAACGCTGTGCCCTGTTGGTGGCTGGATCATGGGTGATCACTGCCTTCCATGCCCTCGTGCATACCCTCCTGCTGACCAGGCTTTCCTTCTGTGGCCCCAATATCATCCCCCACTTCTTCTGCGATCTGGTCCCCCTCCTGAAACTGGCCTGCTCTAGTACTTATGTCAATAACCTACTGCTCATCCTTGTGGCAGGAACACTGCTAGTTGGACCCTTTGTCTGCATCTTCACATCTTACTTTTACATTGCATTGGCTGTTCTAAGAATGGACTCCCCACAGGGTAAGCAAAGGGCTTTCTCCAGCTGCACCTCCCACCTCTCTGTGGTCTCCCTGTTTTACAGTTCAGCGATCGGGGTCTATTTATGTCCTCCGTCATCCTTCTCCCCCTCGGGTGGAAAGGACAGGGTCTTCTCAGTCATGTACACAGTGGTCACCCCTATGCTGAACCCCTTCATCTACAGCCTGAGGAACAGGGAGATGAAAGGGGCTCTGGGAAAACTACTCAGAAGAAAAACAGTCTTTTCAGAACCTTAGGGTCCTGACTCCAAGACTCCGAGCTGAGAGTTGAAAAGTGCCCTCCTGAGAGCCCAACCCCTGTAGCTTCTCTGAACCTGAGACTTCTCTTTGTCCCATGTTTATATTTCAAAGTGCAGACTGATATTGGAGACAGAGGAGGGGACCGGTGATACCAGTAACCTCCAGTCATACTTGTGAAGGGCGCATGCTTTGAGTGGGTAGCAGTTTACTACCCACTCCCACAATGTTCTTGTGTATTGTGTATTTTTACTGGCTGACTAAGAGAAGTCCACAGGTAGGGGCTTATATACATATAAAATGAAAATATAAGTCCCAATTTTTGTTTAGCTCGAGTTATAATGGAATATTGTAAGATAATATCTCTAGCCTGAGAATGTATGAGTCATTATGTTTGTTAGAATGAAATACAAGGGAAATGATCTGATACTTCACATGTAAGCAGGCAATGTTCTATCGAAGAATAAGAACGAAGCTTTAATTTCAGCTCTGGGTTCTAGTGCTGGCTTGGCCAATCATGAATCATGTGACCGCTAGATAATCATTTTATGTCTCTGAGCCTTGGTTTCCCCATTTATATATTGAAGTCATTGGACTGTGTTAGTTTAAGCCCCTCTACACATATACTCTAGTTCTAATTATAGTTAGTGTGATACTGACAAGAACTCAAGACCCGAAGTCAGAAGTTACAAGTCAGAACCAAAAATCCGACACTTTCATATTATGTTAACTTGAGAAACTTTGTCTCAGTTCTGGTTTCTTTTTGTGTAAAACTGGAAAAAACAACTACATCATAGGATTTCTCTGAGAAAGAAATAATATGTGAACTAACTTGGATCACAGGAAGTGCTCAATAAACAGCACTTTGGTTGTTTCCCTAGGTCGACTATCACGAATAATGTTGCAGTGAACATGGAGGTTACTCGTGGTTGCTGTGAGGGTTAAATGGCATGAAAGCATTTGAGCATCTTTGCCTGACCCACAGTAAACACGCAGCACATGTAAGCTGTTACTGTTGCCAGCTGTGTGCCTTCAGTGCTGTCTGGGTCCTTGTGTTTTTCAGACTCTTGAACACTGACTGATATGAGATCCGATAAGAAATATCACATTTGAAATAAGCCAGACAGAAAAAGAAAAATGTCATATGAACTCACTCATTTGAGGAATCTAATGAACAATGTGAACTAAGGAACAGAGTAGAGGCAGAGGCTGGATCAAAGGGACCAGAGGGAAAGCGGACAGAGGGAAAGGGGATGAGAGGACAGGATCAGAGAAGAGAAAGAGATTAGTGAAATTATATTGATATATACATAACACAGCATTATAGAGAGCAGAAAAGCAAATCCTGGAGGGAAGGAGGAAAGCATTGGGGGGAGAGGGGGAAGAGGGGGAAGGGGGATGTCAAGAGGAACATGGGGTAGGGGGAATATATTTGGAGGACACTTGAATCTATGTAAACACAATAAATTAAAATCAATAAAATAAAAAAGAAATGTCACAATTTACATTCCAGGGAAACTAATGATTTGTGTTCTTAGAATGAACAAGAGTATAAGTAAAAGAAAAAAATGTCCACCCAAGCTGGATACTGAGAACAATTAGATTTATGAGTCAGATCAAGAAGGGAAAGTATCCTGACTAGGTGGTGGCGCAGTGGATAGAGTGTTGGACTGGGAAAAAGAGGACCCAGGTTCAAAACCCTGAGGTCGCTGGCTTGAGCACAGGCTCATAGGTTTGAGCGTGGAGTCACTGGCTTGAGCGTGGGATCATAGACATGACCCCATGGTCCTGGCTCAAGCCCAAACATCACTGGCTTGAAGCCCAAGGTTGCTGGCTTGGGCAAGGGGTCACTCACTCTGCTGTAGCCCCCCGGGTCAAGGAACATATGAGAAAGCAATCAATGAACAACTAAGGAGGCGCAACAAAGAACTGATGCTTCTCATGTCTCTCCCTTCCTGCCTATACCTATCTGTCCCTCTCTCTGTCTCTCTGTTTCTGTCACAACACACACAAAAGAAGGGAAACATAAGAGAATATTTACCACATTATAACCCTATAAAAACAAAACAACAATAACAAAAAAATATCTGCAACACATAGAAAAAGTGGACAAGGATACAGTTGGGCAATTCAAAGAAGGAAAACTAAAACGGTTGAAAAAATTGCCCCCAGCAATTAGAAAAATGAAAAGTAAAACTCTCCTAAAGTATTGTTTCTTTTTCCCTCATTAAATTGGAAAACAGAAGTTTGCAAGCAGTGCTGTTGGGTCATGTGGGCAAGGGCACTCTCATATGCCCTTGAAGGCTGTAGAAATTGGTTTCAACTTTTTCCAGGACAATCTGGCGGCACCGATGAAATTAAAAATGCACATATACTTCCACCTAGCGCTCCCATTTCTAGAAAAGTTACATGCACACAATGACACCTGTGAAAGAATATCCCTGTGGTGTTGCTTTTGTAACAGCTCCCCCCTAAAAGGAAATAAGTGGTATGAGCAGGGAGATGTTTGTCACAGCCAATAATCTACACAATGCTTTTAGAATAATGAGGTAGGCCTGATGCTGACATGAAAGAAACACAGAAAGCTCCAGAACAAATGGACTCGTTTCTGTAGAAACAAAACTGTACATACACAGACATGCACAGAAAAGCATGTGAATGGGCACACGTCAAAGCAGCAACAAGAATCACCCCTGGAGAGGAATAGGGAGAGTGAGAAACAGACTCCCAGTTCTCAAAATATGTTATAAAATAATATTTTGTAAAACAAGAGTGTATCACTTAAAAGAAGGTGGCATCTTCCAGGAGCCAGACAGGAAGACACCCCATCCAGGCCTTGACCATAACCTGTGTTTTCCTGGGCTTTCTTCTCAGGGCCTGATTTTGGAGCACACAACAGAGAACCCTGTGTCCAGACTGATCTCCCAGGTTCTGGCCGCTCTCCTGGGGTCGGCTTAGCTGCCAAGCCACAGTCATTATACTAACAATAGAAGCACTGGCTCATGGACCCCACTCCCCAGAGAAGGTAGCGAATTTGGCCAATGACACACTCAGGAAGCTGTGCTAAGGGAACCGTGGGATTTGTGCAGGAATACATATGCTCCAACCTCCCAGCACCTTCCTTGGATAGGTTTTCCTGCCCCTGATAAGCAGAAACACCTCCAGGAGTCTGGCTGTTCTGCCCTTTGACCCCTTGCTGATGCCTTTCTTTCTCCGGTCCTGGGAAACTTCCTCTGTCTTCCTCAAGTGGACTGCTCTGGCTGCTGTCAGCAAGACACGATGGCACATGCCTGAGTGAGGATGGGTGTGCCAACCCCAGCGTGTTCCGGTCCAGCCGGGGGTCCACAGTAAGGTGAGTCCTGCACTTAGGGCTGTGTACCCACATAGCAGTTTCTCAGTGCCTTGGACAACTCCTACACAGGCTCCTTGTAATTTCCAGAGGGAAGACTGTCTTTCTCAAATTCGGTCCTGGGCACAATATTGTGCATATTGTGAAGTTTGTCTCTAACTCCCTAAGTCAACTTTTTTCTCATCTTTCCCTTCACGATGACTCTTTCCCACACCATCCTCAGATATGGAGTGTGTTTATGGTCTCTCTATCTCCTCTTATTAAAGCTTACCCACAAAAAAGGAAAGAATAATTTAGATAGTCAAGAGTGTTCCATTCAAGGCAGTCAACCCGATTCAAAGAGAACATATCCAATAGAATTCCAGGGAGCATCAATCATTGGGGAGGTATTATGGGTAATCAGGATTGGATGACCCAAAAATCAGCTCCCGGACATGGTTATCCACTTGTCCTCTCTTAACAAATGACCCGGACTTTTCTTTCCACTTCTAGAAATCTGTGATCAACCAGAGAAACTCAGAGATTAAACTGCTATTCAAGTGCCTCCTGATTTACAAAGGTCACTTGGGAATGAAAGTCAAGTCTATTATCAGATCAGACTGTCAGAAGTTATGGAGACCTACCTGTGACAGGGAACCTAAGTTCCCACAGAAGTCTAATGCAAACAAGTTCTCACTGCTTTGTAAATCTTGTTAAAGAGTTTTTATGTCTATAGTCTCTTCTGTTTTTATACAAAGCCTCTGGATTAAAAGCAAGTACTATTCTTCCCATTCCCCAGATAAAGAAACTGAGGCCCCCAAGAGTAAAGTGATTTTAAGGTCTCAAAGAAAATTCTTATGGCAAACCCAAGACCAAAGCCCAAAACTTCTGATTCCTGAGTCAAAACCCATTCTCACACACCACACTGCTGCTTTTTGCCCTACATTCTTATATAAAGCTAGATTCTGTTCCATAGTTCCCCTCCTCGGCTTCCCACCCCTTGCCTCACATCACATTGTTCTCTGTTGCCCATAAGGAGCTGATATGCTGCTCTATGCGCCAAGCAGGATAATCTGTCAGCTACGAGGCAGACGAGGACTCCAAGGTTCCAGGCAACTCACCCTCCAGCCACTTCTGGGGCTCTTGGGAGCTTAGTCATAGGAGCTACATGGTCATTACCCCAGGTAGCAGTCATAGCCCCAGGTAGAGCCAAGTCCTTTTCTTAGACCTTCCCTAGAACTCATAAGAGACACCCCACGTTTCCTGACCTATCAACTCAGTACCACCTGATCCGATTTGGAGTACCTAATCACAATGACAGACCAGCAAGGGGAACCAAGCACTGGACAAGAATGAAACATGGGTGTTAAATGGGTGAGGTGGGACAGAAAGAGCAATGCTTCTCAGTTAGACAAATCTGTGACCAACCTGGCTCCACTCATCTGCACTGTGACCTGGGGGAAGGTAACACATCCCCCTTAATTTAATGATCTGAGAATAGGAATAATAATACCTACTCTCTAATTCTATATATAATAAAAATTAAACTAGAAAAGCTATGGTAGACATTTCTCACTGACAAAATGGACAAGATAGCACAAAGGAAAGGAAGAAACAAAGAGGAAAGTAGGAACTGGGATGGTCAGGGGAAGCTTCAGAGATGGCAGAGCCCAGTGGTTAAGACCACGGACATTGAGGTCAGATGGTACTGAACTCAAATTCCAGTTCTACCATCTACTAACTCTGTGACTTAGACCTGCTACAGAATCCCTCTGAGCTTCATTTTCCTCATCTACAAATTGAGAAAATAATACCTATGTCTCAGAATTGCTGTGATCACCAAGTAGAAAACACTTGAGTAGTATACAGCTCTCAGAACAATTCCTGGTTTATATTAAGTGCTCAGTAAGCGTGGTTACAACTTTTAGTTCTCATCTGTCACCATACCATACTGAAATAAATTCAGGATGATTCAATGACATGCTGTGAAGGTCTACACTTTTATAATTGAACTGTTCACCCTCTTAAAGTTGGACAATGGTGGCATCCTTTCATTTGAGTTATAAAAGCAGACAGTCCAGGAGTGAGGAATAAATCCATTTTCATAAAGAAGGTGCTAAGGGCCTGACCAGGTGGTGGCACAGTGGATGGAGCGTCGGACTGGGATGCGGAAGGACCCAGGTTCGAGACCCCGAGGTCACCAGCTTGAGCGCGGGCTCATCTGGCTTGAGCAAAAAGCTCACCAGCTTGGACCCAAGGTTGCTGGCTCCAGCAAGGGGTTACTCAGTCTGCTGAAGGCCCCCGGTCAAGGCACGTGCGAGAGAGCAGTCAATGAACAATTAAGAAGTCGCAACGCGCAACAAAAAACTGATGATTGATGCTTCTCATCTCTCTCCATTCCTGTCTGTCTGTCCCTGTCTATCTCTGCCTCAGTAAAAAAAAAAAAAAAAAAAAAAAAAGAAGGTGCTAAGGAAAGCACAGGGGTAGTGTAATACAACCAGACACAAACAGCACTCCAGGTATGCAGCCGTACGTGTGCAGTCCAGCCAGACCACTTAACACTGACTTATGCTGAGTAAAGCCCTTCACACCCCATTCTTTGGTTTCCTCCTCCGTGAAAAGGGGTAAGTGATTGTTGCAGCTAGAAGTATCTTGGGATTGTCATGAGGACTATATGAGACAATGATGAGACAATGCATGTGAAAGGAAGTACCTTACACAGGGGCAGTTCTTAATTATTTGCAACTTTTTTCTCCCAACAACCTGCATATCAAGTTTAAGTATTCTTAGGATAGCCGGGGACACTGCTTACTTATGGACTGCCAACTCTCCACCCAGAAAGCTCTGATCTAGGACCAGACCAAAGCTTCGTGATTACCCTGTGATGACAGAGCACTCATAGACTTTGCTTACTTCTGGGAGCCACATTTTAATGACAGTGACAAAGTGGAGCAATTTCACTGTAGAGAGATCTGGATGTCAAAACATTGTCCTCCCAGAAAAACCGGAAACTCTGTGTAGGGAAGACTGAAAACTTGATAGGCAATGTTGTCAGCATTTACTGAACACCTGCCAAAAACCAGGTACTTTCATTTAATGCTCATAACAATGTCATGAGTAATGTGCTATTAAAATCCCCCCATTTTACAGAGGAGAAAACCTAGGCTTATAGAGGGTAAGTACTTTCCTTAAAGTCATATGGCTGCTAAATAAAAGAGCCGGCGGGGGGAGGTCTAGCCCACTGCACAATGCTGCTTCTGTTGACTGATGTTTAGATTTAATACTGAGAGAGAACAGACTTATTGAGAGTCCAGAGGACCAAAAGCTGTCCAAGAAATACGACAGTAACTAGAGTTACATAATATCAAAAAAATATTTTTAATGATGTGTTAACAACTGAATTAGGTCTCTTTCAATTTTTTTGAGAATGAAAAACTGGAAACCCCTTGATCTAAAAATGAATTTGTTATCTGTTCATTAAAGTCATTCATTTTCTTAATATTTCTAATTGTCCTTTCAATGGGCTCCTTCGAGGTTTTGATATCCTGAGCCAACACATCTAGTAAGACTTGGATAGATTAAAGTATGTCTTTCATTTGTTAAATGGGAGACAGAATAAGGCATAAGGTGACATCTTGAAGACAAAGTGATTTTAGAAAAGACAAACTCTGAGAATCTGGAAACTAATTCTCCTAAGATCACGTCTATGTACTCTTCGAGAAGTCATTGGGCGCCACCCGGGGTATGCGTTCCCCAAAATAGAAATTCTTGGACCAAATAACCTCTGAAATCCCTGTTAGCAGCTGATGCCTTGGTTGTATAGCTCATCAACAGGTCTTATTACCATGAATGAACTGCCTTGGTTTTAATTTGAGGAGTCATGTTATATATATGGTGTCTCTAGCATAACCTTTGGAACCAGATAAACATGACTTTAAGTTCAGATTTTGCCTTTTATGAGCTTAAACTTTTATACCTCAATTTTTTAACTTGTAAAACAACAATAATAATAATGGCCTCTGAGGGGTTATTATAAAAACTAAATGTGACAATGCAGTAAAGTCTCTGGTTCAAGGTAAGTGCTCTGTAAATGTTAGCTGTGATAATAGTGATGACACTACGATAAGGAAAAATTTATACCTCATTATTTTGGAAAATAATTAAGCACTTGATTCCTTTATCAATGCCATGTGTAGTTTACATTGGAGCACAAAAGTGATAGTAATTAAATGACTTGCTCAAATGTCTATATCTATAAAAATAATCTATTTTGGAAAACAGTATAAAGGTTCCTCTAAAAATTAAAAATTAAACTATTATATAATCCAACAAGTCTATTTGTGGGTATTTATTTGAAAAAAACAAACATGCAAATTTGAAAAGATACGTGCAACCCCATGTTCATTGCAGCATTATTTACAATAGCTAAGACAACCTAAGTGTGTGTCCAGCCCTAAAAAGAAATGAAATCCTGCCATTTGCAACAATACGGATGGACTTCGAAGGCATTATGCTAAGTGAAACAAGTCAAGCAGAGAAAGACAAATGCCATATGTTCTTATTAATATATGGATTCTAAAGAGGAAAGTTCATAGATACAGAGAACATACTGGTGGTTTCCAGAGACAAAGGATAAGGGAAATGGGCAAAGTGTGTGAAGGGGGTCTAAAAGTACAAACTTCAGTTATAAAATATGTAAATAAGTCATGGGGGTGTCAGGTACAGCATGGTGACTAGAGTTAATAATACTATATTGCATATTGGAAAGCTGCTAAGAGAGTAGATCTTAAAAGTCCTCATCATAAGAAAAAAATTTGTATTATGTATGCTAGTATATGGATGCTAACTAGACTTATGGTGATTATTTCCACAATGTATACAAATATTGAATCATTATATTATACACCTGAAATAATATAATGTTCTATGTTGATTGTACCTCAATAAAAAATAGTAATAGCCTTTTTGTTCTTATGGCAACAGATGGACAATACCAACCAGACCAGTGTGTCCCATTTCGTTCTCTTGGGCATTTCCACCCACCCAGAAGAACAGATCCCGCTCTTCCTTCTTTTTCTACTCATGTACGCAATCAACATTTCTGGCAACTTTGCCATCATCACACTGATTGTCTGTACGCCACACCTCCACACCCCCATGTACATCTTCCTCAGTAACTTGGCCTTGGTAGACATCTGCTTCACCTCCACCACAGTCCCCAAGATGCTGCAGAACATTTTCTCTTCCACAAAGGCCATTTCCTATATGGGTTGCTTAGCCCAGACTTATTTCTTCATATGCTTTGCAGCCATGGAAAACTTCCTCCTGGCTCTGATGGCCTATGATAGATACATCGCCATCTGCCACCCTTTCCGCTACCCTGTGATTCTGATCAGAATGCTGTGTTTGCAGATGGTGGCTCTGTGCCATATCCTCTCCCATCTTCACGCCCTGCTTCACACCCTTCTCATGGGCCGACTGATCTTCTGTGCAGATAACAGGATCCCTCACTTCTTCTGTGACCTCTACCCTCTGATGAAGCTATCCTGCTCCAGCACCCGCCTCAACACCCTGATGATTCACACAGAAGGTGTCATTGTCATCAATGGTGCTCTGGCCTTCATCATTGCCTCCTATGCCTGCATCACGTCCGTGGTCCTCCGGAGCCCCTCAGCCAAGGGCAAGTGGAGGGCCTTTTCCACCTGTGGCTCCCACCTCACTGTGGTGGCTCTCTTCTACGGCACCCTCACGTGGCTCTACTTCCAGCCTCTCAGCAGCTATTCAGTGGCCCGGGGTCGCATCCTGACAGTCATGCACACCGTGGTGACCCCCATGCTGAACCCCTTCATTTACAGCCTGAGAAATGGGGATGTCAAGGGGGCCTTCAGGAAATGGAGGAGCAAGACATGTATTTCTTTCTTTAGATAAAACCCAAAAATGCAGATCCAAGTTTTATCTATGATTCTAGGGAAAGAGTTTTGCTCCTCACATATCTAAATTAAGTACATATTACAGATTTTCTCATTGGATATTTTCCTGAGATATCCCTTAAACCCAAAGCACATACAACTATGTATTTAGTGTAAAACATTAGCGTGGTTTTGATAATAACTGTGGTTGTTTTCTGGACCTGCCATTAAACAGCATGGTTCTAACTCTCAGATGCAGGCAACAGAAACCAATTCTCATAGATTCGTGAGGGAAATGTGTTTATTGAAAGTATGTGTGGATGTTTCAGCTTAGTAAAATGAAAAAGAACCACGGTCAAATCATACGCCAGAATTGGTCTGATGAGTCACCAAACTCTGTTCACGGCCACTTATATCCTCACCAACAATAGTTACCATCAAGTCACTGGTCATAGCCCTTGGAGGCCTGGAAACCAGGTGTGACCACCTCCAGAAAGAACTGTCCAGTTCTTACTCTTTGCACCAACATATCTAGATTCAAAATAAGGTGGTACATGAGACTAACCACGTCTGGTCACTCACTCACACTCTAGAATAATCACAGGGAAAGTGGGACAGCAACACGGCTGCTTTTATTTCCTATAAGATAGAGGAAGGTACTGTCTCCCACTGAGATAAATGAAATGATGGAACTGTTTCAATATGGGGAAAAGCACACAAGACAAATGTCCATTGACTAAGGGCAGGAGTTACAGATGTTCCACCAGTAAGCACTGTCATAGCTCTCCAACTTGTATTTTCTTCAATTCACTAGCTATACCATTTGGAAATAACTTCCACTCCTTTGTCTCGGCATACTTCCAATCTTTTCTGTAGTTGATATATGGAATTTGTCTATTTACTGGGTGTCTGTCTGCTGACCAGTCAATGCTGGACATGAGGAAAAGGTCCAAGAGCCATGATGTCATTTAAAATGTCAGTTCTTCAGTTTTGCAGGTGTAGGATCAAAAGGAAAAGGTGAGCAGAACCTCCTGGGACAAGGGGCAGAAGGTGAGAATGTGGCTGGTTTGGTCCATTTATCTGATTAAAGTTTCTGTTATAAGATATGAGTGGTTATAGCACTGAGTTGAGAAGGAGCTAAAGTTGTAGTGATTTGGTATAATGTAGAAGAACAGTTTCTTGTTACATATACGTAAGTGTTGGTCAAAATTTATACCACTGAAATTGGTTTGCAAGGCTACACTCCTTAGGTCTTTGACTATACTAAAATAATAAAATCTTCCAAGATATAGGGGGCCCTGGCACTTATGATAATAACAAGGAAATCAAGTCAACTTTTGGTTAGTTAACTCTGGTTCTTTCCATTTGCCAGAAAGTATCTTACATACCCAGTTTTTCCTTCTGGATTCCTCAGTTTCCTCCCATTTTATCCATCCTGCCTCCTTAACTAACCCCCTCCCTTCTCCATCTCCCATGATGGTTCCATTACTGATCCCCTCTAGTCCTTACTAACTGATTACCTTCACCTCTTAGCACTGTAGCCTCTTAAGAATACCCCCAGACCCCACTGAAAGAACTTTCTTAAGGTAAAGAAATAATCAGGCCTGACCAGGCAGTGGCACAGTGGATAGAGCATTGGACTGGGACACAGAGGACCCAGATTCAAAACCCCAAGGTCGCCAACTTGAGCACGGGCTCATTAGGCTTGAGCGTGGGGTCACTGGCTTGAGTGTGGGATCATAGACATGACCCCATGGTCACTGGCTTGAGCCCAAAGGTTGCTGGCTGGAAGCCTAAGGTTGCTGGCTTGAGCCCAAGGTCACTGGCTTGAGCAAGGGGTCACTCACTCTGCTGCACCCCCCCCCATTAAGGCACATATGAGAAAGCAATCAATGAACATCTAAGGAGACTAAGGAGCCGCAACAAAGAAATGATGTTTCTCATACCTCTCCCTTCCTGTCTGTCTGTCCCTATCTGTCCCTCTCTCTGTCTCTGTCACATACACACACACACACACACAAAAGAAATAATCAGGAATGTAAATTGATACAACATTTTTGAAGAGCAGTTAGGCAATTCTATCAAAAAAATCTATATTTAGATATGAGTCCACAAAACACAGAGTTAAAGCCACCATAATAATCATAACCTGCATGTCTTTTTCCATACCAACAACTGCAAACCTCCTTTGCCAACCCCTTATGCCATGAATTAATACATAGTGTATATATGAATATATATATTTTTATGTTAAATACACTATTGTTCATGACAGTGAAAATTTAGAAATAATCTTTATGCATACAAATGGAATTTTGGTTCATTGTGTTGGATAGTCGGATAGATAGTGTTATCTGTTCACAATTCTTCTTTCCTTTCCAGTCCTTGCCATGGCTTCACTGACAGGCAATGTATAGCTCTCTACCCCACTGACTTTGAACTTGTTTTAGCCAGCAGTTCATAAATAAGCATAACAAACACTGCTTCCAATAAAAATCTTTGAATGGGTTTAGACTGTCTGGTTTCCCTCTTGGGCTCTGGCCTTCACCAGGAGAAGAAAAGCTCATCTCATATAAGTCGGTCCCCTTAGCTTGGGTTTCAGAATGAGAAACACACAGAACAGATCTGAACTTGACCCCAAATCTGAAGCACAGTTGCCTCTTTAAGTCTGCAGGCTTTTGACTAAGAAATAAATGCCTGTTGTTATAAGGTACTGAGGTTTTGGATTGTTTCTTATTCAGTGCTTTAAAGGAAATCCCAACAGATATAATACACAGATACTATAAATTGCTGTTTAGTCAGTAAAAAGAATGAGGCAGATTAACTCCTGGCCATATTCTCATTTCATCAACAGTCTCTAGGTACATATAGATATCCAAGCTTTTACCTAGCAGCTGTTTGTACTTTTCTCCCAATATTTCTTCACCTATATGCTATTAATAATAATAACAATAATAGTAATAATAATAATAGAATACACATATATGGTACTAACTATGTGCTGGTCACTCATGAGTGCTTTATGTATATGTATTCATCAAATTCTTACAACAACTCTAAATTATAGATAACATTTCTCTCTTCTTTACAAATGGAAAACTGAGACAGGGAGTAGCTGCAAAATTGTCAAAGATCGCCTGACCAGGCAGTGGCACAGTGGATAGAGCATTGGACTGGGATACGGAGGACCCAGGTTCGAGACCCTGAGGTTGCCAGCTTGAGTGTGGGCTCATCTGATTTAAGCAAAGCTCACCAGCTTGAGCCCAGGGTCTCTGGCTCGAGCAAGGGGTTACTCGGTTTGCTGAAGGCCCACGGTCAAGGCACATATGAGAAAGCAATCAATGAACAACTAAGGTGTCGCAACAGAAAACTAATGATTCTCCATTCCTGTCTGTCTGTCCCTCTCTCTGACTCTCTCTGTCTCTGTAAAAAAAAAAAAAAGTCAAAGATCTCTGTTGTATTAGTCCTGAGAGTTGGCTTTTCCTTTTTTTTTTTTTTTTTTTTTTTTTTTTAATAAATTTTTATTAATGGTAATGGGATGACATTAATAAATCAGGGTACATATATTCAAAGAAAACATGTCTAGGTTATTTTGTCATCAAATTATGTTGCAAACCCCTCGCCCAAAGTCAGATTGTCCTCCGTCACCCTCTATCTAGTTCTCTGTGCCCCTCCCCCTCCCCCTAACTCTCCCTCCCTCCCTCCCATGTCCTCCCTCCCCCCCCGCCCTTGGTAACCACCACACTCTTGTCCATGTCTCTTAGTCTCAATTTTATGTTCCACCAATGTATGGAATCATGTAGTTCTTGTTTTTTTCTGCTTTGCTTATTTCACTCCTTATAATGTTATCAAGATCCCACCATTTTGCTGTAAATGATCTGATGTCATCATTTCTTATGGCTGAGTAGTATTCCATAGTGTATATGTGCCACATCTTCTTTATCCAGTCTTCTATTGAAGGGCTTTTTGGTTGTTTCCATGTCTTGGCCACTGTGAACAGTGCTGCAATGAACATGGGGCTGCATGTGTCTTCACGTATCAATGTTTCTGAGGTTTTGGGGTATATACCCAGTAGAGGGATTGCTGGGTCATAAGGTAGTTCTATTTGCAGTTTTTTGAGGAACCACCATACTTTCCTCCATAATGGTTGTACTACTTTACAGTCCCACCAACAGTGAATGAGGGTTCCTTTTTCTCCACAGCCTCTCCAACATTTGCTATTACCCGTCTTGTTGATAATAGCTAATCTAACAGGGGTGAGGTGGTATCTCATTGTAGTTTTGATTTGCATTTCTCTAATAACTAATGAAGCTGAGCATCTTTTCATATATCTGTTGGCCATTTGTATCTCTTCCTGGGAGAAGTGTCTGTTCATGTCCTCTTCCCATTTTTTTATTGGATGGCTTGTTTGTTTGTTGTTGAGTTTTATGAGTTCTTTGTAAATTTTGGATATTAGGCCCTTATCTGAGCTGTCGTTTGAAAATATCAGTTCCCATATAGTTGGTTGTCTGTTTATTTTGATATCAGTTTCTCTTGCTGAGCAAAAACTTTTAATTCTGATGTAGTCCCATTCATTTATCTTTGCCTTCACTTCTCTTGCCATTGGAGTCAAGTTCATAAAATGTTCTTTAAAACCCAGGTCCATGATTTTAGTACCTATGTCTTCTTCTATGTACTTTATTGTTTCAGGTCTTATATTTAGGTCTTTGATCCATTTTGAATTAATTTTAGTACACGGGGACAGGCTGTAGTCGAGTTTCATTCTTTTGCATGTGGCTTTCCAGTTTTCCCAACACCATTTGTTGAAGAGGCTTTCTTTTCTCCATTGTGTGTTGTTGGCCCCTTTATCAAAGATTATTTGACCATATATATGTGGTTTTATTTCTGGGCTTTCTATTCTGTTCCATTGGTCTGAGTGTCTATTTTTCTACCAATACCATGCTGTTTTAATTATTGTGGCCCTATAATATAGTTTAAAGTCAGGTATTGTAATGCCCCCAGCTTCATTCTTTTTCCTTAGGATTGTTTTGGCTATTCGGGGTTTTTTGTAGTTCCATATAAATCTGATGATTTTTTGTTCCATTTCTTTAAAAAATCTCATAGGGATTTTGATGGGAATTGCATTAAATTTGTATATTGCTTTGGGTAATATGGCCATTTTGATTATATTTATTCTTCCTATCCAAGAACAAGGAATATTTTTCCATCTCATTGTATCTTTTTCGATTTCCCTTAACAATGCTTTGTAATTTTCATTATATAGGTCCTTTACGTTCTTTGTTATGTTTATTCCTAGGTATTTTATTTTTTTTGTTGCAATCGTGAAGGGGATTATTTTTTTGAGTTTGTTTTCTAATATTTCATTGTTGGCATATAGAAAGGCTATGGACTTTTGTATGTTAATTTTGTATCCTGCGACCTTACTGTATTGGTTTATTGTTTCTAATAATCTTTTTGTGGAGTCCTTCGGGTTTTCGATGTATAGGATCATATCATCAGCAAAAAGTGATAGCTTTACTTCTTCTTTTCCGATATGGATGCCTTTTATTTCTTTGTCTTGTCTGATTGCTCTGGCCAGAACTTCTAGCACCACGTTGAATAAGAGTGGAGAGAGTGGACAACCCTGTCTTGTTCCTGATTTAAGGTAGAAAGTCCTCAGTTTTATGCCGTTTAATAGGATGTTGGCTGATGGTTTATCATATATGGCCTTTATCATGTTGAGATATTTTCCTTCTATACCCATTTTGTTGAGAGTCTTAAACATAAAATTGTGTTGTATTTTATCAAAAGCCTTTTCTGCATCTATTGATAAGATCATGTGGTTTTTGTTCTTTGTTTTGTTGATATGGTGTATTACGTTAACCGTTTTGCGTATGTTGAACCATCCTTGAGATTCTGGGATGAATCCCACTTGATCATGATGTATTATTTTTTTAATATGTTGTTGTATTCGGTTTGCCAGTATTTTGTTTAGTATTTTAGCATCTGTATTCATTAGAGATATTGGTCTGTAGTTTTCTTTCTTTGTGCCATCCTTGCCAGGTTTTGGTATGAGGGTTATGTTGGCCTCATAAAATGTGTTTGGAAGTATTGCTTCTTCTTCAATTTTTTGGAAGACTTTGAGTAGAATAGGAACCAAGTCTTCTTTGAATGTTTGATAGAATTCACTAGTATAACCGTCTGGGCCTGGACTTTTATTTTTGGGGAGATTTTTAATAGTTTTTTCTATTTCCTCCTTGCTGATTGGTCTGTTTAGGCTTTCTGCTTCTTCATGACTCAGTCTAGGAAGGTTGTATTGTTCTAGGAATTTATCCATTTCTTCTAGGTTGTTGTATTTGGTGGCATATAATTTTTCATAGTATTCTACAATAATTCTTTGTATTTCTATGATGTCTGTGGTGATCTCTCCTCTTTCATTTTGGATTTTATTTATTTGAGTCCTGTGTCTTTTTTCCTTGGTGAGTCTTGCCAAGGGTTTGTCAATTTTGTTGATCTTTTCAAAGAACCAGCTCCTTGTTTTATTGATTTTTTCTATAGTTTTTCTGTTCTCTATTTCATTTATTTCTGCTCTGATTTTTATTATCTCCTTTCTTCGGCTGGTTTTGGGTTGTCTTTGTTCTTCTTTTTCTAGTTCCTTAAGGTGTGAAGTTAAGTGGTTTACTTCGGCTCTCTCTTGTTTGTTCATATAGGCCTGAAGTGATATGAACTTTCCTCTTATTACTGCTTTTGCTGCATCCCAGAGATTCTGATATGTCGTATTTTCATTTTCATTTGTCTGTATATATCTTTTGATCTCTGCACTTATTTCTTCTTTGACCCATTCATTTTTTAGAAGTATGTTGTTTAGTTTCCACATTTTTGTGGGTTTTTCCCCCTCTTTTTTGCAGTTGAATTCTAGTTTCAGGGCTTTATGATCAGAAAATATGCTTGGTACAATTTCAATTTTTCTAAATTTGCTGATATTGTCTTTGTGGCCCAACATATGGTCAATTCTTGAGAATGTTCCATGTACACTAGAGAAAAATGTATACTCTGTCGCTTTGGGATGAAGTGTCCTGTAGATGTCTATCATATCCAGGTGTTCTAGTATTTCGTTTAAGGCCACAATATCTTTATTGATTCTCTGTTTGGATGACCGATCTAGAGCCGTCAGCGGTGTATTGAGGTCTCCAAGTATGATTGTATTTTTGTTAGTTTTTGTTTTAAGGTCAATAAGTAGCTGTCTTATATATTTTGGTGCTCCTTGGTTTGGTGCATATATATTAAGGATTGTTATGTCTTCTTGATTCAACTTCCCCTTAATCATTATGAAATGACCATTTTTGTCTCTGAGTACTTTTTCTGTCTTGTAGTCAGCATTATTAGATATGAGTATTGCTACGCCTGCTTTTTTTTGGGTGTTGTTTGCTTGGAGTATTGTTTTCCAGCCTTTCACTTTGAATTTGTTTTTATCCTTGTTGCTTAGATGTGTTTCTTGTAGGCAGCATATAGTTGGATTTTCTTTTTTAATCCATTCTGCTACTCTGTGTCTTTTTATTGGTAAGTTTAATCCATTTACATTTAGTGTAATTATTGACACTTGTGGGTTCCCTACTGCCATTTTATAAATTGCTTTCTGTTAGTTTTGTATCTAGTTTGATTCTTCTCTTTTGTTTTTCTATCATTTGTTTTTGTTTGTTTGTGTTCCATACTTCTTTCCTCTGTTGCTACCTTTTTTAAGTCAAGTGTTTTTGTGGTGGTTTTTTTAAGGGTGGTTACCATTAAGTAATGAAAAGGGTACCTACCATATTCATTGTAGTACCCTATCTTATAAGTATTTCTGCACTTCATCATCCTTTGCTACTGTTAATCTCCATCCTCTCCCCCCTTTTTTTCCTTTGTTGTCACAGTTTAAGTTTGGTTTTATTGTGTTCTTGGTGGAGCTGTTACTTGTGGTGTTGTTTTCTTTTGTTCTTTGAATCTGGTTGGAAAACCCCCTTTAGTATTTCCTGGAGTGGGGGCTTTCTGTTGATAAATTCTCTCATCTTTTCTGTATTTGTGAATGTTTTTATATCTCCTTCATACTTGAAGGATAGCTTTGATGGGTATAGTATTCTTGGCTGAAAGTTCCTCTCTTTCAGGGCTTTAAATATTGGGGTCCACTCTCTTCTAGCTTGTAGAGTTTCTGCTGAGAAATCTGATGATAATCTAATAGGCCTTCCTTTATATGTTGTACTCTTCTTTTCCCTGGCTGCCTTGAGAATTTTTTCTTTGTCATTGGTTTGTGTCATCTTTATTATGATGTGCCTTGGAGTGGGTTTGTTGGGGTTAAGAAAACTTGGTGTTCTGTTTGCTTCTTGAATTTGAGGCTTTAGTTCCTTCCACAGGCTTGGGAAGTTCTCGTCTATTATTTGTTTGAGTATATTCTCCATTCCATTTTCTTTCTCTTCTCCCTCTGATATACCTATTATTCTTATGTTATTCTTTCTGATGGAGTCAGACAATTCCTGTAGGGCTTTCTCATTTTTTATTATTTTTGAGTCTCTTTCTTCTTCTCTCTGTTGTGCCTCAAGTTGTTTGTCTTCTATTTCACTAATCCTATCTTCAATCTGGCCTGTTCTGTTAGCTAAGCTTGTTACCTCATTTTTCAGCTCATGAATTGAGTTTTTCATTTCTGTTTGATTTGTTTTTATAGTTTCAATTTCCTTGGTAATATATTCTTTGTGTTCATTGAGTTGTTTTCTGATCTCCCTATATTGCCTTTCTGTGTTTTCTTGTATATCTCTGAGTATTTTTAAGATTTCTAATTTAAATTCTCTGTCATTTAGCTCCAAGGCTTCCAATATGTTAAGTCTTTTCTCCATAGATTTTTCCACATCTATTTGTGTTACCTCTCTTTCTTTTGTATCCATAATATTCGATTTCCTCTTTCTTATCGGCATCTGAGGGTGGTCTTATTGATAGCACGCGGGCGCACTCCCTGGCGGCTTGAATGAGCGTCGCTGCGGTACCTTCCTCCACACCCTCGTCTCTCAGATTCAAGTGATAACAGTCCTTTTGCTTTCAGTTTGTGTGGAACTCCGGAATGCTCCGAGGATAAATTTTTCTGTTTCTAGTTGATAAATTTGTTGTGATTTAGGGGAGAGCTGTCGGACGCGCTTCTCACGGCGCCATTTCCGTGACGTCACTCCTCCTTTTTTTTTTTTTTTTTTTTTTTTTTTTTTTTTTAATGCAAGTGCCTGACTTAAGCGTTGATTGTCAAGGCATTCACTTAAAGAACTGTCTCAAATGGACACATTGCCAACCACCAGGATAAAGAGCCAGGCCCCATGGTCCTCAGCTTTACAGATCTTGATTTATTCCAAGAACTGCACTTGAGCCATTTGTTTTTCTCTTCTCATGCTTAAAAGCCTGCCCCATGTTTTTAATCCACCAGTAGTGAACCTGAAATACCCTACCCCCACATTCAACCCCAGTAAAAGCAGAACCCAAGCCACGCATGCTCTCTATCCACCTACAGCCTTGCTGAGTGGTCACAGGTGCTCAGCTTACTTTCCAGGACCTGTGAGTAACTACATTTTCCTTCAAAGTTCCTGATGGTTATTGCTAAGGGCATCTTGCAATCATAATAGGAACCACAGAAGGGGTATTCCAGCCTAAACACTGGTTATCAATAGGCTGAGAGCACAAAATAATCACACAGCAAGTGATGTCAAAGCTGGGATTCTGAATCATGGTATCCAGCTACAGAGTCCATCCCCTCAACCCTCAGCCTCTACCACCTTTAACAAAGCCCAGTAGCGTTTTTTTCTTGGGTTTCTGAAATCTGTTTCGTTCTGACCTGTTTAAGGCAAATAGTTTTCTGGAGATCATATGTTTGCACAAAAGAGCTCCTTACTTATATTGTTTCAGTGAAATCATAAATACTGTTCCCCTTATCTCTCAAAGGTGTGCCTTTCTATACATCAACAATAATCTATCTGAAAAGGAACATTTTTTAAACCCCATTTACAGTAGCATAAAAAAGATTAAAATATTTTTGGAATAAATTTATCCAAGGAGGTAAAAGATATGTACACTAAACTCTATAATATGCTAATATAAGAAATAAAAGGAGGCACAAAGAAATTGAAAGATAGCTTGTATGCATGGATTGAAAGATTACTATTGTTAAAATGTCCATGCCACCCAAAGAGATAAACAGATTCAACACACTCTATTAAAATTCAAAAGCAATTTTAACAAATGTATAGATCACACATAGAACCACAAAAGACCCCAAATTGCTGAAGCAATTTTGAGAAAGAACAAAGCTAGAGATAGCACACTTCCTGATTTTGAAATATATTACAAAGCTACAATAATCAATACACAGAGACCAATACAACAGAACAGATGGCTTAGAAGGTCATATCTTAGGCTTTAACATTACAAATAATTGCACCACTGGTAGAAACTCAATTTTAAACGTTTCACTTCCTCTCAGCTTCTGTTCCTTCACCTTATTTAATTTAGTTCTCCAACCACAACAATCAAACAATTCCCTTGACAGTACTTTTCATTATTCATCATTTAATTTATGCCCTTCCCTCCTCCCTTCATAAGAATACATTTTATGGTCCAGAATTGTAAACTGCCTTCTTATAAACACCCTAATTCTTTTGTTCCCTTTTGCTCTACCTGGTCAAATCCAGCCCGAGGTAAAGCCGACATTTTGTTTATTCATGACTGTACCGGATTACCTGGAAATTGTTGAATATCACTCAATCATGATGACAGGATGAATATTAAACTGGTCAGTGGAATACCTAAATGGGCACTCAATACTGATAGAGCTGAGGCTTACCGTGACATTTCCCAAACTCTAACAGTTCAGATAATTTCTTCCCACAATTCTCTAAAATAATCCTGCTCCCCACCACTCTCCACTGAAGTCTCTTCAAGTCCATGCTGTGTTCCTGCCATCAAACCCACCAGTGCATTTGCATACCTGCCCTTTCTGTTGTTGTTTTTGTTGTTACAGAGAAAGAAGTGGCTCATCTCCTAGGTAAAAAACTGCCCTTAATGGGGGGCATTCCACTTCAAGGACCTTATTTTCACAATTAATTTCTTTCTCTCTTGAATCTTAAATTTTTCATTATACACTGGATTGTTTCTATCAGCAAAGAATGCTTAATGTCACAAGCTTTTATAAAAATTAAAAGACATTCTCTCTTGACTCACGTCCTCCTCAAGTTACACAACACTTGTATGTCTTCTTCAAAAAACTGTACTTGAGAAAGATCTATTATCATGGCCTCCACTTATTCACTTGCAATATTATCAGAAAATGATAACAATTGTAATTTTCCTCCTAATACTTCACTTAACTGCCAGCCCCAAAATTTTCAATATTCTATACTTTGTCAAATCTAATAATCAATTATCTGTTCTCATTAATGACCTCTCAACTGCATTTGAGAGAGTGACCACTCCCGTATTCTGGAAAGACTCGTTCCTAGGATTCAGACGTACGAGCATGTCTCCTTCCTCCCTGCGAATAGCCACGCCTCAGTTCCCTTTGCCGTCCCCTCTCCCAGACTGCAAATGCTGGAGTGAGCAACTGTCTCGGGCTCTGTTCATAGTTCCCTTCTCGTTTCTATATGCTCTAAGCAGGTGATTTTACCCAATCCCAGGGCTTCAAATATCATCTACATTTTGGTGTAACATTTCTATCTCAGGACAAGGCCATGAACCTCAAGAATTACATAATTCTTAACTACCTTTGAAATATCTCCACTTGGATAGCTATCACAAGATCAACATGTCCTAAAACGAGTTATTGATTTCGCCCCCTCCCATCACATTGGCATACCTTCCATTTCCCCAGTCTTCTACATCTAAATGGCTATTCCACCCATGTTCACAGTCCATCCTTGACCTTTCCTTTTCTTTTTCTTTCTTTTTTTTTTAATTCAGTGAGAGGAGCAGACGCAGAGACAGACTCCTACATGCACCCTGACCAGAATCCACCTGGCAAGCCCACTAGGGGGTGATAGTCTGCCCATATGGGGTATTGCTCCATTACTCAGCAACTAAACTCTTCTTAGCATCTGAGGTGAAGGTCATAGAGCCATTCTCCGTGCCTGGGGCCAACTTACTCCAATTGAACTATGGCTGCAGGAGGAGAAGAGAGAAAGAGAGAAGCAAGAGGAGGGGTGGAGAAGCAGATGGGCACTTCTTCTGTGTGCCCTAACCAGGAATCGAACCCAGGGCCTCTGATGCCAGTCCAACATTCTAGCACTGAGCCAACCGGCCAGGGCCATTCCTTTCCCTTACATATTACATCTAGTCTCTCAGTGTGTCTGAACAGCTCTACTTACCATAGGTCCCAAATCTGACTGCCTGCTCCTGGTGTGAGCGCCACTGGGGAAGCTCTCCTCCACTCTTTTTTATCAGTGACCTACACTGTCTACATGGAGTGACACAAGAGCTCAAATGGAATAATTCAGTCACTAGAAGTTTCAAATTGCTTATTATTACTGTGAGTTGATACTAACAAGAAACCATAAAATTATTACAATTTTAAGAGGGCCTTAGACTACTTTATGGCTTATAGATAAATCAGTTCTCTGTATAATGGTTGCAATTCATCTTGACTTCTCTGGAAAATTGTACATGCCATGCCATCACTAAAAGGATCAAAGTTCTGCAGGCCATCCTGATTTGTAATAATTTGCCTTAGTAACCCCCCCAACAGGCCCCATATTAGAGCTGAAAGATGAGAGCTTCAGGTTTGATGACTTAAAAGTATCTTTTCGGTTCCAAAGCGATGAGATTCTAGGTCAGTCATTAAGGACCCAAACAATTTATTTAAAAACTCACTTCTCCCCAAATCCAAACAAGAGAGAACCAACAGAGAAGATTATTCCATGGGAATGTGAACCAAACCAGTTATCAGGAGTGCAGCCCATCTATCTGAGGCATTTTCAAGGTAGACCCTAACTCCTTGGGCTCAGGAGACATGCTGCCATTCCCGGTTGGCCTGGGAGCCAGACTGGAAGTTCCCCAAGATGCAGAGTTTCCTGGACAGTCTCCGCAGAGCTCCCTTAACCTCCTGGTTCCTCAGGCTGTAGATCAGGGGGTTTAACATAGGGGTAACCACTGTGTAAAAGATGGCAACCTGGCGGTCCTGGCCCAAGTCGTAGCTGGAGGAGGGGCGGAGGTACATGCGGATCACAGAGCCATACAGCAGCATCACAACCAGGATGTGGGAGCCACAGGTGGACAGAGCTTTGCGCAGGGCAGCAATGGAGTGCATGCGAGCTATGGCAACACCAATGCGGGCATAGGAACCCAAAATGAAGAAGAAGGGGCTGACCACCACAGCCACCCCCTCTGTGAATATTAGCATTTCATTGACCACTGGTCGGGTGCAGGAGAGCTTCAACAAGGGTGTGATGTCACAGAAGAAGTGGGTGACCTGGTTGCCACAGAAGGTTAAACGGGTCACCAACACACTATAAAGGAGGCTATTGAGGCTGACCATCACCCATGAGGTCAAGGTTATGTGTAGACAGAAGCGACGGCTGATGATGGCTGAATATCTTAAGGGGTCACAGATGGCAACATAGCGGTCATAGGCCATGGCAGCCAACAAGTGGCCTTCCATGCTGCCCACAGCCATAAAGAAGAACAGCTGGAGCATGCAGTGGTTAAAGGAGATGGTTTTAGTCACAGACAGTGTGTGGACCAGCATCTGGGGAACAGTGATGGTTGTGAGAAACATGTCAATAAAGGAAAGCTGGCCAAGCAGGAAATACATGGGAGTCTGCAGCCTGGGGTCTGAGAGGGCAACAACTACTAACAGGGCGTTGCCTATAATTGCCACCAGGTACATGACAAAGACAATTCCAAAAATAACTGGCTGCATCTCTGGCCAGTTGGACAGGCCCAGTAAGACAAAGTCGGTTATTTCTGTCCTGTTTCTAGCGGCCATAAGACACAATCCACATCGCCTGCAAAAAGCAAGTGTCCAGATGAAATAATGCTGAAATTTACTTGAGGATAACCTTTACAAAACACCTTTTCTTGCATGGATGCCCCTAGTTTCCAAAAGAGGGTTTCTTTTCCCCCTTAATTTATTTCCCTTGCCATTATCTTTCTATCCAGCCACTCACTCACCTGCTCTTTAGTTTATTCCAGGTTCATTTATTGGTCATTGAGAATTTTTCAACTTGATAGATCCTAAGAATAATAGGATAAGTCACACATGGTCCCTTCTTTTAATGAAATCCACTGTATACCATGGAAGGCATTCCTATAGGCAGAATTTGTTTGGTGCTTGCTGTGAGTTGAAGAGCATACTGAATACCACACATGTGATCCTTACAACAAACAGTCCCATATGATGGAAACTACAGTATTTGCAGCCCCATATTACAGATGAGAAAACTAAAGCAAAGAGACTATACTACTGAAGGTCTTATAGGACCTGAGCGACAACACATGGACTTAACCCTGTATAGGTTTGTTGGACTTTAGCACCACACATGGCTGGCTGCCAGGGTTGGAGAGGGGAGAGAAAGATGTCAAGGCTCCAGCCAGGTGTTTGAGTCTCTCCATCTCTGGTGGGGGCACTGGAGTGAAGATCTGGTCCCAACTTTCTATGTCCAGAAGCTACTGGTCCTTAGGTAGGGGAGTTCTTATTGCATCAAGTCAACTGAATTTACCTGGGATTAGAGTAGAAGTGATTAATATAATCACTGACTTATTTTAATGATTAATTTTCAATGAATAATAAAATCTTACAGTAGATAGAATTCTCATATATTTTCAGATTTTCCTTAAAGGTTGATCTACATGGTATAACAAAGAAGTAACTTTTTTTTTTAATTTTTCCATTGATGAGAGAGAAAAAGAGTGAGAAGCATTAACTCATTTCACTTAGTTGTTCCATTTAAGTGCATATTAATTGATTGCTTCTCGTTAGTGCCCTGACTGGAGATCAAATCCACCACCTTGGTGCACCAAGACAACACTTTACTCATTGAGCCACTCAGCCAGGGCCAAAAAGGTAAAATTTTGAGGCTGCTGTATGGGTAAGGATATTTTGATAAAATACTATATTTCTTCATGAATGTGAGAAAAATAATTTTAAAATAGTAGATTATAAGAGAACATACAATAAAAAGCCGAGGTCTCTTACTCTAAGTTTGCCCACCTCCACATTTCTTTAGTTTTAACTCTTCTGGTGGTCCATACTTTTATGCCTCTAAATAATGTGCTATTTGCTTATACATCCATGTAACAATTTTTTAATTTAAGATATCTTTCAGCTCTCTACTATGAAAATGAAGTTTTATCTTGTTTTCATTACCCTACTTTTTTCTCCTCTTTCCCCACACCCGCCACTTTTTGATGATTATTTTAGTTCTGAAATTACTTACCATTTTGCTTTTAAATAGTATACTTAAATTTGTATTTCTTTTTCTATCAACTTCAGACTACACTTGTTATCTTCACCCTGGTACCCTCCCAAACCTTAGGAAGCTATACCTTGACTCATTTACTGTCAAGATTGAACACATAATTTATGAGCCGTAATTATAGGTAAGTCTTCCCACTAAAAGCTGGGAGTCAACAGACACCATTTACATTAGTATAACTATATAGCTATTTTTTGCTATGGTGTCAAATGATATACTATGGTAGCATTTACTTTTAGATGAGCCAGTGTTCCACCCAACTAAAGGATAATATTCCTAACATTAAGATAAAGAATTAAAACTATTTTAAGGATATCTCTCTAGGTGCTTAGTTTAAAGATCACACATAAAGCAGGAGCCTGAAAGGTAAAACTTACCTTTTGTCTTTATTTCTCTCTGTATCCTTCTCTGGGTCTGTGGATATAGCTCAGAATATGCTCTTGTGATCCTAATACTCATTCAAGGCAGTGGCCACAGAGAAGAATGTCTATGTCGAGGTATAGACAAAGGTGAAAGAGAAGAAGAGATGAGAAGAATTGGAGATGGAACAATTCCTTTCATGGAGAAAGGGAGAGAAAATGGTCTCCAAGAGGAAAAAAGTAGCAAAGAATATAGATGTATCCATTATGAGGATAAGAATATAATAGCATAGAGTCCATTTTCTTCCAAGAACAGCAAAACTGTATTCTCTAATTATATGCAACAAGAGTAATAAGAAATGGCAGTGCTCTTCTTGGCTGACTCCACCAAGACTCATCTCTTTGTCTTTCCTATTTTCCAATATCTCAACATTACTCCCACCAGAGCCTGAGCTCTGTGGATTCTGTTCAGACAATTTCGCGGGATCAGGGATGCCAGAGAGAGGAGGAATTTGCTGGAAGAGATATGAAGATACACATATATACAGATTTCAACACCTTAAGATAATAACCAAGCCTGACCAGGCAGCGGCGCAGTGGATAGAGCATCGGACTGGGATGCAGAGGACTCAAGTTCAAAACGCAAGATAACCAGCTTGAGCACAGGGTTACTAGCTTAAGCATGGAATCATAGACATGACCCCATTGTTGCTGGCTTGAAGCCCAAGGTCGCTGGCTTGAGCAAGGGGTCACTCACTCTCGCACTGCTGTAGCCTCCATCCCCAGGTCAAGGCACATATGAGAAAGCAATCAATGAACAACTAAGGTGCCACAACGAAGAACTTATGCTTCTCATTTCACTCTCTTCCTGTCTATCTGTCCCTATCTGTTCCATCTGACCCTCTCTGTCTCTGTCACACACACAAGAAAAAAGTAACCAAAACTGAAATCTGGGAAACAAAAGCAAGAGGAAGAATCCCCATAATAAAAGTGAAAAGCATCTCAGGTGTCCCAGTGCCCACCTGGTGCTTCAGGGACTTTTAGAGTCATAGAGAAGGGACGGAGCTGGAGTGTCAATCCCTAATCCTGCTTATTCTTGTCTTTCTTCTTTGATGAAAGCACAAAGGGACACATGAGTCATCACTGTTTTGTTTTGTTTTTTTAATTTTATTTATTTTTTAGAGAGGAGAGAGAGAGGGAGAGAGAGGAGAGAGAGACAGAGAGAGAAGGGGGAGGGGCTGGAAGCATCAACTCCCATATGTGCCTTGACCAGGCAAGCCCAGGGTTTTGAACTGGCGACCTCAGCATTTCCAGGTCGACGCTTTATCCACTGCGCCACCACAGGTCAGGCCAAGTCATCACTGTTTTATCTGTATCTAAATCTTAAAATATGCACTGTTTAATGTCCTCTTGGCCTAAATTCTATTTCTCATCTGCACCCTGTATTGATGAATCACAAATATTGAGTCTGAGATTTATATTTCTCTGTCTCAAAGGTGCTGAATGAAAGAAGGTAAAGGGACTAGGCAAAAAATCATAAATATATAACACATAGACACAGCAACAGTGTGGTGATAGCCAAAGGGAAAGGGGGTGGGGGAGGTGGAGGTGGGCTAAGGTGGGGAAAGGCGCAGAAAGAAACATTGCTTTGGGTGAAGGATGCACGATGCATTGTGCAGATGATGTTTTGTTGAGTTGCACACTTAAAATCTGTTTGTTTCTGTGGACCAATGTCATCCCAATAACTTCAATTAAAAAAAATATCATTCAAATTCTAACAAAATAAATTAGGTCCTTTGTTACACATTCCTCATACCTGGAAACTGTGAAATATCTCTCCAGATCCTTCCTGATTGAATGACTATATTCTCCATCTTAACCTGATTCATATTTTCGCTCAAAAGCCTATCTTCCTATGTTACTATTGACAAGTTCCTCCATTCTATTGCTCCCCTTGACTATGATATTTGTATCTCATTCTATTCATTGGTCTTTTTGGTACAAATATCACACTATTTTCTACAAGAGGACTACAATGTCTTATTTTCTATTCCCTTCCAATTGACTATTAGGGCAGAGTGTGACCTTATACTCACCTTTCTCAGTATCTAACATCACACACTCAAGTTAGAAAGTCTGGATAGAGCTCTTAGCTACATTCTCACAAAATTAGAGATTCCCCTTGTGTACTATTCCACAAAAGCCTTCTGTAGGGCAGCTGCTCCCAGGGAAGCAGCCTCACTTACACGCACATGCTGTGAGACTACCCACCCCAGAAGCTTCCACCTGTATTCAGATGAGATGTTATCAGAATGAGCTGAGCCCTTCGACCTTGCTTTGTAAACCGGGACTGTAGCTCAGGAGTCTGTGAGTCGGCTCCTTCTCCTTCCTTACACCTTCATCTCACTAGGGGGAAAACCATAGAGCTTCTGAAAACAATTACTTCCGTAGGGAAGGTCTGTCCTTGGGGGATCACCATAGCCCTGCTGGGCAGGAAGAAACCCCAAGGGGATAAGTTTCATCATCTCAAGAAACTATCTTTCCTAACCTATCTTTTCGGTAATTATTGAGTGTTTGCTCTTCCTACAAATATCTTAACTCAACTGTACTAGCTGCGCAGCACGAGGCTTGATGGGACAGCAGCATGACAATTCTGTCCACTGCTGTGTTTGCATTCTGCTCTCCAGTGCCTTCCTCATTTCCTGCCCTCCCCCATTCGTTTCCTTTTGCTGGACTTCATCTAGCCATTTTGCTTATCTACTTTAGAGCTATTGTTCCCAGAATTCTTGATTTAAACAAGTTTTTGAACATAAAAGAAACAGCAGGAGGTGGAGCATCACATGCAAAAATCTGAGACTGTATGCAAACTGGACAGATTCTTGGTCTCATTGGCAAATAGAGTACTAATACCATATGGCTTATTGTGGAAATGGATGCAAATTGAATAAATACATAGTAGTATTTTCCACCATTGACCTGCACAGGAGAAACTCAGTCCTGTGCTAGAAAACCAATACATACTAATAATTGGTAAATATGATCAAAATTCAGTGGAAACAGAAAAGAGATTCTAACCAATCAAAATATAATCAATTTCCTTAAAAAAAAAAGTAATACAATTATTTTTGTTTGCAGTCCATCTATTTGACTTTCTAACAGCCCTCCTTTTGCTTTGGGGAATTGACTTCTTCCCCCTAATGGATATAGGCTGATAGTATTGTCAAATCCCCTTCCAGCCCAGAATTTAAGGTAGGAGATAGGCGGACTGAGAATGGTTGGATGCGATTCATTCCTAACAGTCTCACTCTAAGCAGACAGTCCTGAATTTTAGGCTATCTTTAATCCCCTCCACCTGACTCCTTCCACCTGTCTATACATGTACACCTCTACTTTAATTACTGAACTAATAAATAGATCTAGACATTGAATAACAACAGCTGCAAATATTAACAAAAAATGGAGCATAAATAGTTCTCCACAAATGGAAGAACACACCACCCCCTACGAAGAAATCTCCCCTTTCCAAAAGTCAAGCATGAATCTGATCAAGCTTCTACATTCAAACTCAAGCTTATGGAAAATACAAAGCACAGAGGGACATGTAGTGATACAATACAGTGACAAAACCAGACAAATCCAGACTGTAGGGAATTCCATAAGAAAAGTACACAATGTCTTCCATAAATAAACAGAGCTTATAAATGAAGAGAGCTAATAAACCAGCAAAGTTGTAGAATACAAGATCAATAAGAAAAATCAGCCATATGTATGTATATATATCTATATCATCTATATCTGTATCTATTTCTATATATATATTAGCAATGAATAATCTGCAAGGGCATTAAGAAAACAATTTGATCTACAGTAGCATCAAAAAAGAATAAAATACTGTGAACTAAATTTAACTAAACAGATGAAAGACTTGTTTGCCAAAAACTACTAAACATGACTGAAATTAAAGAATGCCTAGATAAATGGAAATATAGCCCAAGTAATGGATCGGAAAACTTAATATTGTTAAAATGGCAAGTTTCCACAGGTTGATCTACAGATTCACTACAATCTGTCAAAATCCCAATGGACTATTATGTGGCAAAGTATTTCATTTGAATTTTTCCTATATATTTTACTTGCAATTTTTAATTTAAAAATTATTTGAAATACATAAAATGAAATTCACACACATCAAAATAAGATGCTCACACTGTGAGAAGCCCATGGAACCTGGGCTAACATTTGGAGTAGCAGAATCATGGGCCTATCTCACACTCACTTCTGGACATATATTTGCTCACTGAATGGAACAGGTGAGAAATTGCCATCCCTGTTACCTAACCTGTTCTCTCCTGCTAACTTTATGATATAACACCAACACACTTCCCACAAGCAAGTATACCAAAATAAATGTAACTATAATTAATTTCACTGTGACTACTTCAGTTCAGAATATCACAATAATATTTTCATATTTCTTCAAAACTTGGAAATTAAACAACCAGACCTAGTGGTTCATTTATATCCCTCAGATAACTGAAAAATCAATGGTCAGAGGGAAGGGTCCCAGAGGCATGCTGATGAGGAAGCCCTGAGCACAAGTGCAGGAATGTAGAATGCTCACACTCTGCCAGAGCACCACATCAACAAGAGCTAAATTCAGAGTTTCATAAGAGTCCAGGTTGTCTCACCCTCCCATCTCTCCCAAACCAGCCATGCTCAAGTCTGCCCTCTTCTTTCCTCATCTAACCACTATGGCTGGCTAATCCACAGTCCACCTTCTCCCTTCCAACCAGACTGCAGAGTGCCTTCTTGACGTCCTTGTTGCAGAGGTTGTACACAAAAGGGTTGGCCAAAGGTGTGATGACAGTTACCATGTTCTGATTCTGAGACATCTGGGAAGGAGGTTGGAAGAAGACTCAAATGATGGTGCCATCATGGTGTATGATGCTTTTCATTTTTGTTGTATTTGGTTTGCTACTATTTTATTGAGAATTCTTGCATCTATGTTCATTAAAGATATTACCAATTCACCTTCATTTGTCTTTTGGGGCTGAAGTGAATTTCTTTCTTTTTTTTTTTTTAATTATGATGTCTTTTTTTTTAATTATGATGTCTTTTTTTTTTAATGGGGTGACATCAGTAAATCAGGATACATATATTCAAAGATAACATGTCCAGTTTACCTTGTCGTTCAATTATGTTGCATACCCATCACCCAAAGTCAGATTGTCCTCTGTCACCTTCTATCTAGTTCTCTTTGTGCCCCTCCCCCTACCCCCTCCCATCTCCCTCTCCCCCCTTCCCCCATAACCACCACACTCTTATCAATGTCTCTTGGTCTCACTTTTATGTCCCATCTACGTATGGAATAATGCAGTTCCTGGTTTTTTCTGATTTACTTATTTTACTTCGTATAATGTTATCAAGATCCCACCATTTTGCTGTAAATGATCCGATGTCATCCTTTCTTATGGCTGAGTAGTATTCCATAATGTATATGTGCCACATCTTCTTTATCCAGTCTTATATTGGCGGGCTTTTTGGTTGTTTCCATGTCCTGGCCACTGTGAACAATGCTGCAATGAACATGGGGCTGCATGTGTCTTTACATATCAATGTTTCTGAGTTTTTGGGGTATATACCCAGTAGAGGGATTGCTGGGTCATAAGTTAGTTCTATTTTCAGTTTTTTGAGGAACCACCATACTTTCTTCCATAATGGTTGTACTACTTCACATTCCCACCAACAGTAGATGAGGGTTCCTTTTTCTCCACAACCTCTCCAACATTTGCTATTACCTGTCTTGTTAATAATAGCTAATCTAACAGGTGTGAGGTAGAATCTCATTGCAGTTTTGATTTGCATTTCTCTAATAACTAAAGAAGATGAGCATCTTTTCATATATCTGTTGGCCATTTGTATTTCTTCCAGGGAGAAGTGTCTGTCCATATCCTCTTCCCATTTTTTTATTGGATTGCTTGTTTGTTTGTTGTTGAGTTTTATGAGTTCTTTGTATATTTTGGATATTAGGCTCTTATCTGAGCAGGTGTTTAAAAATATCATTTCCCATTTATTTGGCTGTCTGTTTATCTTGTTATCAGTTTCTCTTGCTGAGCAAAAACTTCCTAGTCTGATGTAGTCCCATTCATTAATTTTTGCCTTCACTTCTCTTGCCTTTGGAGTCAAATTCATAAAATGCTCTTTAAAGCCCAGGTCCATGAGTTTAGTACCTATGTCTTCTTCTATGTACTTTATTGTTTTATGTCTTATGTTTAGATCTTTGATCCATTTTGAGTTAATTTTAGTACAGGGGGAAAAACTGTAGTCCAGTTTCATTCTTTTGCATGTGGCTTTCCAGTTTTCCCAGCACCATTTGTTGAAGAGGCTTTCTTTTTTCCATTGTGTGTTGTTGGCCCCTTTATCAAAGATTATTTGACTATATATATGTGGTTTTATTTCTGGGCTTTCTATTCTGTTCCATTGGTCTGAGTGTCTATTTTTCTGCCAATACCATGCTGTTTTGATTGTCGTGGCCCTATAATAGAGTTTGAAGTCAGGTAGTGTAATGCCCCCAGCTTCATTCTTTTCCTTTAGGATTGCTTTGGCTATTTGGGGTTTTTTATACTTCCATATAAATCTGATGATTTTTGCTCCATTTCTTTAAAAAATGTCATTAAAAATATGGAACGCTTCACAAATTTGCGTGTCATCCTTGTGCAGAGGCCATGCGAATCTTCTCTGTATCGTTCCAATTTTAGTGTATGTGCTGCCAAAGCAAGCACAGAAATGAATTTCTTATAGATAATATATAGATGAGTCATGATTTGTTTTGTTTTTTAATCTATTCTGCCAATCTTTGTCTTTCAATTAAGAAGTTTCACCCATTTACATTTAAGATAACTGATACTAAGAAAAAAGGACCTGCCATTTTACTACTTGTATTTACATATCTTACATCTTTTTTTTGTTCCTAATTCTTCTATCACTTTCTTCTTTTATGTTTTTCTTTCTGGTATACGTTTTGATTCCTTCCTGTTTCCTCTTCCATATAGATGAAAATTGTAAGGTGAATTATTTTTTCTTAACTTTATTGGGGGATATTGGTTAATAAAGTTATATTGTTTTTAATTGTACAATTCTATAATATCATATATCACCTGTATATTGCATCCCAAGGCAAAACCCCTTCCATCACCATATATTTGGTGCCTTTACCCTTCATTATTCCTCCATTCCTCTCCCTCTGAAAATCATCATACTGTTGTCCGTATCCATGAATTTTTGTTTGTTTGCCTGTCTTGTTTGTTAATGTATTGTTTTTGGTTTTATATCCCATGTATAAGTGAAATTATGTGGTTAGCTTTTTTCATCTTAGTTCACTTAGCATGATATTCTCAAGTTCCATTCATATTGTCACAAATGACAATATTTCAATTTTCCTCATGTCTGAATAGTATTCCATTGTGTGTGTGTGTGTGTGTGTGTGTGTGTGTGTGTGTGTGTCACATCTTCTTTTTCAAATTATCATTTGACAGTTACTTAAGGTGTTTCTATGTCATGGTCAAATTCAATAATGCTGCAATGAACAAGGGGTGCATGTATCTTTGTGAATAAAGGTTTTCAAATTTGAGGGTACATACCCAGAAGAGAGGTTACTGGATCCTATGGTAACTCTATTTTTAACTTTTTGAGGAACCTCTATATTGTTTTCCATAATGGCTGTACCAGTATACATTCCCACCAGCAGTGAATGAGGGTTCCTTTTTCTCCACAGCCTTGCCATCACTTACTACTTGTCTTCTTGATAACGGCCATCTTAACAGGTGTGAAGTGCTACCTCATTGTAGTTTTTATTTGCATTTCCCAAATAGCTAGTGAAATTGAGCATAAGATGCATTATTCGAATGTAACATTGAGGAAAAAATGCTGTTAATCATTTGTGACATGCCATAGATTTAAATTCATCCCATGTACGAGATGTTAAAATATGGGATAATATGAGCCACAAATATCAGCTATCAAAAAAAATGCAATAGCTGGATCATAGAAAATATAGAATATAGTTTCTGGAACCAGGTCTGTATTTGAATTAGTGGCTCCAAAGAAAAGCAGCTCTGATGTGAAAAGCAAATGCCATCAAGTTTAATCTGGCAAAGAAAAAAGTAAGGCAACGTTTTGGTTCCATTCTTCAATTGAAAGCTGTTTCTTAACATAAAATTTTAATTTTGTCAGAGCAAATAGGAGAGGACTTTTGAAATAGAGGTTCAGGCTTTTGTTCGTTCAAGTTATATTTAACAGTTGCCCTGTTTTCCTAAGTCACTACACAAATGGAGACAATAAGTACACATATTATGAGGTAGGTGTGTGGTTTGCATGAAAAAAAGCTTATAAATCACTGAGGACATAAATGTTGTCTCACTTTAAGTGAAAATTATGTGATAATAAATGGAAATTGTGTTTAATGATAACATATGTTCTAAAGGAGCAGAGAACACATTCTCTTAGGTCATGAAAGAATGCTCTTTGTAGGAAGCTGCATTTGAGCCTGGAGACCCAGGTGAAGGTGGAAATATAAGTAAGTAAGGTGAGTGAACTGTAAGATGTGATCAGAAATCAGTAAATAACAGGAAATGGGCAATACATATTGCCAGGTCATGGTGAGACCTGATGTTTGAATTCTGTGTGCTTTCTTGAATTAAGAAGAGTAAAAGGCCTGACCAGGATGTGGTGCAGTAGATAGTGCATTGGACTGGAACACAGAGGACACAGGTTTGAGACCCCGAGGTAGCCAGCTTGAGCATAGGCTCATCAGGTTTGAGCCAAAGTCACTGGCTTGAGCAAGGGTCACTTGGTCTGCTGTAGCCTCACGGTCAAGGCACATATAAGAAAGCAGTCAATGAACAGTGCCGCAGTGAAGAATGGATGCTTCTCATCTCTCTCCATTCCTGTCTCTCTGTCCTTATCTGTCCCTCTCTCTGACTCTCTGTCTCTGTCACACACAAAAAAAAAAAGAAGAAGAAGAGTAAAAGATCTGAAGATGGTGGCTTCCCTCATTGTAATCTCAAGGAATGGGGATTGGTTAATAAAAAAAGGATGACCTGAGGTCAGGTTCAAAGATTATGACACTCCATTTTGTTAGAGAATTGAGTCATAAAACCAGCTACTAACCTAACAGATGTATCTAAACTTGGGAGGGGTGGAGGAGAAGTTACCCAGTGTTGGGTACTCTGAGTAGTTGTCCTTAAGAGAAATGGAGGCACTAGGGGAGGCCTAATCAAAGATTTACAGGTTCAAGGCAAAAACTGAACCCTGGTGTCCTGCCTGGAACTCTGTCCTCAGTGCTACATGTGATGACATCTCCCAGATAAACCCATAGAGAGGTTGGAAGAGCCAAGGACAAAACACCTACGCCAGGGTAGGCAGATGTTGCACTATTCCCTAAGTCAGGGAGAGGGGAGCAGGCCACCTAGAAAGGGAGAACACCTGTAATTCCTCGGGGTCCTTGGAGACAACCCTGCACTAAGTTAATAGATGTTTTTTTCTTACCCTCGATTTCATCAAACACCAGACTTACTGGCAGAGTCTCAGAGGCCACTCCCATGAGGGAGGGAGGGGATATACCCATTAACACCTGTGAAGAATGAGAGTCCAAGGAAGCAAGCATGTGGAGTCAAGAAGGATTAGGAGATTTTCACCAGGTACCTTTCCTGCATGCTCTCTCTTGACACCGTTTTGTCTTCTTTTGGCCTAATCATTCCACGGAGCATAAGTGAGGGGCATGGAATGAAGAGAATACATGAGGCAAGAGCTCAACGTCCTTTCCAGGTAAGAAATCGACTTTGAGAATGCCTTGTGAGAAGGTTCAGATAGATAGCTGATCTCAGAGAGCTAGCTGGTCCTTACCGGACACTAAGAGAACTAGTTAATGTTTATGCTAAGTTTTTATTTCTCTTCTTTTCTTTTCTTTCTTTTTTTTTATCTATATTCTCATCTTGACTCTCTTACTTTTTACTTTAATTTACTTTACTTTACTTTACTTTACTCCTGAGACCACTGACCTCAGGATATAAATTATCAGCAAAATATCAGAGACATATGGGAGAGAATTTTCTCACACAGTGCACTCCCTCTCTCCCACTTTCCCTTCCTCACACTCTTTCCCTAGAACTGTTTGCATTCAGTTCAATATTCTTTAAAGGACTTTTTTGCTTCCATTATAGATGATGTGGAAAGAAGTATCTTGACTTAAAAGAATGGCAATTCATTGACCACAAGCTAGGTAAGATAGGTATGTCATGGTTACCTGGATGTGGAAAAGCCACTGAAAATCCTTAATCATAGGCTGACCTGACCTGATTCAGAGCCTGCATCTGTGGTGACTATGATGTCACCGAAGAGTAAGCAGGAAGCTAAGAAAATCAAGCTCTCCATCCTAACTTTTCACTCTCTCTCTTTCTCCTTGCCCACATTCCCTCTCTCTCCCTTTGTCTCTTTAGATTTCTATCCCAAAGGTTAAAAAAATAAGTTAAAACACACTTTTGGAGGGTTGGGGAGGAGAGTTGGGGGAATGTAGTAAAAGGGACAAATATACAGTGACAGAAAATGATTTGACTTTGTATGATGGGCACAACAACACAACAGTTCGAATGCTATAGAAATGTTTACCTGAAACCTATGTACTCTTATTGATCAGTGTGACCCAATTAATTTAATTTTCTAAATAAAACTAAAAATGAACATTTTCAGCTCTAATCTTTCCATACTTGATAAGAAAAACCATTCTAATGAATTCTCTATTAATAAATGTTTAGTGTAAGGACAAGATAGAAAGATCATGTCCCAAATAACAAGAATCATTTGTTGGAGGTGTTGTTTATCTGTAGGTGCATATAAGTCCGTGGAAATGCTCAACCTGACAAGACTGCCCGAGTTCATCCTCTTGGGACTCTCCTCTCGCCCTGAGGACCAGAAGCCATTCTTTGTCCTCTTTCTCACCATATACCTGCTCACCTTGATGGGAAATCTGTTCATCATCTTGACTATCCGCTCTGATCCTCAACTCCAAAACCCCATGTATTTCTTCCTGAGCTTCTTGTCCTTTGCTGATATTTACTACACAACAGCTGTAGTCCCCAAGATGTTAACGAACTTCTTATCAGACACAAAGACCATTTCCTATGCTGAGTGTCTGACGCAGATGTATTTCTTCCTGGCCTTTGGAAACATGGACAGTTATCTCCTGGCCGCTATGGCCATTGACCGCTATGTAGCCATTTGTAACCCCTTCCACTACGTCACTGTTATGAACCACAGACGCTGCATGTTGCTACTGGTCTTCTCTGTAGTTTTCCCCTGCCTCCATTCCCTCCTACATGTTCTCCTGATGCATCGGCTCAGCTTTTGTGAATCAAATGTTATTCATCACTTTTTTTGTGATGTCAACCCTCTTCTGAAACTGACCTGTTCCTCTACCTCTGTTAATGAACTAGTGCTCATGACAGAAGGGCTGGCCTCTGTGGTCGCTCCACTCATCTGCATCATTATTTCTTACCTACAGATCCTCATTACTGTCCTCAGGATTCCCTCAGCTGCTGGAAAACGCAAAGCCTTGTCCACCTGCAGCTCCCACCTCACTGTGGTGACTCTGTTTTATGGGAGCATCATCTATGTCTATTTCCGGGGGCTGTCGAGCTACACAGTCAAGGACCAAATAGCAACAATCGTCTATACTGTATTGACATCCATGTTGAACCCATTTATCTATACTTTAAGAAACAAAGACATGAAACGGGGCTTAGGGAAACTGCGAGGCAGGATCAAGTCTGAAATGAATAGGCTTTTTCCTACAAAATCCAAAAAAATTCATAACCCTAATTGTAATGTATGGATTTGTGCAATTGCACACACAGAACCACCTGCATATTCAAGTGCACACATATTCACAAACAAACACATACCAGCAGCTGACTCAAGTCTTATAGGGAGAAATACCCTTTCCTCATTGTAGCAGTGCCCAGTGGCTTCCCACCCCGGGGTCTCTGTTACACAAGGACAGTTCCACTCCTGTCTTGCTACCAGTGCTATGATTATAAGCTCACCCCATAATATCTCTCCATTTCAGAAAATTATGTTTAATCCTTACATATTAATTTAGAACCTCACATATTTCTATCTTTGTATGAATGCAACTGTTTGTTTACTAAATTTCCAGAAAATTTTAGTACACATCTATAGAAAAATCTAAATATGTGCAGAGATGTTTTTCCATACCTAACCAATCAATTTTATTCAAAACCCTTAGAAATATCTTTGCCGGTGTGTGTGTGTGTGTGTGTGTGTGTGTGTGTGTGTGGCCTCCCTATCAGACTAAGAGCTTCCCAATGTAGTCTGTTCCCCCATCACACCTTGTTAGAACTACAATACCTCTTCTTAATTCTCCATACAGCTGGATACCCTGGGTCTGGGAGTCATTAGATTCCCAACACTGACATGGATCACCTGACTAATAGTGAGCCAGCTCTATGCCTCTACACACGTTTTGGTCTCTACTCTGCCTCCCTTCATTTGCTCAGGCTGCATTCATCACCTGACTCATCCTGGGGCTGCCTGCCTGTGTGCTCTTCTCTCTAGAGATGTTTGTGTTTCCATGTCTCTTCTCTGTCACTTTTTAAGAATGAAAGTTTTATTCCATGTAGTCAGAAATGCTTCCTATGACCACTAGATTAGAGATTTTAAAAATTTATGTATATTACTGGTAAGAAGCTTTATTTAGAATGCTTGATACAAAAGAGGCTTCAAATTACTTGGGAAATGAATTATATAGCAACGCAGTTTGATGAGTGACTGACTCTACCTTGTGTTATGAAGAAAAACAGCAGTTCAGTGTGATTTCTCTCTCTCTCCTGGTGATTTTAACACATGGAAATGACTAAATCAAAGGAATTAATCTCTGGTAGTACTTCAGACAAGAAATAAATGGATGACATTAAAGTTTTTAAGTGACAGAATGAGGAGTCTTTAAACTCTTGATTTTGTCTTAATTGTCCCTAACCTCAGGTGAGACAAAGTCTGTATGAGTATTACTCAATTTCATTCCTTTATTACATGTTTTATCAATTAATTTTCACATCTATGCCTACTCTTATCATTTAATAAAGACCTCCTGAAATGCTGATGTGAAAACATCTTGTCTTTACCTCTGGGCTGAATGAAGGAGGAATAAAGATTGATTACAGTGTCTGCTATGGGCATGGGAGCAAAAAGTACTAGTAAATATAACAAGTGAATTTGTACAGTCACCATAAGCCTCCAAAATTGAGTAGCTACTGAATAAAAAGTTGTTAAAAGAAATGATTTTGCCATGCAGAAATCATACTTTATTTCTATAACTTCATTTCTACAATTTAATTTTAGTTTTGGTTTTATTATGGGTACAAAGGCTGAACTTCTTACAGCTCTCCTGGAGTCATGTAGGCCTGGTCATGCATCCTAGCTCCTGAAACAAAGTTTTCCATACCTTAATCACTAAGTCTATCAACTTTAACTACTGCCAAGTTTTTAAACTCAAGTATTCCCCTATCACAGGTAATATTTTTAAAAAATATATTCTATCACATTTGGTTGAATCTGAAGATACAGAACCCATGGATACAGGGAACCAACTGTACTTTTTAGCATATATTTTTAATAAATTTAAAGATGCCAATACATGTACACAAGGTTATCATGGTAATGAAAAGGTAACTAGCACAAATCAATCATCCAACATTCTGACCAGTGGAAATTAATGTTATCATTTTTTTCTTTGTTTTTATTTATTTTATTTTTAAATATTATTTAGAAAATTAACTTTAACAGGGTGACATTGATAATAAGAGTACATAGGTTTCAGGTGAACATTTCTATAGCATTTGAACTGCTGATTATGTTGCCTATCCATCACCCAACATCAAATCATTTTCCGTCACCTAATATTTGTCCCTCTTTATACTCTTCCACCATCCTCCTCACCCCTGCCCATTCAATTACGTCCGCTTCCACCTCCCCCACAATCCCTTCATTCCAGTAATCACTTCACTTTTATCTATGTACATAAGTTTCAGTTTTATATCCCACCTATGTGTGAAATTATACAGGTTTTAGCTTTTTCTGATTTACTTCTTTCATTCAGTATAATGTTCTCAAGGTCTGTCCATGTTGTCATGAATGTCATTATGTCGCTATTTATTATGGTTGAGTAGGATTCCATTGTACATATGTACTACTACATCTTTTTTATCCAGTCCTCTACTGAGGAACACTTTGGTTGATTCCATGTCTTGGTCACTGTGAATAATACTGCAATGAACACAAGGCTGTATGTGTCTTTATGTACCAATGTTTTTGAGTTTTGGGAGTAGATACCCAGTAGAGGGATTGCTGGGTCATATGGTAATTCTATTCTTAATTTTTTGAGGAACCACCATACTTTCTTCCATAATGGTTGTACTAATTGGCATTCCCATCAGCTGTGAATGAGGGTTCCTTTTTCTCCACAGCCTCTCCAACACTTGCTATTATCTGTCTTGTTGATAATAGCCAATAAAACTGGTGAGAGGTGGTATCTTACTGTGTTTTAATACTCATTTCTTGAATAGCTAGTGAAGATGAACATCTTTTCATATATCTGTTGGCCCTCTGTATGTCCTCTTGGGAGAAGTGTCTGTTCAGGTCCTCTCCCCATTTTTTAATTGGATTGTTTGCTTGTTTGTTGCTGAGCTTTGTGAGTTCTTTATATATTCTGGATACTAACCCCTTATCAGAGCTGTTGTTTGCTAATATCTCTCATTTAGTCAGCTATTTGTTTATTGCCAGTTTCTTTTGCTGTGGAGAAGCTTTGTAGTTTCATATAGTCCCATTCATTTATTTTTGCCTTTACTTCTTTTGCCTTTGGAGTCAAATTCATAAATTGTTCTCTACGGCCAAGGTCCATGAGGTTAGTATTTGTTTTCTTCTGTGTAATTTCTAGTTTCAGGTCTTATATTTAAGTTTTTGATCCATTTTGAATTAATTTTTCTGCAGGGGGACAAACTGTAGTCAAGTTTCATTCTTTTCAATGTGATTTCTAATTTTCCCAGCACCATTTACTGATGAGGCTTTCTTTTATCCATTGAGTGCTTTTTTGGCTCCTAGGTTGCAGATGATTTGTCCTTATATAGGCGCTTTTATTTCTGTGCTCTCAATTCCATTCCATTGGTCAGTATGTCTGTTTTTCTGCCAATACCATGCTGTTTTGATTATAGTGGCTCTATAGTATAATTTGAAATCAGGTAGTGTGATACCTCCGGCTTCATTCTTTTTCCTCAGGATTGGTTTGGCTATTTGGAGTTTTTTATGGTTCCACACAAACCTGGTAAATTTTTTTGCTATTTCTTTAAAAAATGACATTGGGATTTTGATAACTATTGCATTAAATTTGCATATTGCTTTGGGTAAAATGGCCATTTTCTCTACGTTGATTTTTCAAATCCATGAATGGAAATATTTTCCATTTCACTGTGTCTTTTTCAATTTCTTTCCATAATGTTTTGTAGTTTTCAGTATACAGGTGCTTCACATCCTTTGTTAAATTTATTTCTCAGCATTTTATTTGTTTTGTTGCAATTGTAAAGGGAATTGGTTTTTTGAGTCAATTTTCAGAAGTTTCATTGTTTTCATGTAGAAAAGCAGTAGAATTCTGTATATTGATTTTGTATCCTGCAACTTTACTGTATTGGTTTCTTGTTTTTAATAGTTTTTGGTGGAATCTTTGGGGTTTTCTATATACAGGATCATGTCATCTGCAAAAAGTGATACCTTTACTTCTTTTTTTTATATCAATGCTTTTTATATCTTTCTCTTGCCTGGTTATTCTGGTTAAAACCTCCAGAACTATGTTGAATAAGAGTGCAGAGAGTGCATAGCCTTGTCTCATTCTGATTTTAGAGGAAAAGCCTTCATTTTTTTCACCATTATAATGTTATTAGCTGATGTTTTGTTATATATGGCCTTTTATTATGTTGGGGTATGTTCCTTCTATTCTGATTTTATTGAGTGTTTTAAACATAAAGTGATGTTGTATCTTATCTAATGCCTTTTCTGAATCTATTGATAGAATCATGTGATTTTTGTTCTTTGTTAATGTGGTGTATTATGTTGATAGATTTCTGTATGTTGAACCATCCTTGTTCTCTTGGAATAAATCCCACTTGATCATGATGTATGATTTTTTTTAATGTGGTGTTGTATTTGATTAGCTAATATTTTGTTTAGGGTTTCTGCATCTATATTCACTAGAGGTATTGGTTTGCAGATTTCTTTTTTGTGTTGTCCTTGCCAAGTTTTGATATGAGGGTTATGTGGGCCTCATAAAATGTGTTGAGAAGTACTGCTTCTTCTGCTATTTTGGGAAGATTTTCAGAAGGATAGGTACCAAATCTTCTTTGAATGTTTGGTAGAATTTACTGGGGTAACCATCTGGTTCTGGACTTTTGTTTTGGGGCAGGGTTTTGATGGTTGTTTCTATTTCCTCTCTGCTTAAAGGTCTGTTTAGGTTTTCCACTTCTTTGTGGTTCAGTCTAAGAAGACTCTATAGTTTTAGAAATTTATCCACTTCCTCTAGGTTGTTGAATTTGATGGCATATAATCTTTCATAATATTCTACTATGATCTTTTGTATATCTATAATGTCTGTGATAAGTTCTCCTCTTTTATGAGTCCTTCCTGTGTTTTCCTTAGTGAGTCTAGCCAGTGGTTTGTTGATTTTACTGATCTTATCAAAGAACCATTTCTTTGTTGTATTAATATTTTCTATAATTTTTTCTCCCTTTCATTTAGTTCTGCTCTAATTTTTACTATTTCTTTTCTCCTGCTGACTTTGGGTTGCCTTTCCTCTTCTTTTTCTAGTGCCTTAAGCTGTGATGCTAGGTTGTTTATTTGGGATCTCTCGTGTTTTGGGATATAAACCTCTAATGATATAAACTTCCCTCTTATTACTGCTTTTGCTGCATCCCAAAGATTTTGATATGTCATGTTATCATTGTCATTTGTCTGTATATATCTTTTGATTTCTTTTATTTCTTCTTTGACCCAGTTAGTTTTTAGAAGTATGTTGTTTAATTTCCACATTTTTGTGGGTTTCTTTATTTCCTTTTTAAGATTGAATTCTAATTTCAATGCCTTACAATGAGAAAATATGCTGGTTATAATTTCAATCTTCCTAATTTTGTTGATGTTAGTATTGTGGCCCAACATATGGTCTATCCTTGAGAATGTTTCATGCACAATAGAGAAGAATGTATAATCTGACATTTTGGGTTGAATGTCCTATAAATCTCTATTACATCCATTTGGTCAAGAGTGTTATGTAAGGCCGATATTTTTTTATTGAATTTCTGTTTGGATTATCTATCTAAAGCTGTCCATGGTATGTTGAAATCTCCAAGTATGATTGTGTTTTGTCTGTTATTTTTAGTTCAGTTAGTAGATGTCTTATATATTTTAATGCTCTCTGGTTCACTGCATATATATTAGGAAGTGTTATGTCTTCTTGATACAATGTTCCCTTTATCATTATGAAATGTTCATCTTTGTCTCTGGTTACCTTTGTTGTCTTGAAGTCAGCATTGTCAGATATGAGTATGGCTACACCTCTTCTTTTTTAGATATTATTTGCTTGGAGAATCATCTTCCAACTGTTCACTTTGAAACTACTTTTGTCCTTGCAACTTAGATGTGTCTCTAGAAGGCAGTGTATGGTTGGGATTTCCTTTTTAATCCAATTTGCTGCTCTGTGCCTCTTTATTGCTGAGCTCAGCCCATTTACATTCAGAGGAATTATTGACACCTGAGGATTTTCTATAGCCTTTTTCTGTTTTGTTTTCTAATAGCTCTATGCCTTATTTGGTTCTTCTCTCTTTTGTTTCTGTCAGTTGATTTGTTTGGTGGTATTCTAAACCTCTTTCCACTGTTTCTTCTCTTTTAAGCTGTGTGCTTCAGCAGTGGTTTTTTCATGTGTGGTTACTTCTAGGTTAAGAGGAAAATGTTCATATGTACATGAGTCCTTTGTCATATGAGTGCTTCTGCACTCCATCCTTCTTTGCTACTGCAGATCTTTACCCTCTTTCCTTTTATGTTATTGTTGTCACAGACTATACTTGTTTTTATTGTGACTTTGTTAAACCGTTTACTTGTAGTTTTGATTTGTTTTGTTCTTCATATCTGGTCAAATAACCCCCTTGAGTATGTCCTCCAGTGGTGGTGTCTTCTGGTGATAAATTCCCTCAGCTTCTGTATGTCTGTAGAAGTTTTTATTTCTTCTTCATATTTGAAGAATAACTTTGATGGATATAGTGTTTCTGGCTGCTAACACCTCTCTTTCAGTGCACTGAATGTTTGAGTGCACAAGCCATTCTCTTCTGGCTTGTAGAGTTTCTGCTGAGAAGTCTGATGATAACCTAATGGGATTTCCTTTGTATGTTATGGTCTTCATTATCCTATATGCCTTGAGGATTCTTTGTCATTGATTTTTGAGAATTTTATTATGATGTACCTTAGAGTAGGTCTGTTAGGTTGTGGTAACTTGACATTCTATTTGCTTCTTAGATTTGATGATCTAACTCTTTGCATAGGTTGGGAATTCTCATAAATTATGTATTTGAATAGGCTCTCCATTCCCTTCTTCCTCTCTTCTTCTTCTGATATACCCATTACTCTTATATTGCTCTTTCTGATGGAGTCAGATAATCCATGTAGAGCGTGCTCATTTTTTAAATTTGTGAATTTCTCTCCTTTTCTCTCCATATAGCACCTCTAATTGCCTGTCTTTGATTTCACTGATTCTTTCCTCTATCTGGCTTGCTTGATTAGTTAAAATTGCTATCTCAGTCTTCAATTCACTTATTGAATTCTTCATATCTGTTTTTAAAGTTTCAATCTCCTTGGTGAGGTATTAGTTTTGTTCATTAATTTGTTTTCTGAACTCATTAAGTTGCCTATTAGTGCCTTCTTGCATTGGAGTATTTTCTTTTTTTTTTTTCTTTTTTTCTTTTTTTTGTATTTTTCTGAAGTTGGAAATGGGGAGGCAGTCAGACAGACTCCCACATGCACCTGACCAGGATCCACCTGGCATGCCCACCAGGGGGCGATGCTATGCCCATCTGGGGCGTTGCTCTGTTGCAACCAGAGCCATTCTAGCACCTGAGGCAGTGGCCATAGAGCCATCCTCAGTGCCCAGGCCAACTTTGCTCCAATGGAGCCTTGGCTGCAGGAGGGGAAGAGAGAGACAAAGAGGAAGGAGAGGGGGAGGGGTGGAGAAGCAGATGGGCACTTCTCCTGTGTGCCCTGGTTGGGAATCGAACCCGGGACTCCTGCACGCCAGGCTGACGCTCTACCACTGAGCCAACCAGCCAGGGGCATTTGAGTATTTTCAAAACTAAACTTTTGAATTATCTATCATTTAACTCCAAGGCTTTCAAGCGATTGATGTATTTTTCTGGAGATTTTTATTTTCTTTTTGAAATATGTGACTTTCTTCTGTAGCCATGGTATTAAATTTCTTCTTCCTTGATGGCATTCGAGAGTGCTGTTGTTAAGAGTCTTAACAGAAAAACATCTAAAAAGCTGTAAAATGTTTTAAAAATACAATAAAAAATATAAAAATTTTAAAATCATGACAAGAAGAAAAACCACAGGAAAGAAGATCAAAACAAAAATCAAGATAAATCCTTCAAAAACAAATTAAGAATAAAAATATAAAAATGAAAAAGATGAAATTCAAAAATAAAAAAAGAAATAAGAAGAATAGAAGAAAAAACGAATAAAGGAAGAGAAAAAAAAGAAATTTTGATTTTGAGAGGTTTCTTCCAGTAGGTGTCACTATATTATAATCTTTAGCTCTGTGAAGTTCCTGGGCTGTCCTCTGAGATGTTGCTGTGGCAATTATGTAGGCAGTGCTGCAGTCGTATTGGTGGGTGGGGTGTGTTGTGAGGGCTAAATGGCTATAATAATGGCAATCTCAGATTTCTGTGTTCTCTTGTCCACATCTCAACAGACCTGGAGACCAGAGGTGGAGCACCTCTATCCTTCAGGAAAGAGAACAGTTTTGGAGAGCTAACTGTGGGGTTTCTCTCTGCCCCTCTCTGTACCATGAGGTGAAGGAGGCAGGATGAGGGAGGATGGGTACCACACTTTAGTTTTCTCTGTCTCTGCTAGTGCAGGCTGCAGGCAGACCATGGGAACATGGCCATGACTCTGTGCTCTGACCACATTGATTTATCTTCGCCCTCTACCCCTCTGTCTCACCACTCCTCCTGGTAGAGGGAGAACCATTCACTATGAGTTTTGCTCTCTGTACCCCTAAGATAAAATCCAGAACTTCCCTCCTCCCTGTAGTCCAGCAGAGCAAAAAAAAAAAAAAAGTCACTCCAGGTTTGTCTCCTCTCCTTTCCAAAGCCCATCGCAATAGTGTTTTATTTTCCCCCAACCCTTTACACCTCATCCCACCTATAGTCCATTCAGTGCATGTAGATCATTCAGGTGTGCCAGAAAGCCCAGCTGGATTTCATTTACTGCATTAAAGTTGTTCAATTTGTTAAAATTTCAAGGTGAAAGATCAAGAGTATCTCTTACACCACCATTACTCTGACATTCAATCTCAAATTTTTTAGTTTAGGAAGAGTGATATTTTTCTTTGATCCGAAGTCACTCCTCTGGCAATGTCAATATTATGAAGAGTAGTCTTTTAAAATGGTGCTGAATTGGTTCTGAATCCTTGCAGGGCAGCTAAGAGAACGCAGCTGAATGCCACTCTTTTGAATGTCAGTACTGCAACAGCCTCGAGAAACAGTTAGGCAATCCAGAAGCCTGGGGAGGCTGCCAATGATCTAATTTTAATGATGAGGAAACTGAAGTTAAAAGAGATGAAGTAACTTACACAAAGTCACCAGGAGGTGAGTGGTAAACAGAATTCAAACTGAGAATTTACTAAGTATAAAGCAGAAGTGCCTACCCAAACACCATGGGTAGAAGTGGGAGCTGTCTGAATCTATATCTTAACCTGTGTGAGGATATCACCAAGGGAAGCCATGACCTTCCCCACAGCCCCCTCTTGGTTCCTCGGCTATTAAACAATTTTGAACCAGATGAGCAAATGCTCTTCTGATCATGAGATTGACATTTTTGCTCTCCAGGTAAAGCATATTTCTCTGACAGATGGTTCAATAGGTGCCTTGGTAGTCTGATTCTCCCACCAGGGGCAGTGTTGAGATCAGCTGTGGCCATGATTATGTTGAGACTGACATGATGTGCCAGAAGACAACAGGCTTAATTCCTAATCAACAATTTACAAGAAGCCAAACTTTTGCTCCTGGATTCTATTAAATGAGTCCGTAAGGGCTGCCCTGAGTAGTTAATTATCATCAAAATAAAGCAGCCAAACTTTTACCCCTAGATTCTATTAAATGAGTCCTTAAGGGCTGCCCTGAGTAGTTAATTATCATCAAAGTAAAGCAGACTAGAAGTTCTCCAGCAAGAGCTCTCCAGAGTCTTGTTAAGAAAGCTGAAATTGGACCACATCCCCTTAAGAGAGCTACTCAGAGACAGTGGCTCAGTAACTTTTCCACCCAGATGTCATGTGGAAGATCTCCTCATTTGTCCCCTGAGTTAGCCTCAAGGGACCACATTTTGCTTCAGTTATAGAAAGAGGAAAGAAAATGCCATAACTCAGAGGCTTTGCTTTCTCTCATCTGAGTTCAACTTTCCAATGGCAGCATTAGAGATAGCTACTGAGTAACCAGTTTTAAGGGAAGATGATTTTTTATATTAAATTTATTAGGATGACATCACTTGACAAGATTACAAAGGTTTCAAGTGTACATTTCTATGACACATGATCTGTATATTGCATTGTGTGCCCACCACCCAAAGTCAAATCATCTTCCACCACCATATATTTGACACCCTTTACCTGTTACTTGCCACTCACTCACTTTCCTTTTAGTAACCAACATACTGTTGTCTGTGTCAGTTTTTGTTTGTTTGTTTTTCTGGATTGTTCCTTTGTTGCTTTCAGTTTTATATCCCACATAGAAGTGAAATAATATGGTTCTTGACTTTTTCCATCTAACTTATTTCACTTAGCACAATAGTCTCAAGTTCCATTCATATTGTTACAAATGGCACTATTTCATTTTTTCTCATGTCTGAATAGTATTCCATTGTATATATGTAACACTTCTTTATCAAATCATCTACTGAAGGATAAATCATTTCTTTCTATGTCAAGGTCACTTTAGATAATGCGGCAATGAACAAGGGGTGCATGTATCTTTGTGAATAAATCTTTACAAATGTGGGAGTAGATACCCAGAGGAAGGGTTCTGGGTCCTTTGGTAACTCTATACGTAATTTTTTGAGTAACCTCCATACTGTCTTCCATAATGGCTGTACCAGTTTACCTTCCCACCAGCAGTGAATGAGGGTTCCTTTTGCTCCACAAACTCTCCAACACTTGTTATTACCTGTATTGATGAGAACAACCATTCTAACAGGTGTGAAGTGGTATCTCATTGTAGTTTTGATTTGTATTTACCAAATAGCTAGTGAATTTGAGCATAATATGCATTATTCTAAAGTAACATTGAGGGAAAATAATGCTGTTAATCATTTGTGACATGCCATAGATGTAAATTCATCCCATGTAAGAGACGTTAAAATGTGGGATAGTATGAGTCTTGGATATTGGCTATCAAGAAAATATGATAAGGCCTGACCTGTGGTGGCGCAGTGGATAAAGCATCGACCTGGAAACGCTGAGGTCACCGGTTTGAAACCCTGGGTTTGTCTGGTCAAGGCACATATGGGAGTTGATGCTTCCAGCTCCTCCCCCCTGTCTCTCTCCCTCTCTCTCTGTCTCTCTCTCTCCCTCTCTCTCTCTTCTCTAAAATGAATAAATAAAATAAAAAAAGAAAATATGATAAGCATAACCTATGGTGGCACAGTAGATAAAGCCTCGACCAGGAATGCTGAGGTCACCAGTTTGAAACTCTAGCTTGCATGGTAAAGAATCATATGGGAGATGATGGTTTCTCCTACATCCCAACCCCCCCCCTCTTTCTCTCCCGTCCAACTTTCTAAAGTGAATAAAAGAAATAAAATTTTAAATTAAAAAGAAGAAAATACAATAGCTGAATAAAAGAAAACATAATTTCTGGAATCAGGCCTGCATTTGAACTAGTGTTCCAAAGAAAAGTAGCCTTGATGCTAAAAGCATATGCCTTGAAGTTTAATCTGGCAAAGAAAAAAGTAAGAAAAAATTTTGAGTCTCCAATGGTCATTTCAAAGCTGTTACCTAACAAAATTTTAATTTTATCAGAGCAAACCAGAGAGGCCTTTTGGCATGGAAATTCAACAACATGGTTTGGCTACAAACAGCCTTTGGTTCAAGTTATGTTTAATAGTTTCCATGTTTTCCTAAGACACTGTAAAAATGGAGACAATAAGTACACATGTTATGAGGTTGTTGTGTGGTTTACATGAAAAAAGCATATAAATCACAGAGGACATAAATGTGTGAGTCTCCCTTTAATAAAAGATTATTTGACAATGAATGGGATTACTATTTAATGACAATGTATGTCCTAAGGGAGCAGAGAACACATTCTCTAAGGTCATCAAAGAATGCTCTTTATAGGAAGCTGCATTTGAGCCTGGAGACCCAAGTAAAGGAAGAAATATAAGTAAGTGAGGTGAGTGAATTGTAAGATGTGATCAGAAATCAGGAAGTGACAGGAAGTGGGCAATTAGAGTTAGCAGGTTACGGTGGGACCTGATATAAGAATTCTGTGAGCTTTCATAAATTAAGAAGAGTTAAAGATTTAAAGATGGTGGCTTGCTCTCATTGTAATCTCAAAAATGGTGGTTGACTAACAAAGACAGAATGACATAAGGTTGGGTTCAAAGGCTATGACACTCTCTTTTGTTAGAGAATCCAGTCATAAAGCCATAGCTACTAACCTAACAGATGTTTTGGAAGGGGTGGAGGAGAAGTTACCCAGTGTTGGAGTACTCTCAGTAGTTGTCCTTAAGAGAAATAAAGGTACTAGGGGAGGCCTAATCCAAACTTTATAGATTCAAGGATAAAACTGAACCCTGGTCTTCTGCCTGGAACTCTGTCCTCAGTGCTACATGGGATAACATCACTTAGCTAAGCACTCCCCCCACCAATGGTTGGAAGTTATAAACAGACCATTGTTATCTATGCTCAACATCTACGCCAGGGTAAGCAGATGTTGCACTATTCCCTAAGTCAGGGAGAGGGGAACAGGCCACCTGGAAAGGGAGAACACCTATAATTCCTCTGGGTCCTTGGAGACAACCCTGCGCTAAGTTAATAAATGTATTTTTCTTACCCTTGATTTCATCAAACACCAGACTTACTGGCAGAGTCTCAGAGGCCACTCCCATGAGGGAGGGAGGGATATGCCCATTAACATCTGTGAAGAATGAGAGTCCAAGGAAGCAAGCATGTGGAGTCAAGAAGGATTAGGAGATTTTCCCAGGTACCTTTCCTGCATGCTCTCTTGACAGTTTGTCTTCTTTTGGCCTAATCATTCCATGGAGCATAAGTGAAGGGCGTGGAATGAAGAGAATACATGAGGCAAGAGCTCAACGTCCTTTCCAGGTAAGAAATCGACTTTGAGAATTCCTTGTGAGAAGGTTCAGATAGATAGCTGATCTCAGAGAGCTAGCTGGTCCTCACCAGACACTAACTAAGAGAGCTAACTATATCCATGCTACGTGTTGATATCCGTTTTGGGGTTTTTTGTGTTGTTTCTTTTTTTTTTTTTTTCATCTATACTCTAGACCTAAACTGTGTTTTACTTTAGTTTACTCCTGAGGTACAGTCCCATGACCTCAGGACATAAAATATTGTTCAAAAAGCAAGGACATATGAAAGAGAATTTTCTCACACACGGGTACTCCCTCTCTCCCACTTTCCCTCCCTCCACCTTTCTTTCCATAGAACTGTTTGCATTCCATTCAATATCTTTAAGTGACTTTTTTGCTTCCATTATAGATGATGTAGAAAGAAGAATCTTGACTTAGAAAGATGGTTATTCATCGACCACAAGCTAGGTTAGGTAAGATGGCTATGTCATGGATTACTTGGATGTGAGTAGCCACTGAAAATCCTTCCTCAGAAGCTGACTAGAACCTGATTCAGAGCCTGCATGTGTAGTGACTGATATCCGCCCAGAGTAAGTAGGAAGAAAAGAAAATCAAGCTCTCCATCCTAATTATACTCTCTTGCTCTCTCGCTCTCTCTCTCTCTCTCTTTCTCCCTTTTCCTTCCATACCTCTCTCTCCTTTTCTCTCTTTAGATTTTTATCTCAAAATTTAAAAAAAATAATTTAAAACACATTTCTTGGGGGTTGCAGAGAATGGGTTGGGGGAGATTAATAAAGAGGAACAAATATACAGTGACAGAAAACTATCTGACTTTGGGTGATGGGCACACAACACAATCAACAGTTCAAATGCTGTAGAAATGCTTACCTAAAACCGAAGTACTATTACTGATGAATGTGACTCCATTAAATTTAATTTTAAAAATAAAATTTTTAAAAATATTTCAGATCTAATCTGTCCATATTGGGGAATAAAAAACATTTGAGTAAATACTCTATTATTAACTGTTTAATGTAAGGACAAAATAAAAGAATGTACATCCCAGATAACAAGAATCCTTTGCTGGGAGTGTTATTTATCTATAGGTGTGTATAAGTCCATGGAAATGCTCAACCTGACAAAACAACCCGAATTGATCCTCTTGGGACTCTCCTCTTGCCCTGAGGACCAGAAGCCACTCTTTGTCCTCTTTCTTTTCATATACCTGCTCACCTTGATGGGAAATCTGCTCATCATCTTAGCTATCTGCTCTGATCCTCAACTACAAAACCATGGGTGGAGCGCAGAGCACATTCCTAACAGCTGTGGCTGATGCAATGCTGTGAGAACACTCCAGCACCTGAAATCCTCCTACACATTCCCAGAAAGGGAGCTCGCCCGCTATAAGAAAGTGACTCAGCACCAACCACACAGCTCCCTGATTTTTTCAGCCATTGGCTATGAAGGACACACTGTAACATCCTATTGGCTGAATCCATGTATATAAGCTAGTTTACTTCCTGAATAAAGTGGATCTGCGTCACTGAACCTGGTTCCTGGAATTGGGTCTTTGTGTCTCCATCATCCTCACCCCCAGCAGGACTTCTCCACACAAAACCCCATGTATTTCTTCCTGAGCTTCTTGTCCTTTGTTGATATTTGCTATACAACAGTTGTAGTCCCCAAGATGTTAACGAACTTCTTATCAGACACAAAGACCATTTCCTATGCTGAGTGTCTGACGCAGATGTATTTCTTCCTGGCCTTTGGAAACATGGACAGTTATCTCCTGGCAGCTGTGGCCACTGACCGCTACGTAGCCATTTGTAACCCCTTCCACTACGTCACTGTTATGAACCACAGATGCTGCATGTTGCTACTGGTCTTCTCTGTAGCTTTCCCCTGTCTCCACTCCCTCATACATGTTCTCCTGATGCATCAGCTCATCTTTGTGACTCAAATGTTATTCATCACTTTTTTTGTGATGTCAACCCTCTTCTGAAACTGGCCTGTTCCTCTACCTCTGTTAATGAACTAGTGCTCATGACAGAAGGGCTGGCCTCTGTGGTCGCTCCACTCATCTGCATCATTATTTCTTACCTACAGATCCTCATTACTGTCCTCAGGATTCCCTCAGCTGCTGGAAAACGCAAAGCCTTGTCCACTTGCAGCTCCCACCTCACTGTGGTGACTCTGTTTTATGGGAGCATCATCTATGTCTATTTCCGGGGGCTGTCGAGCTATACAGTCAAGAAGCAAATAGCAACAATCATCTACACTGTATTGACATTCATGTTAAACCCATTTATCTATACTTTAAGAAACAAAGACATGAAACGAAGCTTAGGGAAACTGCAAGGCAGGATCAAGTCTGAAATGAATAGGTTCTCTCCTACAAAATCCAACAGAATTCATAAACCCTAATTGCAAAGTATGCATGTGTGCATTTGCACACATATAACTGCATGTGCACTCACGTGTATACACACACACACACACATACACACCAGCACCTGATGCAAGTCTTTGGGGGAAAAATACCCTTTCCTCATTGTAGCTGTGCCCAGTGGTTTCCCACCCTGTGGTCTGTTACACAAGGACAGTTCCACTCATGTCTTGTTACCTGTGCTGTGATTGTAAGCTCACTCCATATCTCTCCATTTCAGAAAATTCTGTTCATTCCTTACATATTTATTTGGAACCTCACATATTTTCATCTATTTATAAATACAACTCTGTTTGGTTACTAAATTTCAAAAAAAAATTTGTACACAACTATAAAAAAATCTAAATATGTGCAGAGATGTTTTTGCATACCTAACCAATCGATTTTATTCAAAACCCTTAGAAATATCTTTGCCGGTGTGTGTGTGTGTATGTGTGTGTGTGTGTGCATGTGTAGTCTTCCTATCAGACTAGGAGCTTCCCAATGTAGACTCTTTTCCATCACAACATGTTAGAACTACAATACCTCTTCTTAAATTCTCCATACAGCTGGATACCCTGGGTCCAGGAGTCATTAGATTCCCAACACTGACATCGATCACCTGACTAATAGTGAGCCAGCTCTATGCCTCTACACACGTTTTGGTCTCTACTCTGCCTCCCTTCATTTGCTCAGACTGCATTCATCACCTGACTCATCCTGGGACTGCCTGCCTGTGTGCTCTTCTCTCTAGAGATGTTTGTGTTTCCATGTCTCTTCTCTGTCATTTTTTTAAGAATAAAATATTTATTCTGTGTAATCAGAAATACTTCCCTCCAGCCCTGCTCCAGCCACCTATAACCTAACCTTGCCCAGAATGCTGGGGTTTGCCACTGAAGGCTGAAGGTGCCCAGGGCCGTCAGTCCCATCTATGACACTGTGGACGAGCCTAGGGTATTTCTTCCAAGAAACAGGTAAACTGATCTCATCTGCACAAGGGCCACTTAACTATGTTTTGCCTGAATAGTCAGGTTTTTTATTCTTCCCTCGAAGATCTCTGTTGTGGGTGTTGATAGTCCTATTTTCTGCTGCTTTGTTTAATATATAGTGTTTCCTTTATTCCTCCTTCCTCAATGCCCCACTTATATTTCAGGCTGGGACCTACTCCTAATTTAGAGCTCTCTTTCACCCTTTTGCCAACTTCTATTATGAATCTACCTTTGCCACCCAGCTTAGTGTATTCCAAGGTTCTCTTTACCACGCCACAGTTGCAGAGCTCCAGGGAAAAGCAACATGGTCTCATCTCTCCAGGCAGAGGAGAACAGAAGCTCCATCTCTACACATGCTGCAGATGGCTTTTCCAGTCTACCTGAATCATTACCAGCTAGAAGCAGTGGTCATTGGGACTTGGATGTGAGCTGCAAAGTATAGAATGGTGACAACCATTCCAGTGCCATGTGGACTTTTCCTGGATGTGGACTTTTCCTGGACTCCTGCTCCTTGTGACAGCTCATAATGGACTGAACTGGGGTTGAGTTGCATTTGCAAGGATCTGGAATGATGTTGGTGCCAACTTGGACTTGGTGAACATGTTAAGGACACTATTCTTTTATGGATTCTTGCTGTATTGGCCAAGAGTTTGCTTAAAGGCTTTAATCACTGTAAAAAAAAAATAGAAGACTGGATAAAGAAGATGTGGCACATATACACTATGGTATACTACTCAGCCATAAGAAATGATGACATCGGATCATTTACAACAAAATGGTGGGATCTTAATAACATTATACGGAGTGAAATAAGTAAATCAGAAAAAACCAAGAACTGCATGATTCCATACATTGGTGGGACATAAAAACAAGACTAAGAGACATGGACAAGAGTGTGGTGGTTACGGGGGGTGGGGGGAGGGAAGGAGGGAGGGGGGAGGGGGTGGGGGAGGGGCACAAAGAAGACTAGATAGAAGGTGATGGAGGATAATCTGACTTTGGGTGATAGGTATGCAACAGAATTGAATGACAAGATAACCTGACATGTTTTCTTTGAATATATGTACCCTGATTTATTGATGTCACCCCATTAAAATTAATAAAAAAATTTTAAAAAGAAGAAATACTTCCTATGGCCACTGGATTAGAGTTTTAAAAAATCGATGTAAACTACTGGTAGGAAGCTTTATTTAGAATGCTTGATAGGATGATTCAACTATGGATGATGGGTATACGGCATGATTGACTGTCCAAATGATGTGGAGATGTTTTCTCTAAATCTATGTACTCTGGTTGACCAATGTCACCCTGTTAAATATAATGGTCTAAATAAAAAAAAAGAGAGAGAATGCTTGATACAAAGGAGGCTTCAAGTTAGCTGGGCAATGACCTATGTAGGAACACAGTCTGATGAATAACTCTACCCTGTGTTGTGAAAATAAACAGTTTGTGATTTCTCTCTCTCTCTCTCTTTGTCTCCTGGTGTTTGTATTTTAACACACAAATGACTAAGTGAAAGGAATTAATTTCTGGTGGTACTTTAGACAAGAAATAAATGGATGACATTAAAGTTTTTAAGTGATAGAGTAAGAAGGCTTTAAACTTCCTTGATTTTGTTTAAATCATTCCAGAACTCAGGTGAGACAAAGTCTGTGTGAGTATTACTCAATTTTATTCTTTTATTACATGTATGGCCAAATAACTTTCACATCTATGCCTATTCTCATCATTTAATAAAGACCTCTTGAAATGTTGAAGTGAAAAAGATGTTCTCCTTACCTCTGGGCTGAATAAAAAAGAATAAATAGAGATTGATTACAGTGTCTGCTATGGGCATGGGAGCAAAAAGTACTAGTACATATAACAAGTGAATTTGCACAGTCACCATAAGCTTCAAGAATTGAGTAGCTACTGAATAAAAAAGTGTTAAAAGAAAAGAAAATTGTTTTGGCATGAAGAAATGCAACTTAATTTCTGTAACTTCATTTCTAGAGTTTAATTTTAGTTTTGGTTTTATTACGGGTACAAAGGAAAACTGCTTACAGCCCTCCAGGAGTCATGTAGGCCTGGTCATGCATCCTAGCTCCAGAAACAAAGTTTTTCCATACCTTAATCATTAAGCCTACCAACTGTAACTACTGCTAAGATTTTAAACTCAAAAGTTCCCTATCAAAGGTAACATGTTTAAAAAATATTTTCTTTTGCAGTTGGTTGAATCTGCATATACAGATCTCAAGGATACAGAGGGCCAACTGTATTTTTTAGCATATATTTTTAATAAATTTAAAGATGCCAATACATGTACGCAAGGTTATCATGGTAATGAAAAGGCAGCTAGCCCAGATCAATCATCTACAATTCTCACTAATGGAAATTAATTACCTCATTTTAATGATGAGAAAACTTAAAATGAGAAAATGAAGTTCAAAGAGGTGAAGTGACTTAACCAAAGTCACCAGCATGTGAGTGGTAAACAGAATCCAAACTCAGAATTGACCAACTATAAATCAGAAGTGTCTACCCAAACACCATGCGGAGAAGTGGAAACTGTCTGAGGCTACATCTTAACCCACGTGAGGATATCACCAAGGACAGCATGACCTTCCCCCCCCCCAGCCCCTTCTTGGCTCCTATTTCATAGTTTTGAACCAGATGAGCCAATGTTCTTCTGATCAAGAGATTGACATTTTTGCTCTCAAGTAAAGCATGTTTCTCTAACAGAGGTTCCATAAGTGCTTTGGTAGTCTGTTTCTCTAACCAGAGGCTGTCTTATCATCAGTTGTGGCTACAGTTATGTTGAGACTGACAAGATGTGCCAGGAGACAACAGGCTTAATTCCCAATCAACCATTCACCTAAGAGGACAAGCTTTTGCCCCTGGATTCTCTTAAATGAGTCTGTAAGGGCTTCCCTGAGCCATTAATTATCATCAAAGTAAAGCGGCCTGAGATTCCCCAGCAAGAGCTCTCCAGAGCCTTGTTAAGAAAGCTGAGATTGGACCTTATTCCTTTGAGGAAGCTTCTGCAGAGACAGTGGCTCAGACACTTTTCCAACAGGATGTCATGTGTAAGATCTCCTTGTTTGTCCCCTGAGCTAGTCTCAAGGGTCCACATTCTGCTTCAGTTATAGAAAGGGGAAAGAAGATACCATAACTCAGAGGCTTTGCTTTCTCTCATCTGAGTTCAACTTTCCAATGGTAGCATTAGAGGGAGCTACTGAGTAACCAGTTCTGGAGGGGAGTTTTTAATTAAATTTATTGGGATAACATCGCTTGAAAAGATTACAAAGGTTTCAAATGTACATTTCTATGACACATGATCTGTACATTGCATTGTGTGCCCACCACCCAAAGTCAAGTCATCTTCTTCCACCATATATTTGACCCCCTTTATGCATTACTAGCCCCTCACTCCTTCTTCCTCTAGTAACCACCATACTGTTTTCTTTTGAGTTTTTCCTTGTTTGTTTTTCTTTTTTGTTTCTTTGTTGCTTTCAGTTTTATATCCCATATATCAGTGAAATTATACAGTTCTTAAATTTTTCTGTGAGTTGTTTCATTTATCTTTATGTTCTCAAAGTCCATCCATGGTGTTGTTAATGACAGTATCTTTTTTATGGCTTAGTAGTATTCCTGATTTTTAAACCATCTATAGCCAGAGATTTTTTTATTTTATTTTTTCATTAATATCCTTGAGGCATACAAATCAATTCCCCCATTCCTTTTGGTCTCCTAATTCAAAAACTTCATGATGAAGTCTATTTTATCAAAGAAGTGGTTCTCAGCCTACTCCACATATTTAGTATATAAGATGATCCTGATGCCAAGGACCACATCTCAGAATAATTCAATCCCAACCTCTAAGATGTGGCCTAGGGGTCAGTAGTTTTTAAAGCTCTCACATGATTTCAGTGAACAGCCAAGGTTGACACCACTGATCTCTTTAGAGGAACTTGGTTGGGTTGTGAAATTCATTAGAGCTGCTGTTGTAATTTTAAGGTTCAGCAAATGAATAGACTTCTTCCCGGCCTCGAAGGTATATTTTCATACATTATAAAAGTTTTTTGTGTGTCAACATTTGAAGGCAAGAAGACACAAACAAGGAACAAAGTTAAAAATATTTTAATTCTATTTTTCTGGTCTTTTCTATTTCTATTTTTCATTTTCTACTTCCTAAGTAAACAGATAATACACAACTCTAGTGTAGCTGTAAATTTTCAACATGAGTTATAAAGTCTCTTAAGTTCCACAGGAAAACTGTTATTTATAAAAATATATCTTTACATATGCAAATATAATGAGTAACAGCACTGAAAGCACACTACATAAATATACTGCTTATAAAAATTATTACTTCATATTCATTTTGAAATATCCCCTATTTTTGTGAGCAGTGTATAATATCTCGCAACTTGAATTTTTATCCAAAAAGATATCTTAGAGATAGTTCCAAATCACTACTATCTACTGTTCCATAATATTGAATAATATCTTTATTATATGCGGCTTAAGTGTCTGTTTGTCGCTGATAGCTTATTGGTTGCTTGCGTAACTGTACTAGCCAATGGGGTGAAGTTGCCATGGCATTCAAATAGTCCCGCCTTCTGGCATGCCACCTCACAAATTGAGGTTAAAGATTGGAGCAATTATTATGCTGTTAAGAAATCTTAACACCAGAAGGGGTCTTTGCAATGGTACAAGACTAGAGGTTCTCCAATTGAAAAATAATGTCATAATAGCTAAGTCTTTGACTGGCTCCTCTAAAGGTGAAATACATGTCATTCCAAGAATTGATTTGGCTCCATCTCAAACAGGGTTGCCGTTCCAATTGAGACGTAGACAATTTCCTGTAAAACTTGCCTTTGCTATGACCATCAATAAGTCTCAGGGCCAAACGCTTAAGCGTGTTGGCATTTTTTTTACCTGAGCCTGCATTTGGACACGGTCAACTTTATGTTGCCTGTTCAAGAGTTCGTGAAAGAACAGACGTAAAATTAAAAATAATTGATGGTCCTCTGCAAGGCGAGCTTAAAAATGATGGAAAGATCTACACAAGAAATGTTGTGTACAAAGAGATCTTTGACATGTGAATTAACATTTTATTATTTAAATCACCTTTATTTATTGAGCTAGAGGTGGCTCTTAAGAAATGTACCGCCAGTGGTTTCCTTCATTGCACTCTACTTTAAGCAATTAAGCAAGTAGAAGGGGGAAACCCTGTGGGGCAGTAAGCAAAGGGGCGTCCTTGCCGCCTGCCCTGGGTAATTCAGTTTGAATTAGCAGACACCTTTGCACAAATCATTTTAATTACAATTTATAATATCTAGAACAGCGGTCATTTCATATGACCACCGGGCTTTCTAGTTTTTGTATATTTATCTTGTATCTGGCCACTGGTAAAATTTTCACAGGTTTAAAATCTTTAGATGATTATCAGAACTTTTCTAGATATAGAAGTCACTTAAAAACAATGACAATTGTATCTGATGAAATGTGTATGCTTCCTGTTTCTATAATTTTTACCTTTTCATCGGTTTAGACTACCATCTGAGCAATGCACCTCAACAATGATAACAGAGGCCATCTTGAATTAACTTTTCCATGATTTTGGTGGGAACCAGAATTTTCTATTCAAAGTTTTATATTCTGCTATTTTGAGTGTTTAGAATGAGGACTTAATAGGTTTTTAATCAGAAAATTAATATATTTAAATAATCAACCTTATTAACATAGGCTATTCCTTATAATATTCCTATTTTTAGTGGCATCCATGAATCAAAAATTTATCATTTAAATGGCCAGATTATGTTAGCCAAACAGAAATATTTAAATATATATTAAGTAGATCTTTCTCTGAAGATTTAAAAATTCTTGTCTGACATCCATGGATACCAAAAAGCATTGATTAAATCTGATGCTCACTTTTGTCCTGTCCCAATGACCACGAACAACCTCTGAAACTATCAGAAGAGGATCTTAATGAGAGAACCTCATTCATTTGAAACTCTTCTTTGAAAGCATCTTGATTATAGGTGGGACCCAGCAGCCTCTTCCTCTGGAATTAAAAAAAAAAAAAGTAGCTAAGGAGTTGGTGGTCAAGAAACAACCTAAGAAGAATATTTAAAAATAGAACAGAAAAATGCAGACAAATTAGGCTACATAGAAGGTCCTAAGAATGCATAAAAAACCTTTAGTTTCTCATCTAAGAAGCAACGTGAAATTTTTAAACTTTTCCCTAGTGGTATTTCACTCCCTATTACCCTATAGTTTCTTGAAGTTGATAATCTCTCAAGTCCTAAAAAATAGCAGTGGACATTTTTATAGGCTGGAGGTGAGGGAAGAAGCTGTGTTGATCAAATTGCCCTTCAGATCTCTCCCACTGCTTCTCCAACCCTGTCCAGGAGACAAAAGACATGGAGACAAAGAACGACAGCAGCGGCACCTCAGGCTTCATCCTCCTGGACCTCTCTTCCAACCCTCAACTGCAGACACCCCTCTTTGCCATCTTCTTCATCATGTACCTGGCACTGTGGTGGGAAATGTACTCATCATCTTGGTCATCTGCTCTGACTCCCAGCTCCATACCCCTATGTACTTTTTTCTCAGCAACCTATCCTTTATGGATATCTGCTTCACAACAGTCATTGTGCCTAACATGCTGGTGAATTTACAATCAGAGACAAAGTCTATCTCCTACGTGGGCTGCCTGGTCCAGATGTACTTTTTCATGGCGTTTGGCAACACCGACAGCTACCTGCTGGCCTCTATAGCCATAGACTGGCTGGTAGCCATCTGCAACCCCTTCCATTATGATGTGGTTATGAAGGCACAGCGCTGCCTCCTCATGTTGCTGGGCTCTTGCACCATCTCCCACCTACACTCCCTGCTCCATGTGCTACTCATATCCCGCCTATCTTTCTGTGCCTCACATGTCATTAAGCATTTTTTCTGTGACACCCAGCCTGTGCTAAAGCTATCCTGCTCTGACACTTCCTCCAGCCAGGTTGTCATAATGACCGAGACCCTAGCAGTTATTGTGACACCCTTCCTGTGCATTCTCTTCTCCTACTTGCAGATCATTGTCACTGTCCTCAGAATCCCCTCTGTAGCCGGGAAGTGGAAGGCCTTCTCGACCTGTGGCTCCCACCTCACTGTGGTAGTCTTGTTCTATGGGAGTGTCATCTACATCTATTTTAGGCCCTTGACCATGTACTCAGTGGTGAAGGACCGGGTAGTCACAATTATGTACACAGTAGTGACACCCATGCTGAACCCTTTTATCTATAGCCTTAGGAACAAAGCTATGAAAAGGGGTTTAAGGAAGTTAAGGAACAGAATACACTCATAGAAAGAACAACATGATGGAATGTCTTAATTGGGAGATGACCTAAGAGATGATCAGTTATGCTCCTATTTTTCACATGACACCCATAAAGGTCATGACAAGGTGGTATTGAATAACAGTAAGAGCATTGTCCTGGGATCTAGAACATTCGAACTTGACCAAATATATGTTTAATCCCAGACTAGGTACAGCTAAGAATTCAGATTTCAGGAAAACAGTGTCCTCCCCACAGATGGTGGAATAAAGCTATCTCCAAATATGTCTTCTATAGTTTGACATCAGCTTGTCCTCAAGGAATTACAAAGTTCAATTTGTTTTTTTAGAAATAGAAATTACATGGATTTGGTTGGGATTTGGCAAAGACTTTTTGAGCAATGACCTGAGCTTGTCCTTAAGGCTGGGTTGAATTTTGACATATGAAGGTTCATTAGATGAGAAAATGGGCAGAGCATTTCAATCAATGAAAATCACCCAAGCAGGTAGAGGCAATGGACACATGGAATGTGTTTGAGTGAAAATAATCTCAAAAATCATTGGAAGCCTCCAGAAGGGCCCTCCCCATCTCCACTTTTTCTTACCCAAAAAGGACTATCAGTCTCATACATGTATGAAAAGGTGTGTACTGCCAGCTAAATGCTGGAGTCATTCTCCGGAGGAGAGGGGAAGGGACACCCTCTTTCTTTTTTGCAACATCTCACGTCTTCTTTCACTATTGCCTTCCCTCCCCTCGCCCATACCCTTGGTTTGGTCCTATCCTACACTTCAAATTTATGTTTTGAGTTGAACATGAGCTTTTTTTCACACTGAAAAGGTTTATTCCTTTTCAGTGTATGTCCACCATAAAAAAAAGTATAAAGCTGCTTGTTTTACACACTCAGAGACCAAAGCTGGTGGAGCAGTCACCATTGTAATGAATCATCACTCTGTCAGAAGCTAAGAAAGACTCTGACAAATACTCAGGTTCAGAAGTGACTCACACTTCTGACCACATCCACAACTAATCTCATAACCCAATCCAACAAAATGGAGCCCAGGGCACAATCCAACAATGTACAGTATCTGTAAAATGGAAAGCCAAAAGTATTTGGTGATCAACATTAATGACCATGACACAATCCTAGCAACACACATACATACAAGGTAAACTTGTGGCTTAATCCTTCACTGATTACGTTACTGTCAACAACAATAGTAACGTAAGATATGCATGCTCTCTAGAATTCTTTTACCTCAATTATTTCATCAAGCTTTTAACAACCACCAGATTTTATGGATCATAAGCCTGCAGTTAGCAGGATCTAAAGTTAAACACAAGGCTTTTAGCCTTAACAATATAACAAGAGATTTATAGAGGCCTACTGGCACTCAGGAACTCCGAGGACCCAAAATCAAGGTCCCTGTCTTTGCTGTCACTATGTCTTCTTCTAATGGTCACATAAAGCAACCAGCAATTCAGGAAACAAACTCAACTGGAAATAGCCTTCGTGTTTGTACACGCCCAACTGGTTTCACTGCTGTCTCCCACCAATCACTTGGCTTAGGGATGCTGGCTTAGATCTGTGTCCTTCCCACTTCCTCTATGCATGCGCCATCAATTTCTCATGTTCACCCAAGGACAATGCACCACTTCAGAACATGCAGAATGCGTGGCATATATAAATATTAAATGAATAAATTCATTAACTTTAAAGCTAATTATAATTTGGTCTCAGGAAACATATTGTGTAACTTCTATCTTCACTTTGCCATCAACCCCTGACTTCGTTGTCTCATCCACACAGACAACAAGAAATCAAGGTGTTTTACACAAAAGCCTACAGATATTCCAAAAAGTTCCAACTAAAGAGGATGCTATATTATAAAACCATGCAATAACATGTTAGGTGAACGTATTACCAATCTGGCCTTCAGGGTAGTCCTGACCTTCTCAGTCAGGGCTATGGTGTACCAGGGGTCCTCAAACTTTTTACACAGGGGGCCAGTTCACTGTCCCTCAGACCGTTGGAGGGCCGCCACATACAGTGCTCCTCTCACTGACCACCAATGAAAGAGGTGCCCCTTCTGGAAGTGCGGCGGGGAGCTGGATAAATAGCCTCAGGGGGCCGCATGTGGTCCACGGGCCGTAGTTTGGGGACACCTGGTGTAGTCTGTCAGAATATCAGGCAATGCCCAGGAGACATTCTGTCACCCTTCAGAAGGAGTGAGCTGATATGCACAAGTACTATTACTATCTGAGGACTTTCATAGAAGTTTTTCTAACCAATCTAGGGTGACGATAAGTTAACTTGGGAAAATGCTCACAAGCTTTTGGTAGGAATAAGTTAAGTCTTTTCATGCAATTCAACAATACACACTTTTAAATGGTTAAAAAATGATAAATTTTATGTTATATATAGGTTTTTAAAAGTTGTGTGTGTGTGTGTGTGTGTGTGACAGAGAGAGGGACAGATAGACTGGAAGGGAGAGAGATGAGAAGCATCATTTCTTTGTTATGGCACCTTAGTTGTTCATTGATTGCTTTCTCATATGTGCCTTGACCATGGGGCTACAGCAGACTGAGTAACCCCTTGCTCAAACCAGCGACCTTGGGTCCAAGCTGGTGAGCCTTGTTCCAACCAGTTTAGCCCGTACTCAAGCTGGTGACCTTGGGGTCTCAAACCTGGATCCTCCGCATGCCAGTCCAATGCTCCATCTACTGCACCACCACCTGGTCAGGCTTTTAAAAGGTTTTGGGTTTTTTTAATAAATGGATAGTTAATAGGTGTGGCTGCACCAGTACCACCTATCAACAAAGATAAGCTTTTATGTGAAAACCTGGACTCTTCCCTTGACTCTAGCCCTCTTCCCCACATCCAGGGAGAAGTCTCTGGCCTTCTTGATGTATTTTCCTGTCTCCTTAGAAATCACTAGAAAAACAAGTGACTAATTATCTGGGGCTCTAAGAAAACCATCGCGATGGTAGCCTGAGTTTCCTTAGTCTCCACTGAGAGGTCTCTACTCCTCTCTCAGACACAGTGTTTAATGAGCTCCCTGGGGTTAGTGCCTGGGGAGGCTGTCTACCTCCTTGGGGTAAAGTCATGCGCAGAACAACCAGATACTTCCATGCCCCCATCCTGTCGCTTAACAGCCGATGTTACCTGAAGAGGTAGATAGTTGGGGACAGAAGAAAGGCTCACGATCCCAGTGCATGGTGCTACATTGAGGGGTCACTTCTCAGGAGAAAGAAGAAGAGTGGCCACCTCGGGAGCTGATAGCCTTATCTCTAGGCTGAGGCAACACTCACACATGCCCCATGCACTCACCATTATAGGTCTTGACATCTCTCACCAGAGTCTGGGACTTTTTCCTTTTCTTGGCCTGATATGGACATTCCTTCTATGCCTGTGCCCTCCATTCCTCCTCTCGACATCAGGGCAAACAAGGCTGAGGAGCAGGTGCTGGGACCCTCCAAAGACCACCCAGAAGGTTACCATCTCTCACCTGAGTAAGTACCTGGTGTCCTCAACCACATCCAAGCTAGAGTGTTTGTAACCTGGAGTATCAGAAATGTAGAAACCCTCCTATCTAATATATCTGGTCATGCAGAGAAGAAAAATGAGTTAGTTTCCTAATTACATGCAGCAAGTTAATGCCCTAGTCAGGACGACACGCAGGTTGCCTGATCCTTATCACCCTGCCTTCCTTATTTCTTTGACAGCTTCAAACTCTCCCACATGCCCATATCCCCTCTCCACTCATGCAAAGGAGGCCACATGGGCTGTAAATGGGGAAGATTCCATGCAGAGGAATCAATGCTTTCAGGGGAAAGGTGTATCTGTGCTGATGGGTAAAAGTCCAGCTTCTGTCATCCCAACCTGGCTTCAGAGTGTCCCCAAAGCCAGTCTTGTACTAACGAGAGTCCACATCAATGCCTCATCCCAACGCCAGAGCAGCAGAGGACATGGGCTGTGGGAGAGACTGAAACAAGAGCGAGAAGGGGGAGGAGCAGTTCCTATCAGCCCTGGCTGCCATGCCAGCTCTGGGCTAACTCACGGTACAATATGAAATGACCAATTCCTTCCAAGGCCTCCACTGGCCCTCTGCAAATTGATCGTGTAGATCACAACATAGGTTGTGAAACTTTTTTAGTACTAGAAGCTTATCTTCAAAATTATTTTTAACCTGTAGAGCAAATGAAAGAAAATTTTTTCAGGGTAAATAGGAAGAGTCCTGGGACTCCTGAATCTCTGTGTTCTTACTGTCCCTCACCAGCGACATGTCTGTCACAGAGGAGTGTCAGCCATGGCACAGAGGAAGAAGTTGACTGGAGATGTGAAAGGACTCGAACCTAGGTCCTAGGGGAGGGCCAAAGGAGGCGGGAAATAGCTGACACGGAAAAAGTGAAGACTTGGGGAGATGTGGTCACTGTCTTAAAACATCTGTGGGGTAACTTGGTACCTCACCTCTGTGTCCCCAGTCCCTAGAATGACAGCTGGCACTCAGGAAGCACTGTCAAATGCTTAACAAATCAGTAATTCCACAAGTAAAAGAAAAAAATTATAATCGGTTATTATAATAACTGAAGTCAGTAAAGAAAGGATGTGGGAAGTGGGAGGTTTAAAATTCTTGACTCTTGCCTGACCAGGTGATGGCGTAGTGGATAGAGCATCGGACTGGGATGCGGAGGACCCAGGTTCGAGACCCCGAGGTCGCCAGCTTGAGCGCGGGCTCATCTGGTTGGAGCAAAAGCTCACCAGTTTGGACCCAAGGTCGCTGGCTCGAGCAAAGGGTTACTCGGTCTGCTGAAGGCCCGCAGTCAAGGCACATATGAGAAAGCAATCAGTGAACAATTAAGGTGTCAAAACAAAAAACTGATGATTGATGCTTCTCATCTCTCTCGTTTCTGTCTGTCTGTCCCTATCTATTCCTCTCGCTGACTCTATCTCTGTCCCTGTATAAAAGAAAAAAAATTCTTGACTCTTGGCTTTGATACCAAAAATGTAGACATAGCTCATAATTATTGCATGGGTAACAATCAGAAAGCGGTGCGTTCCCTATCACTAGATGTATTCAAGCTGGATGACCACTGTCGGGGCTGCTACAGGGCTCCTGCTCTGCATGATGGTTTGGAAAGGATGGACTCTGAGTTTTCTTCTGGATCTAAGATATATATAAAACACTGAGAAGAATATATATATATTATTGAACATTTATTATGTGCCAGTGCTTATATACAAAAACCCATTAAATAATGTTAAAGAGCAGAAATAACCAGTTCATTGTGTTCATTAGATTTCACTTATACGTGAGATCATATGGCACTTGTCTTTCTCTGACTGGCTTATTTTACTCAGTGTAATACTTTCCAGATCCATCCATGCTGTCCCAAAAGGTAAGATTTCCTTCTTCTCTATGGAGCATAGTTTCCATCGCAGTCATGCCCTTCTTGAGCTCTGAGGTTCAGAGTCCTGCATATTCTTCTCAATCCCATCTCTGCTGTCATCACCTTGTTTCTTTTATTGTGGTAAGCACATTTAACATGAGATCTACCCTCTTAACAAATGTTTAAGTGTACCTTATTTTTTTTCTTAAATTACATTTATTGGGGTGACATTGGTTAATGAGATTATATAGGTTTCAAGTGCACATTGCTATGCTACATGATCTGTGTATTGCATTGTGTGCCCACCAGCCAAAGTCTAATCATCTTCTGTCACCATATATAGGACCCCCTTTAAACTTTACTACCTCCATCCCCCTTCCCTCTGGTAACCACCATACTGTTTTCTGTGTCTGTGAGTTTTTGTTTGTTTTTTTTTTCTTTTCTTTTTTTTTTTTTTTTTTTTTTTTTTTGCTTTTAGTTTTATATCCAGCATATGAGTGAAATTGTATGATTCTTAACTTTTTCTGTCTGACTTATCTCACTTAGCATGTTATACTCAGGAACAAGACAGGGATGCCCACTCTCACCACTCTTATTTAACATAGTACTAGAAGTTCCGGCCAGAACAATCAAGCAAGAGAAAGAAATAAAAGGCATCCAAATGGGAATCAAGAAGTGTCACTTTTTGTAGATGACATGATTCTATATAGGAAACCTTAAAAACTCTTAGAAATAACTATTAGAAACAATAAACAAATACAGTAAGTTTGCAGGATACATTATTCTTGAGTAGAAGTTACAATGTTCTAAGGCAGATTTCCAGAACTTATTAATCTTGCTTAACTGAAACATTATGCCTGATTTATAAGTCTTCATTTCCCCCTTCCCCAAGCCTCTGCAAACCACCATTCCACTCTGATTCTATGAATTTGACTATTGTAGATATCTCATGTAAGTGGACTCATGAACTACTGTCTTTCTGTGGCTGGGTTATTTCACTTAGCATAATGTCCTTTAGGTTCATCTATGTTGTCACACATGACAGAATTTCCTTTAATTTTAAGGCTGAATAGTATTTCATTATAGGCACACACCACATTCTTTATCCATTCATCTGTCAGTGGACATTTAAATTGTTTCCACATTTTGGCTATTGCGAAGGATGCTGCAATGAACATAAGAGTGCTAATAACTCTTCAAGACAGTGATTCTATTTCCTTCAGATAAAAATACCCATCAGTGGAATTGCTGAGTCGTATGGTAGTTCTTCTATTTTTAATTTTTTGAGAACCCTCTATACTGTTTTCCATAATGGCTGTACCAATTTATATTCCCACCAACAGTTTGCAGGATTCTCTTTTCTCCATGTGCTCACCAGTACTTCTTGTCTTTTGTGTGTTTTTTTAGACTAGTCAACATAACAGGTGTGCGGTGATACCTCATTGTGGTTTTGATTTGCATTTTCCTGATGATTATTGATGTTGAGCAACCTTTCATGTACCTGCTCACTGTTTATATATCTTCTTTGGAGAAATGTTTGTTCAAGTCTTTAGCCCATTTTTAATTGGGTTATTGGCTTTTTTGTATTGATCTTTAGAAGTTATTTTAAAACATCTTGGGCAATGCCCTCAGGACTACCTAACACACATGCACACGCATGCCACTCACACACACACAATCATACATGCCTCCCTTGCCTCTTTTTTCTTCTTCTCCATTTCTACCATTATCTCAGCTCAGAAACAGCCTGACTTGGAATCAAGGAGGATACACAGAAATCATGGTAGGAACTAGGGCACTGATAACAAATTAGTCTCCTGTCCCACATCAACAGACTTTTGAGTAAGTAAAAAATACTGAGTCTCACTCATTTGAGGAATCCAAGGAACAATGTGAACTGAGGAATGGAATTAAACCTGAAGGGAAGGGGGGAGGAAGCTATTGGGATGGGGGTAAGGGAGATGTTGAGGGGAATATGGGGGAGGGGGATGCGTTCAGGGAGACACTAGAATCTATGTAAACACAATAAATAAATGAATAAATTTTAAAAAAAATACTGGGTGAAGAATGGTCACCTGGATTTGCTGGGCTCTCAGGAACCTGGTTGTGAAAATTCTAACATCTCCTGTACTTCCCTTCCTCTCCTTTCAGTGACCTACCCAACTCTGTCTGTCTATCTATCTATCTATCTATCTATCTATCTATCTATCATCTATCTCCCCTTTTCTCATTCTCTCTTTCTCTCTTCCTTTATATTTATTTTTAATAAAAGGCAAAAGACTGCCTGACCTGTGGTGGCGCAGTGGGATAAAGCATCGACCTGGAACACTGAGGTCGCCGGTTCGAAACCTTGGGCTTGCCTGGTCAAGGCACATATGGGAGTTGATGCTTCCTGCTCCTCCCCCTTCTCTCTCTCTCTGTCTCTCTCTCACTGCTCTCTCTCTAAAAAAAATAAATAAATAAAATATTTTAAAAATAATAAAAAAAATTTTTTTAAAAGGCAAAAGACTTATTCAATCTGAAGAGAAACCAGAGTCTCTGTCTTACCTCCTTCTGCTTTAACTAGCTAAATCAGGTACTGTATACTAAATGTAAAGATTATTGTTTTCATTATTTTCTATTACTCATGTTTTATATTACTTATATAATTAGTGCTTACTATAGCACCTACTCATTTACAAAGCACTTTTCAGACATGTTTATGCAGTGACAGAGCCAGAATGGGAAGTCAGACCTCTGTAACACCAAAATCCATACTCCTGTCAACTATACCAACTACTCATATAAGTTTTAATGACAGAATATTCCAACTCAGAACACATGCCTAACTTTCCTTCCCATTTTCTACCATCAGGACACCAATGCCAAGGGAAAACCAAAGTCACATCACTGAATTCCTCCTTCTGGGACTGACAAGTGACCCCAAACAGCAGGTATGGCTCTTTGCCTGCTTCCTGGCCATGTACCTGGTCAATGTGACTGGCAACTCAGTCATCATTGCAGCCATCCGGGGGGATGCCCGCCTCCACACCCCCATGTACTTCTTCCTCGCCAACCTGTCCCTGGTGGACATCTGCTTCACAACTGTCATCGTGCCACGAATGCTAGTGAGCATGCTGACTCAGAGAAGGACCGTCCTCTTTGCCCCCTGTCTTACACAGATGTACTTCTTTGTGGCCTTTGGGATCACTGACAGCTTCCTCCTGGCTGCCATGGCCATTGACCGCTACATGGCCATTTGTAACCCACTGAATTATACCATGGCCATGAGCCCCAAGCGCTGTCTCCTGCTGGTGATGGCATCCTGGGTGGTGTCCCACCTTCACTCACTCACCCACACAGGTCTCATGGCCCGCCTCTCCTTCTGTGGGACCAACGTCATCCACCACTTCTTCTGTGACGTCCAGCCATTGCTAACGCTCTCTTGCTCAGAGACCTATGTCAATGAGCTTTTGGCCTTCACAGAAGGTTCCTTTGTGATCATGAGTCCCTTTATCTTCATTATTGTCTCTTATGTTTACATCACCCGTGCTGTTTTGAGGGTCCCTTCTGGGAAAGGCAGGTACAAGGTTTTCTCCACCTGCGGATCCCACCTCACCATCGTGGCACTATTCTATGGGACCATAATATCTGTGTACATTCGCCCCTCATCCACTTACTCAGTGACAAAGGACCGTGTGGTCACTGTCATCTATACAGTAGTTACCCCCATGCTGAACCCTTTTATCTATAGCCTTAGGAATAGTGACATGAAACAAGCCTTGAAAAAGCTGGTTAGAAGGGGAGAATAACCCAACCCACATATGGTACTTCTCAGCATCCATTCATGCAACAAGAACCCATAAAGCACCTGCTCTGTGCCAGAAACTTAATTATGAAAATATTGCACAAGAGATGATGTCAGAGTAATGGCGGGGTAGGAAGCGATACCGATAAATCTCCCCCAAAACTCAACAAGATCTTCAACCAGAAACAGAAAAACCTATACTTGGAGCTTCCAGATGCTTCGCAATACACCCAAAGGTATGATTGAGTGAAAAATTGGCTAAATATATAACCAAACCCCGAAGGAAAAAGGGAGTAAGAAATGCTCCGCCTTCCTCACTAACCTAAACAGGGCGGCTTTCTCTGGTAACTGTGAATATAGAAACTGAGGCGGGCAAAGGGGGTGAATAGATCCAGGCTGCCGCGGCACAAACGGCCGAACCAGGCTGTGGCACACAGATCCAAGCCGAGGAAAATCTGATCCTGTGGCAACCCGGGCAATACAAGCTAACACTCGCGCCAAACCCAAACAAAGAAAGACAAGCGGAGCGGCCATTTTACCCGGTCTCCTGGTCGGTGCGCAGTTAGTGGGCGAGAATTTCTTCCTAGGCCCCGAGAGTGCGTGCCCGTGTTGCCCCACGGAGAGGCAGGGTCAGAGGCCTTTCTGTGGGCCGAGGACAGAGTCTCTGGGCAGCCCCAGCGCCCTGGGAAAGCCACACACGGGAGGGAGTGAGAACTACTTCCAACGGTGGAGATTTTCCGTGCTGGTGAGGGTTTCACTCAGAGGGAACCGCGGCCGGCCTCATATCCTGGTGTGCGCGCGCAGATAAGGAGTGAGCGATTCCTCCGAGTGCCTCCGCAGTGCGCGCCCGTGTTATCGCAGAGAGGGGCAGAGTCAGGGGCCTTTGTGTGGGCCAAAGCGGAATCTCGAGCCGCCCCAGCGCCTTGCAAAAGCCGCGCACGGGGACGGAGCGAGACTCAATTCCAACGCTGCAACTTTTCCCTGCGGTTGGGGGTTTCACTCAGAGCGTGAGACTGCTGGCTGGATATCCTGGTCGCAGACAGTGAGTGAGAGTTTCCTCCAAGCGCCCCCCAGAAGTGGGCGCCCGCTTGTGTTACCGGACAGAGTGGCAGAGCCAGTGGTCTTTGAGTGGGCAGAAAGCCCGCCTGATTATGCTAGCAGCTCTGACTGACTGAGCCTTACCCAGAGCCCTGTGCTGAGTGGAAATAGAGTGGGGAGTTGCCAGCTCTTTGAGCCTCTTACTATCCAGGCAGAGGCAGCAGCAACCCCATAGCTGGATTATCAGGCTACTAATTGAGGAAGGAAAGACTAGGAGAAAGGCTCCAGGAACACGGACTCTCTCACTGTCGGAGCCTATAAATGCTAATGAGCCTCGACTCCCACAAGACTAAAGCACAATACATGACATTGCCATAGAGACTTATCAACTGCAAGCCTCTACCTGAGCGTGCCAAAGGGGCAGAACCCGGGGTACAGAGTCACCGACCAGGAAGAGGGAGAGAAAAGAAAAAGCAAGAAGATAACCTCTCAAAATCAAGAATAATCTGCAGACTTTATAACCTATCCCATTTTATTATATTTGTTCGTTTGTTTCTCTTATCTTCATTCTTGATACTTTTTTTTTCTTCCTCCAATTTGGCCGATTAACTCTCTACTGGTCTTACTCTCTCCTCTCCTTGAACTACACTACCCATAAGTGTTACATCTCTCATTATCTTTTCTCTTCTCTTCCTTTCTCTCTATGAGGGTTGCACTCCAAAACCCTTAACTCTCTCTCTCTCTCCTTTCTTTTTTCTTCTTTTAGTGGTTCCCTCTTTTTTTCTCTCTCTCTCTTTCTTTTCTCCCTCTATATTAGTTTCTTCCTTTCTCCTTTACATCTCCTCTCATTCAAACCTCAATAACAAACAAATTATCTTATCTGGGACTCAAACCTATGTTTGTGGCATTTTGGGGGGTTTTTACTTCACCTTTTTAACTCACTAGCAGTGCTCCCATCCCTGGCTCTCCATATTATCTAGTTCTTGTTCCACTTAATACAATAGTAAGTTTTTAATTTGTCCCCCCATTTTTCCGTTTTCCTCTTATTCCTCTCATCATAACTCTTAGACAACCAACACCTAAAAGCAAATCACTTTATTCTTGACCCAAATTTTTTCCTTATTTGCTTTTTGTGGGTCCATACGCTCTTTTTTTTCTTTTTCTTTTTTTTTTTCCTTTTTTTTTTTTTTTTTTTTTTTGTTTTTTTTTCTTTTTTGCCCCTTTATTACTTTTCCCCAATTCAGGCCCTCCATCACAGGCATTGTTTGTTATAACTCACAGTCCACCACAAGATTTTCTCAAGAAAGAGGGGAGAGGAGAGGAGAGGAAAAAAGGAGGAGGGGAATAATTTCCTTTTTTTAAAAATTTTTATTTTATTTTATTTTTCTTTATTTCATTATTAATTTTTTTTAAAAAAAAACAACTCTTTTCGATTTTTTATTTATTTTTTATTTTTTTTAACTTTTTATTCTTTATTAAATCTCATTAATACTATCAACAAAACCACCCTCAGATGCCATTAAGGAAGAGAAAATCGAATATCATGGATACAAAAGAAAGAGAGGTAACACAGCTAGATGAGGAAAAATCTATGGAGAAAAAATTTAATATATTGGAAACCTTGGAGCTAAATGACAGAGAATTCAAGATAGAAATCCTAAAAATCCTCCGAGATATACAAGAAAACACAGAAAGGCAATATAGGGAGCTCAGAAAACAACTCAATGAACACAAAGAATATATGTCCAAGGAAATTGAAACTATAAAAACAAATCAAACAGAGATGAAAAACTCAATTCACGAGCTGAAAAACGAAGTAACAAGCTTAGCTAATAGAACAGGTCAGATAGAAGAGAGGATTAGTGAAATAGAAGACAAGCAACTTGAGGCACAACAGAGAGAAGAAGAAAGAGACTCAAAAATTAAAAAAAATGAGATAGCCCTACAAGAATTATCTGACTCCATCAAAAAGAATAACATAAGAATAATAGGTATATCAGAGGGAGAAGAGAGAGAAAATGGAATGGAGAACATACTCAAACAAATAATAGATGAGAACTTCCCAAGCCTGTGGAAAGAACTAAAGCCTCAAGTTCAAGAAGCAAACAGAACTCCAAGTTTTCTTAACCCCAACAAACCTACTCCAAGGCATATCATAATGAAATTGACACAAACCAACAGCAAAGAAAAAATTCTCAAGGCAGCCAGGGAAAAGAAGAATACAACATATAAAGGAAGGCCCATTAGATTATCATCAGATTTCTCAGCAGAAACTCTACAAGCTAGAAGAGAGTGGACCCCAATATTTAAAGTCCTGAAAGAGAGGAACTTTCAGCCACGAATACTATACCCATCAAAGCTATCCTTCAAATACGAAGGAGAAATAAAAACATTCACAGATACAGAAAAGATGAGGGAATTTATCATGAGAAAACCCCCACTCCAGGAAATACTAAAGGGGGTTCTCCAATCAGATACAAAGAACAAAAAAAAACAGAGCCACAAGTAAAAGCTCCAAGAAGAACACAATAAAACCAAATTTAAACTGTGACAACAACAAAAAGAAAGAGGGGGAGAAGACGGAGATTAACAGTAGCAAAGGACGATGGAGTGCTAAAGTACTCACAAAATAGTTCGCTACAATGAACAGGGTAGGGACCCTTTTCATTACTCAAAGGTAACCACCATTGAAAAAACCACCACAGAAGCACATGAGATAAAAAAGATAGCAACAGAGGAAAGATGTATGGAATACAACCAAATAAAAACAAAAGATAGAAAAACGAAAGAGAAGGATCAAACAAGACACAAAACTAACAGAAAGCAAGATATAAAATGGCAATAGGGAACTCACAAGTATCAATAATTACACTAAATGTAAACGGATTAAACTCACCAATAAAAAGGCACAGAGTAGCAGAATGGATTAAAAAAGAAAATCCAACTGTATGCTGCCTACAGGAAACTCATCTAAGTAACAAGGATAAAAACAAATTCAAAGTGAAAGGCTGGAAAACAATACTCCAAGCAAATAACATCCAAAAAAAAGCAGGTGTAGCAATACTCATATCGGATAATGCTGACTACAAGACAGAAAAAGTACTCAGAGACAAAAATGGCCATTTCATAATGGCTAAGGGGACACTGAATCAAGAAGACATAACAATTCTTAATATATATGCACCAAACCAAGGAGCACCAAAATATATAAGACAGCTACTTATTGATCTTAAAACAAAAACTGACAAAAATACAATCATACTTGGAGACCTCAATACACCGCTGACGGCTCTAGATCGGTCATCCAAACAGAGAATCAACAAAGACATAGTGGCCTTAAACAAAACACTAGAGCACCTGGATATGATAGACATCTACAGGACATTTCATCCCAAAGTGACTGAGTATACATTTTTCTCCAGTGTACATGGATCATTCTCAAGAATTGACCATATGTTGGGCCACAAAAACAACATCAGCAAATTCAGAAAAATTGAAGTTGTACCAAGCATATTTTCTGATCATAAAGCCTTGAAACTAGAATTCAACTGCAAAAAAGACGAAAAAAATCCCACAAAAATGTGGAAACTAAACAATATACTTTTAAAAATTGAATGGGTCAAAGAAGAAATAAGTGCAGAGATCAAAAGATATATACAGACTAATGAAAATGACAATACGACATATCAGAATCTATGGGATGCAGCAAAAGCAGTGATAAGAGGGAAGTTCATATCGCTTCAGGCATATATGAACAAACAAGAGAGAGCCCAAGTGAACCACTTAACTTCCCACCTTAAGGAACTAGAAAAAGAAGAACAAAGACAACCCAAAACCAGCCGAAGAAAGGAAATAATAAAAATCAGAGCAGAAATAAATGAATTAGAGAACAGAAAAACTATAGAAAAAATTAATAGAACAAGGAGCTGGTTCTTTGAAAAGATCAACAAAATTGACAAACCCTTGGCAAGACTTACCAAGGAAAAAAGAGAAAGAACTCATATAAACAAAATCCAAAATGAAAGAGGAGAAATCACCACGGACACTGTAGATATACAAAGAATTATTGTAGAATACTATGAAAAACTTTATGCCACTAAATTCAACAACCTAGAAGAAATGGATAAATTCCTAGAACAATACAACCTTCCTAGACTGAGTCAAGAAGAAGCAGAAAGCCTAAACAGACCTATCAGTAGAGAAGAAATAGAAAAAACCATTAAAAACCTCCCCAAAAATAAAAGTCCAGGCCCTGACGGCTATACCAGCGAATTTTATCAAACATTCAAAGAAGACTTGGTTCCTATTCTACTCAAAGTCTTCCAAAAAATTGAAGAAGAAGCAATACTTCCAAACACATTTTATGAGGCCAACATAACCCTCATCCCAAAACCAGGCAAGGATGGCACAAAAAAAGAAAACTACAGACCAATATCTCTAATGAATACAGATGCTAAAATACTAAACAAAATACTAGCAAATCGAATACAACAACATATTAAAAAAATAATACATCATGATCAAGTGGGATTCATCCCAGAATCTCAAGGATGGTTCAACATACGTAAAACGGTTAACGTAATACACCATATCAACAAAACAAAGAACAAAAACCACATGATCTTATCAATAGATGCAGAAAAGGCTTTCGATAAAATACAACACAATTTTATGTTTAAGACTCTCAACAAAATGGGTATAGAAGGAAAATATCTCAACATGATAAAGGCCATATATGATAAACCATCAGCTAACATCGTATTAAATGGCACTAAACTGAAGGCTTTCCCCCTTAAATCAGGAACAAGACAGGGTTGTCCACTCTCTCCACTCTTATTTAATGTGGTACTAGAGGTTCTCGCCACAGCAATCAGACAAGACAAAGAAATAAAAGGCATCCATATCGGAAAAGAAGAAGTAAAGGTATCACTTTTTGCAGATGATATGATCCTATACATCGAAAACCCCAAAGAATCCACAAAAAGACTACTAGAAACAATAAGCCAATACAGTAAGGTCGCAGGATACAAAATTAACATACAGAAGTCAATAGCCTTTCTATATGCCAACAATGAAACAACTGAGAAGGAACTCAAAAGAATAATCCCCTTCACGATTGCAACAAAAAAAATAAAATACTTAGGAATAAACATAACAAAGAATGTAAAGGACTTATATAATGAAAACTATAAACCATTGTTAAGGGAAATCGAAAAAGATATAATGAGATGGAAGAATATACCTTGTTCTTGGCTACGAAGAATAAATATAATCAAGATGGCTATATTACCCAAAGCAATATACAAATTTAATGCAATTCCCATCAAACTTCCAATGACGTTTTTTAAAGAAATAGAGCAAAAAATCATCAGATTTATATGGAACTATAAAAAACCCCGAATAGCCAAAGCAATCCTAAAGAAAAAGAATGAAGCTGGGGGCATAACAATACCTGACTTCAAACTCTATTATAGGGCCACGACAATCAAAACAGCATGGTATTGGCAGAAAAATAGACACTCAGACCAATGGAACAGAATAGAAAGTCCAGAAATAAAACCACATATATATAGTCAAATAATTTTTGATAAAGGGGCCAACAACACACAATGGAGAAAAGAAAGCCTCTTCAATAAATGGTGCTGGGAAAACTGGAAAGCCACATGCAAAAGAATGAAACTGGACTACAGTCTCTCTCCCTGTACAAAAATTAACTCAAAATGGATCAAAGATCTAAACATAAGACCTGAAACAATTAAGTACATAGAAGAAGACATAGGTACTCAACTCATGGACCTGGGTTTTAAAGAGCATTTTATGAATTTGACTCCACAGGCAAGAGAAGTGAAGGCAAAAATTAATGAATGGGACTACATCAGACTAAGAAGTTTTTGCTCAGCAAGAGAAACTGATAACAAAATAAACAGAAAGCCAACTAAATGGGAAATGATATTTTCAAACAACAGCTCAGATAAGGGCCTAATATCCAAAATATACAAAGAACTCATAAAACTCAACAACAAACAAACAAACAATCCAATAAAAAAATGGGAAGAGGATATGAATAGACACTTCTCCCAGGAAGAAATACAAATGGCCAACAGATATATGAAAAGATGCTCATCTTCTTTAGCTATTAGAGAAATGCAAATCAAAACGGCAATGAGATACCACCTCACACCTGTTCGATTAGCTGTTATTAGCAAGTCAGATAATAGCAAATGTTGGAGAGGCTGTGGAGAAAAAGGAACCCTCATACACTGTTGGTGGGAATGTAAAGTAGTACAACCATTATTGAAGAAAGTATGGTGGTTCCTCAAAAAACTGAAAATAGAACTACCTTATGACCCAGCAATCCTTCTACTGGGTATATATCCCCAAAACTCAGAAACATTGATACGTAAAGACACATGCAGCCCCATGTTTATTGCAGCATTGTTCACAGTGGCCAGGACATGGAAACAACCAAAAAGCCCATCAATAGATGACTGGATAAAGAAGATGTGGCACATATACACTATGGAATACTACTCAGCCATAAGAAATGATGACATCGGAACATTTACAGCAAAATGGTGGGATCTTGATAACATGATACGAAGCGAAATAAGTAAATCAGAAAAAACCAGGAACTGTATTATTCCATACGTAGGTGGGACATAATACTGAAACTAAGAGACATTGACAAGAGTGTGGTGGTTACGAGGGGGGGGGGGAATGGGAGAGGGATAGGGGGTGGGGAGGGGCACAAAGAAAACAAGATAGAAGGTGACAGAGGACAATCTGACTTTGGGTGGTGGGTATGCAACATAATTGAACGACAAGATAACCTGGACTTGTTATCTTTGAATATATGTATCCTGATTTATTGATGTCACCCCATTAAAAAAATAAAATTATATAAAAAAAAAAAAATTTTTTGAAGGGCAACAAATTCAAAAATGAAGAAGATATCAAACAAGCACTGGTTCAGTTTTTCACATCAAAAGATAAAACATTTTTCAAAAATGGGATATACAAATTGCCCTCACGCTGGCAAGAAATCATTAATAATAATGGCAATTATATTATTTAATAAAGTTTATTGACGGTAAAAAAAAAAAAAAAAAAAAAAAGAAAATATTGCACAGATGTGTCGATCATAGCCCCTTCTTCAAAATTAATTACAGTTCAGTTAAGTGGGGATGAGATAACTGCAATAAAAGGTTATTTTACTTTTTCAATAAAAAAAAATAAAATGAGAAACAGATATTGGTACCTCACTGTATTACACACAGTTTCTTTCTTTTTCTTTTGCAGTCTCTGGCCCACATGTGTCACATACCTGACCAGAACTGTCTTATGTAATTGGTGTCCCTATGAAAAGTGGGTAAAGGCTCTGTAGTAATATTTTTTTAATCTGTTAGTCATGTGGTCCAGCTCACTTGAAGCCTCAGTAAGTCAGTGTTCTCATTATATGAGTTATTCATCTTATGCACAAACCCCTTGGGTCTGGCTAGTGAATTGTCTTCTTACCTTTCAAATAGCTCATAGCTTCTCTGAAACTGCTGACATATTTGCTGTAGGAAACAGCTGCACCAGCACAGTCATATAACCCTTAGATTCTGGATCAAAAAAACTTAAATTGCAGGTCAGTCTTACAAATTATACGACCATGATAAAGTCATTAAATCTCTTCTAAGTCTCACTTTGGTTGTCTATAAAATAGATAAAATAAATAATCTTACCATGTGGTTGTGTGTGTCAAATGGAAAGACTATTACTCACAGGTTGTGGCAAGCACACGGCACATGGCATACAGGTCACATAGTGAGATCGGGGTAGAAAGGGAGAAAGAGAGCACACCCAGGCCTGGGGTTCTGCTTTCATGGGGGTCAAAGGTGGGGCCTAGAGTTTCAAGGGCTCACTTTGTATGGGTGAATTTAAATGTAAGAATGGGAATTCAGAGCATGGGAAGAAAAACAAAAAAACGAGTAGTCCAAATGCTCGGTAACCAAAACCAAGGAAGATCTCTAAAATAAATGAGCCTAGAGCGGTGGGTGAGGCATTTTGGCTGTTTATTGAGTAGGATGGATGACCACATGTCTATTCTTTGAGATAGCCATCTCTAAGGGGATACCAGGCCAATCATGACCTCAGTCAGGCACTTGAATTTCAAACAAAAAAAAAAGACAACTATCAGGACTTACACTGCCATGGACCTTCAAAGGGACACAAGCTTTGTTATAAGCTGAATGAGTCCTGGGGAGCTAGAGTGCAGAATGGTGGTGACTACAGTTAATAACACTGTATCGGATAGCCCTTGAAATTTGCTAAGAGGGTAAATCTTAAGCATTCTCACCATAAAACAAAAGAGGTAACGATGGGAGGTGATGGATGTGTTAATCCGATTGTGGAGATCATTTCACAAGGTACGTGAATATCAAATCATTATTTGTACCCTTTAATAGGTACAGTTTTGTTTGTCAAATACACCTCAAAAAGGCTGAAGAGAAAAAAAAATATTAAATGGATCCTAACTGATCGGGAGTTTTTCCAAGGATCCGCTTCAATGCAATGTGTAAAAGGATTGACTAGCCTCGCCAGCAGGTTAAACATTACCTCAGAGCATGCGCATTATATCAGGGCAGCCAGTGGACAGCTCCAGCATGATGTAGAGAAGTAGCTAAGAAGAACAACGGTTTTGGGCTTGGATGTGGCTCTGCTACTTGTTTTCACTAACGCTCACTTTCTTCATCTGTGAAAAGGACTACATAGCAGAGTCAGCCTCTACAGTTTTGGGGAAATTAAATGAGTTGACTATCTGTGTTAAGCAAGAGGCACATTACCTGACCCACTGTAAGTGCTTGAGAAAAGTTAGTTATTATGACTGTGATAGTGTTTGGAACTTTATAACTTGAGGCAGATAAATTGAGTTTTTAGAAGAAATAAGGGCGAAGGAGAAAAGACCAGTCAGTGGAGTGACTTGGTCATAAATTTGAGGAATCCATTTTCTAAGACTAAAGTCAACTGTCAGGGCAAGATTGCTTTCAGACAAGGGAGGCAGATGATTAACTTGGGCACTTCTCAGTCCTCCCTTCTCAACTGTAACTGTGAATGTGACAGCCCTGGCCAGAGAAGGGTGTGCTTAGCAAGGTCTCAGCTCCCACCAGGAGTGACGGTTCAGGCCACAGCACCATGCTAGTCCCCCAGACCTGCTGAGGAGACAACTGAGGGTGAAGGGAAGTTAGAATGGAGAGTGAAGGACGGTAAGGACGGGTACTAGTTGCAACTCTAAAACCAACTGTGGCAAGCCCAGGCTGGATAGCTCAGTTCGTTGGAGCATTGTCCCAAAGCACAGAGATTGCCGGTTTGATCCCTGGTCAGGGCACATACAGGAACAGAGCGACGTTCCTGTCCCTGTCTTTCTCTCTCTCTCTTTCTCTCCCTTCCTCTAAAGCAAGGGTCTCAAACTCGCGGCCTGCGGGCCGCATGCTGCCCGCCCACCAATTTTGTGCGGCCTGCAGACTAATCAAACTTCGTGGATTAGTCTGCGGGCCAGTCTGCGGGCCGCACAAAATTGGTGGGCGGGCCTCATGCGGCCCATGGGCCCGAGTTTGAGACCCCTGCTCTAAAGTCAATAAAATAAACATTTTTTAAAAACTGTGGTGAAGGAGGTTCATCCCACTATCCTCCATCATCTAAGTTTCCCTTCAGGAAAAGGGGCCCATAATATCCATGGAAGAACAGCCTGCCCCAGCCATGGGGAGAACTGGACCTGCGAGTCAGGCAGCTTAGACTGTGTCAGTCATGAAAATACACCACTCACATCTGTGGTGGGAGTATAGCTCCCGAATCTCCCAGCCACTCCCCACCCACCCCCAGCTTTGAGCAGGGCCACACTTACACAGGCTGCACCTAGCCAATGATTAAGCTAACAGCAGAACCAAGACAGGCTCCTTTCCAGAAACAGAGAGGACTCTCCTGATGGACGACTTTGATTCTAGGACGCCCACCCACCGTAGGGCTGGTCAAAACTTTCTTAATCCTCTGCTGTAGTCTGAGACTCTTCCTAACTCATTCCTCCTTCCTTCCCTCTTTTCTTCCACAGGTCTCAGAAATGCATCAGAGTTTGAAGGCTCTCCCTTTCTCTGGCTTCCTCCTCAATAAGTTTCCCATACATCAAATCCCATCTTCAATCCGCTTCTCAGAAGATCCAAATTAATGCATAACCAATGAGCTTGAAAACGGGGTCTACTCCCTCGTACACACCCTAGAGAAACTTGGATAGGTACACCAGGAGACTGTGCAAGAATGCTCTTGAGTTCAAAATGGAATACATTTACTGTGATTTTACTCTCTCACCTATGGAAATAACCTAACTTGATATAAAAGAAATAGAGAACAAAATCCCAGTTCTAGCTATTTCTGCTGAGGTAATCTAAAATGTTTCTCTGATTTCCCTGCAGGAAAAAAAAAATTTTTTTAAGAAGAAATGAATAATGGAGGCCAGCCCAATTTATTCAAACATCATTTTTCCCCGTATTTTTTAATGAGAATACGAGAAGTTCCACTTTAGATAATAAACAGTTTTGGGGGAAAATGCCAAAAACCTGGCAACAAACTCAACTATCCAGTAATGTGGGAATGGATAAATACATGATGGTACCATTCCACAATGGAGTGTAAGTTCACTATCCCTTAGATGCAACCCGAAAATCCAAAAATTAATGAAAGTACTTCACAGAGTTTCATTTTGTAGTGGAATCTGACCTGGGTTGACATGGGGCTATTTAAAAATGTGTATTTATCATACTTAACTTATGATATTCATATGTTTTCTTGCCAAAATATAAATATTAGTGTTTTATTATAATGTGTAGCATTAGAACCTACAGACTGTATCATATATCAGGCGTCCCCAAACTATGGCCAGCAGGCCACATGTGGCCCCCTGAGTTCATTTATCCAGCCTCCGCCGCACTTCCGGAAGGGGCACCTCTTTCATTGGTGGTCAGTGAGAGTAGCACTGTATGTGGCGGCCCTCCAATGGTCTGAGGGACAGTGAACTGGCCCTCTGTGTAAAAAGTTTGGGGACCCCTGAAATAATGATCCACACATAGTATTTTTTCTAAAATAGAAAAATTCTGAATTCCAAAATGAAAACCCCAATGCTATAAGGTAGGAGAGTGTGCATCTTCATTACACAGTAGTGGAAAAGAATAACCTGTAGCTACAAGAATCAGTATGCATGAATGTCGGAAATGTAATATCACAAAAGCAGCTAACTGATTCCACTCATGTATGACCAAAAAAAAGGCAAATACAAGGGTTGGCAAAGTAGATTAATTATAATAATAATAAATAATGTGATGATAAATAAATAAGTAATAGTATAAGAATAAACTGCTTTGTATACTCACAACTATAAACCTACTTTCACCTACCCCTATAGAAACAATACATTATTGTTTTGCATATGTGCATAGCTGGTAAAACCATAAGAAAACTGTTCTGTGTATTTTATATGTTCATTGTAGCATTATTTACAATAGCTAAGATCTGGAAGCAGCCCAAGTGCCCATCAGTAGATGAGGGGATAAACAAGCTGTGGTACATTTACACAATGGAATGCTACTCGGCCATAAAAAAAAAAAAGAAGAAAACCTTACCTTCTGTGATAGCATGGATGGACATGGAGAGTATTATGCTAAGTGAAATAAGCCAGACTGAGAAATACAAAGGACATATAATTTTACTATATGTAACATCTAATAAATAAAATAAACTAGTAAACAAAATGAAAACAGATTCATAGACACAGAGAACAGACTGACAGCTGTTAGAGGGGCTGGATGGGAGGGTGGGTGACAAAGGCTAAGGGATTAAGCAGAGAATAAAAACTCACAGACGACAAGATAGCGATCACCAGCAGGAAGGGGGGTGGGGAGGTAGCAGAGGGTAAAGTGGGGAGAAATGGTGACGGAAAGAGACAACTTAGAATGATGAACACCCAACACAATATGCAGATGATGATTATAGAATTGTACACCTGAAATCTATATAATTTTACTAACCAATGTCATTCCAATTAATTCATTTTAAAAAAAACTTAAATGAATCTTACACTGAGAGGTCCCTATTACTTCAGCATATTTTTATAAACGAGTCATATCTCTAGCTGCTCAGGTCATAGAGAATGAGTTTGCTCACTTTTCTGCATGCAGAACTGTAAAAATTTGAAGACAATGATCATGTGGCCCATCCCATAGCAAATCTGTTCAATTCATTTATTACTAGTTTTTTGCTTGGAAATGGTAGGTGTTCTTTTTTTGATTCCAGTTTACTTCCAATATTATTTTGTATTTGTTTCAAGTGTACAGCGTACACATTAGACTGACAATATCTAGAGTAACACTATGTAAAGTATATGACTGTCTTACAATGATAGGTTTTTAATTTATTGACTTTACTTTAAATAACTTTTTTGAATTACAGTTGACATACAGTATCACCCAGTGATTAGACATTATATAACATACCAAATGATCATCCTACTAAAACTCATACCCCTCGGACACCATACATGGGTTTTCTTTATAAGGACTGGACTCTGATTTAGAGTGTGGACTCTGGAGCAGGTTAGGGTGGGGGCAGATGAAGCCCTCCCACTCCCATGCCCAGGAGAAGGGCACCAGGAGCAGAGCTCTTGGGATTACTGGGCCTGGTCACTGTGAAACAAAGGTGTTCTTCACACTGCTGGGACTCAGGAATCCAGGGCCTGGAGGGGACAGCTGGGTGGTTGGACATTTGCCCCATCTTGTCACTAACTATGAGGTCTGGGACTGGGTCCCAGGAGACACTGCCTGTGAAGAGCCTACAGCTCTTCCTGGCCCCAGCGCCTGAGCACAGGTCTCTCCAGCCCGAGTCTAGTCTGTGCTGCTGTCACATGGAAGGAAGGAAACTGAAAGTCCAGCAAGCCCTCTTGCAGAGAAGTAGCAAAGGAAAACCAAAGAGAGGAGGCAGACCCAATACCTGGTGCTGCGATCGGACCTGAGGATGGTCAGAATTTCTAGGTAAGACCTGAGGGTAGACATGGGAGATACTGGTCTCTATTCTGGTCTCTCTCTTTCACACACACACACACACACACACACACACCACACACACCTCCTCCCCAATTTCTTCCTCCTTTTCTGCCCCTTCCTCACTCTCAGCCAAATACAACCTGGCTCTTTTAACCACCATGAGGAGGGCCTTAATTTAATACTCATGAACTCCCTGAGAGTCTAGCCTGCAGTCAGTGCTGGTCAGCCATCCCCAAGCCCCTGACAAACTGTGCAACAGCTGTGCTCAGGACTCCTGTGGTATGCATGCACAATTCACTCTCAGCCTACCTGATCGTGAGTGGCCTTCAGAATCATTCTATGGCACCGCCCAAGGAGAGTAACAATCCCCACAAAAAGCAATAGCTCAGCAACCCCCATTCCATGTTTTAACTTGAGTCTCAGAATTATTTGAGGTAGAATTATCTAAGCTTGTTTTGAGATTCTGAGAAGCTAAATGAGTTAATCAAGATGGCACAGCTACGACCCAAACCTGTGTTTGTACATATCAAAGTGGATGCATTATCTTAGCACTGCTAGGTCAGAGACTTTGTCAACCAAGGACCATGATGATGCTATTGATGACAATGGCACTTACCACTCTATAAATGAAACTTTACAGTTTCCAATGTCCAATTTCCCACAGATGGTGACAAAGAAAAAGTCCAGTTTACATAGGGCAGGAAAGTTTACAAAGCAGGAAAGTCCTGGGAAAACTCACAGGACTAATTGATCATTCCAGAAAACACCTTCCTTTTGTAAGCTCCATCAAGAGAAAACAACATCAGGAAAAGCTAGCGCTGGGCCAGCATTTGATATAAGTCAGTCATTGTTCTAGTCTGTACAATTCTTATTGATTTAATCCTCCCAATCTTATGAATTAGGCATTGTTCTTGTCCCCTTCAAGCAGATGCAGAAACCGAGGCCAAGAAGACTGAGCAAATGTGTTCAATGTTACAGCACACAAGAGGGCTGGTGGCCAAAGGAAGGTCCGTCAGCCCCAGAGGAAGCGTGTTCTATCACCCCACCAGAAAGCATGACATGAGCAGAGGCTGGCATTGCCCATGTGTTCACCCTTCCACACCAACCAAATGCACAAGGTAATATCTTTCCTTTTGGTTTTATACCACAGGTCCTAAAAGAAACCTTTAACTGAGTCTGGCATTTTGATGCTTTTATCAATCCTCTATGGCAGGTTTATGTCCACATCTTACAAATGAAGAAAATGAGGTACAGAGAAAATAAATAATTTACCCAAAATATAAAAAAGCAATGAGGGTTTAGAGCTGGGAGGCGTGTTCTCTAACAGTTTCCAAAGCATAGGAAGCCCAGGTTCCACTTTATCTACTACACTAGCAATATTAATAACTTCTCACAACTCATTGAAGGCCCACTCTGTGCTAGCGCTTTTACTATGTCCTCTCATTGATCACCTCCAGTAAGTGTGCAAAGTACACACATAATTCACAGACTAGGAAATGGAATCTCACAGAGGATAAGAGGACATGTAAGTTGTGGAGGAAACACAGACAGAAAAGTTTCCTGTCTATTCCACAGCACACCAAAGCCAACACTCCAAAGGACCGATGATGGTGATGATGATGATGATGATGATGATGATGATGATGATGATGGGAACTTTCATTTGCAAAATGCCTCTGAGTTCATAAAGTAATTTTATCCATATTAACTCATTTCATGGGTCTTCAAAAGTAAAAGAGGGCAGATACTCCCATCATACCCAGAATACCTGAGTCTCAGGTATGACCTATCTGTGTAACTAGTTATTCCCTTTCTAACCTTATACACATGAGAGAGAGAGAAAGCTCTGCTAGTAATTTTCTAGTAAACACATATGCCCAAACATCATAAGCCTACAAAATTGATAGCTTGCCTATTAGAAGGTGGCATGGGGGACACTAAAACTTAAGTTTTTCTCAGCTAATCTCCAGTTTGACCTCACCCAGGAGGTCTACAGGACAACACACTAGAAGCTAAAATGTGAAAATCATGCCCAATGAGGTCTCACCTCTGTCCACGTTTACACTCCTACTGCCAAGAGACCCAGTGCATCTCTGTGACCTCTGAAAAGAACGCAGAGAACAGATGAAAGCCTTTGAATGATATACCTTTTTGGAATCTATGTATATTTAAGCAAGATTTTTCTGCAAATGTTTTACTTTCAATGAGAATTAGGAACCAATCCAGCATCTCTGACTTCCTGCTCCTGGGCTTCTCGGAACACCCAGAGCAGCAGCCCCTCCTGTTCACCCTCTTCCTGGGCATGTACCTGCTCACCATGGTGGGGAACCTGCTCATCATCCTGGTTATAGCCTCTGACCAGCACCTCCACAGCCCCATGTACTTCTTCCTGGCCAACCTGTCCTTCATTGAGACCTGTTTCTCCTGCTCCATTGTCCCCAAGGTGCTGGTGAACCTCCAGACACAGCACCACACCATCTCCCACATTGGGTGCCTCATGCAGATGTATTTCTTCATGGCACTGGCACTGCTGGATGACTTCCTGCTGGCTGTGATGGCATATGACCGCTACGTGGCCATCTGTCTTCCTCTACACTACACCACGATCATGTGTCCCCAACGTTGCCTGGGGTTGGTCACTGTATCCTGGCTCTGTGCCCACTTCCTGGCCTTCTCACTCATCCTCCTGATGTCTCAGTTCTCCTTCTGTGCCTCCCATTCCATCCCACACTTCTTCTGTGATCTGCTCCCACTCCTCAAACTGGCCTGTTCAGACACGCATAGCTTTCAGGTTGTGATGTTCACTGAAGCAGCCCTTTCAGGCGTGGTCCCTCTCACCTGTGTCCTGGTCTCTTATGCCCACATCATCCACACCATCCTCAGGGTCCCCTCTGCTGGGGGGAAGCACAAAGTCTTCTCTACCTGTGGCTCTCACCTGTCAGTGGTCACTCTCTTCTACGGGACACTCTTTCTGGTGTATTTCCAGCCCTCATCCTCCTACTCAGCCAAAACTGGAATAGTGGCATCTGTGGCATACACCATGGTGACTCCCATGCTGAACCCCTTTATCTATAGCCTGAGGAACAAGGACATAAGAAAGGCTCTGTGGAGACTCTGGCTGGGCAAGATGTTCCTCCCCATAAAATGTCCTTGCCCAGAGTAGAATCCCAGACATTTCAACAGGCTTCCATGGAGTTGAGCATTATAGATTTGAAAGAGTCACATTCAAGATAGGATGGATGTTTAGCCTTACAAGTATATTCAAGAAAATGAAGATTCTGACTTTGCAGGACTGGAATTGGACCAACAGGCCAAGGACACTGTGCAAGGTGACTTGCTGAGTGAGTATGTGTATTCACGCAGGTTCTGTCCAGAGTTGGGAACACCAGAAACACCAGCAAACACTTGGCTTCCAGGAGGAAACCCAATAGGATAATACTGCAGGACTGTAAATTCTTCCCGACAACAAAAAAGGATAGCAAGATTAGGCAGGTCAGGACCTCAGTCAAGTTACTAAGCTTCAGAGACCAATTCTGACCCTGCCTTGGAAGAAAGTCACTCCTTGGTCTTAACATATAGAATATGACACCAAGTATGCAGAATCTGTGTGTGGCTTCAAAGAGCAAGAATATTCTAGAAAAGGATCCTAGGCACAGAAAGATTAAGAGATTCATCTACATAACTGGGATTAGATCTCTGTCTCTGACAGGTGATTCCCTTTCTTATCTGTTAGTTGTAACCAGTCTTTAGTCTTTATTTCTTAAACTCTGTTTTATTTTTTCTCCAACTGAGAAATCGCTCATGTCATTACAGTAAATGTCTAAAATATAAAGAAGACATTTTAAATCCCTTCTTAAAAGAAACCACTTGTGAATACTTGACACAAATTCTTATGTATCTTTTTCTCTGTATGTTTATCTGATATTAAGATGCTGATTTTTTCACATAATCTTAGAAGATGAAGGTTTTCCACATTATTAATATTCAATCTTCATAAGTATCAATATTTTCATAACTAATATTGATATTATAGCAGAAGTAGGTGCCACATTTATATATAATCTTCCATTTTGGATTATTTGAGTTTTCTGATATTTCTTACTATTATAATAACACAATGAAAATCATTGGAAATAAACCATCTATAAAGATTTCCCCAGGTCCTTAAAATAAATGTTAAGAAGTGAAGTTGCTGGGTGGACCATTTTTCTGGCTTATGATACATATTGCCAAGAGTTAACAAAACTGCTAGCGGTTTACATTCCAGCTGACTTCCTGCCAGAGTCCTCTCCCTGCATCCTACCAGCTCTTTCTGTCCTGATCTTTGACTTAATTGCTGCAAAATAAGCAAAGAAATGGTACTTTTTATTTTTTATTTTTTGCTTACTAATCGATTGTTATCTTGTCTATAGGTAAATTTTATTTATTCTACTGTTATTTCTTCATGTCATTTGACTATATGTCAATTTGACTAAGTCCTTTTTATATTAAAAATTTAAACTTTAACTTTCTTACATATGATGGAAACTTTGCTCAATCACCTATGCATGCCTCAGTTTCCTTTTTGATTTTGCTTTCAATTCTTCCATTGACTGAAAGAGAGAGAGAAGGGGGGAGAAGGGAGAGGGAGAGAGAGAAGCAGCAATTTCTTGTTCCACGTGATTGTTCCATTTAGTTGTGCGCTCACTGGTTGCTTCTCATACGTGCCCTGACCAGGGAACAAACCTACAAACTCGGTGTGTCAGGAGAGCAGTTTATCCACTGAGCAACCCAGAAAGGGCTTCTTCCTGATTTTCTGACATGCATAAATTTTCAAGTTATACATATGAAACCCAATAATTTAAAAAAAAACTCCGTTACTCCTCTGCCAGTGTTATCATTAGAAAATCCTTCTCTGTACAAAGTTGATATGAATTGCTTTTTTTTCTTTCAGTGTGATATCATTTTTAATAAGTTTTATTTAGATATAATTTGTATACCATAAAATTTATCCTTTTAAAGTATACAACTCAGCAGTTTTTAGTATACAATGTGTATTTTTTTTTTTTTGTATTTTTCTGAAGCTGGAAACAGGGACAGTCAGACAGACTCCCGCATGCGCCTGACCGGGATCCACCCAGCATGCCCACCAGGGGGCGACGCTCTGCCCACCAGGGGGCAATGCTCTGCCCCTCCGGGCGTCGCTCTGTCGCGACCAGAGCCACTCTAGAGCCTGGGGCAGAGGCCAAGGAGCCATCCCCAGCGCCCGGGCCATCTTCTCTCTAATGGAGCCTTGGCTGCGGGAGGGGAAGAGAGAGACAGAGAGGAAGGAGAGGGGGAGGGGTGGAGAAGCAGATGGGCGCTTCTCCTGTGTGCCCTGGCCGGGAATCGAACCCAGGACTTCTGCACGCCAGGCCGACGCTCTACCACTGAGCCAACCGGCCAGGGCCTACAATGTGTATTTTTTTAAATAATTTTATTTCTTTAATGGGGTGACATCAATAAATCAGGATACATATAATCAAAGATAACAAGTCCAGGTTATCTTGTCGTTCAATTATGTTGCATACCCATCACCCAAAGTCAGATTGTCCTCTGTCACCTTCTATCTTGTTTTCTTTGTGCCCCTCCCCCTCCCCCTTTCCCTCTCCCATTCCCCCCTCCCCCCCGTAACCACCACACTCTTATCAATGTCTCTTAGTTTCACTTTTATGTCCCACCTACGTATGGAATAATGCAGTTCCTGGTTTTTTCTGATTTACTTATTTCGTTTCGTATCATGTTATCAAGATCCCACCATTTTGCTGTAAATGTTCCGATGTCATCATTTCTTATGGCTGAGTAGTATTCCATAGTGTATATGTGCCACATCTTCTTTATTCAGTCATCTATTGACGGGCTTTTTGGTTGTTTCCATGTCCTGGCCACTGTGAACAATGCTACAATAAACATGGGGCTGCATGTGTCTTTACATATCAATGTTTCTGAGTTTTGGGGGTATATACCCAGTAGAGGGATTGCTGGGTCATAAGGTAGTTCTATTTTCAGTTTTTTAAGGAACCACCATACTTTCTTTCATAATGGTTGCACTACTTTACATTCCCACCAACAGTGTATGAGGGTTCCTTTTTCTCCACAGCCTCTCCAGCATTTGCTATTACCTGTCTTGTTGATAATAGCTAATCGAACAGGTGTGAGGTGGTATCTCATTGCAGTTTTGATTTGCATTTCTCTAATAGCTAAAGAAGATGAGCATCTTTTCATATATCTGTTGGCCATTTGTATTTCTTCCTGGGAGAAGTGTCTGTTCATATCCTCTTCCCATTTTTTTATTGGATTGTTTGTTTGATTGTTGTTGAGTTTTATGAGTTCTTTGTATATTTTGGATATTAGGCCCTTATCTGAGCTGTTGTTTGAAAATATCATTTCCCATTTAGTTGGCTTTCTGTTTATTTTGTTATCAGTTTCTCTTGCTGAGCAAAAACTTCTTAGTCTGATGTAGTCACATTCATTAATTTTTGCCTTCACTTCTCTTGCCTGTGGAGTCAAATTCATAAAATGCTCTTTAAAACCCAGGTCCATGAGTTGAGTACCTATGTCTTCTTCTATGTACTTAATTGTTTCAGGTCTTATGTTTAGATCTTTGATCCATTTTGAGTTAATTTTTGTACAGGGGGACAAATTGTAGTCCAATTTCATTCTTTTGCATGTGGCTTTCCAGTTTTCCCAGCACCATTTATTGAAGAGGCTTTCTTTTCTCCATTGTGTGTTGTTGGCCCCTTTATCAAAAATTATTTGACTATATATATGTGGTTTTATTTCTGGACTTTCTATTCTGTTCCATTGGTCTGAGTGTCTATTTTTCTGCCAATACCATGCTGTTTTGATTGTCGTGGCCCTATAATATAGTTTGAAGTCAGGTATTGTAATGCCCCCAGCTTCATTCTTTTTCTTTAGGATTGCTTTGGCTATTCGGGGTTTTTTATAGTTCCATATAAATCTGACGATTTTTTGCTCTAATTCTTTAAAAAACGTCATTGGAAGTTTGATGGGAATTGCATTAAATTTGTATATTGCTTTGGGTAATATAGCCATCTTGTACAATGTGTTTTGTTTTTTTTTCATTTTTCTGAAGCTAGAAACAGGGAGAGACAGTCAGACAGACTCCCGCATGCGCCCGACCGGGATCCACCCGGCCCGCCCACCAGGGGCGGTGCTCTGCCCCCCAGGGGGCGATGCTCTGCCCATCCTGGGCATCGCCATATTGCGACCAGAGCCACTCTAGCGCCTGAGGCAGAGGCCACAGAGCCATGCCCAGCGCCCGGGCCATCTCTGCTCCAATGGAGCCTTGGCTGCGGGAGGGGAAGAGAGAGACAGAGAGGAAAGCGCGGCGGAGGGGTGGAGAAGCAAATGGGCACTTCTCCTGTGTGCCCTGGCCGGGAATCGAACCCGGGTCCTCCGCACGCTAGGCCGACGCTCTACCGCTGAGCCAACCGGCCAGGGCCTACAATGTGTATTTTTAATGAAACAATTTATTTAGTTAGTTTTGAGGGACAAACAGGAAGGGAGAAAGATGAGAAGCATTAATTCTTTGTTGCAGTGCCTTAGTTGTTCATTGATTACTTTCTCATATGTGCCTTGAACAGGAGGCTCCAGCCAAGCCAGTGACCCCTTGCTCAAGCCAGCAACATTTGGGCTTAAGCCAGCAATCCTGGGCTCAAGCCAGTGACCTTTGGGCTCAAGTCAGCAACCATGGGGTCATGTCTATGATCCCATGCTTGAGCCAGTGACCCTGCGCTCAAGCCGGCAACCTCAGGGTTCCTCAGCGTCCCAAGGTGATGCTCTATCCACTGTGGCCACTGACTAGCTAGGCCAATTTGTGACTTTTAGAATAATATCAAATATTAAAGTACCATATTTTTTGCTCTATAAGATACACTTTTTTTCCTTCAAAAGTGGAGGGGTCCTAACCAGGTGGTAGCACAGTGGATAAAGCATTGGACTGGGATGCAGAGGACCCAGGTTCAAGACCCTGAGGTCGCCAGCTTGAGCACGGGCTCATCTGGTTTGAGCAAAGCTCACCAGCTTGGACCTAAGGTCGCTGGTTCGAGCAAGGGGTTACTCGGTCTGCTGAAGGCCCACAGTCAAGGCACATATAAGAAAGCAATCAATGAACAACTAAGGTGTCGCAACGAAAAACTAATGATTGATGTTTCTCATCTCTCTCCATTCCTGTCTGTCTGTCCCTATCTATCTCTCTCTCTGACTCTCTCTCTGTCTCTGTAAAAAAAAAAAAAAAAAAAAAAGTGGAGGGGGAAATGCCCGTGCATCTTACAGAGCGAATATTCATTTTTTTTAGCTGCTGTGGGTTCCTGAACAACTAGAAGAGTATTTGAATATTAAAGTCTCTTCTCATTTGTTAATAACAGTGCTAATGGCTGTTAATACTGCTGTTGAGTTTACATTGTTGAAATATTATTGTGGTATATTTTATTAAGTATTTTAACATACCATTTGGTTCAGAATATTTTTTTTCTTATTTTCCTCCTTAAAAACCTAGGGACATCTTATGGTCAGTTGCATCTTATGGTCAGGTGCATCTTATGGAGTGAAAAATATGGTAATTAGGCCCTGGCCGGTTGGCTCAGCGGTAGAGTGTCAGCCTGGCGTGCAGGGGACCCGGGTTCGATTTCCGGCCAGGGCACATAGGAGAAGCGCCCATTTGCTTCTCCACCTCCCCCCTCCTTCCTCTCTGTCACTCTCTTCCCCTCCCACAGCCAAGGCTCCATTGGAGCAAAGATGGCCCGGGCGCTGGGGATGGCTTCTTGGCCTCTGCCCCAGGCGCTAGAGTGGCTCTGGTCGCGACAGAGCGACGCCCCAGAGGGGAAGAGCATCGCCCCCAGGTGGGCAGAGCGTAGCCCCCTGGTGGGCGTGCCGGGTGGATCCCAGTCCGGCGCATGCGGGAGTCTGTCTGACTGTCTCTCTCCGTTTCCAGCTTCAGAAAAATACAAAAAAGAAAAAGAAAAAAAAATATATGGTAATTCTCTCCTTCACACCTCTCATTTTCTACAAGTGTTTCCTCCCCATTTCCTGTTACTCTCTCCTATCTTATTTTAAAACAGGATGCTGACTACATCTGAACTATTATTCACTCCTATATATATACCACCCCCATTTCTCCTCAGAGCCTTTTGTTTAAATGTTACTTTTTCCCCATGGCACCGTTCTCCACTTCAGGCCCACCCTGTTTAAGTCCTACGTCACCTGCAAAATAGTACCCTCTTACACCAGTCCACTCCAATCACCTGGACACCTGAACTCTTTCTCCCTTTATGTATCCTTCCTATTGCAGCCCTGCTAAGATCGAGATTAACATAAAGATGACCATTCTTGTATATTTAGTATACATAATATACATATATTATATATAGCAACAAAAAAGAATAAGATCTTGCCTTTTGCAACAAGATGGATGAAATTTGAGGGTATTATGCTAAGTGAAATAAGTCAGAGAAAGACAAGTACTGTTTGATTTCACTTATATATGGACCCTAAAAACCAAATAAATGAGTAAGCAAAGCAAAGACAGGCCCATAGATATAGACAACAAGCTGACAGTTGTCAAAGAGAGGGAGGAGGGATGAAGAAAAAAACTAAAAAACCTTTTTTTAACAAAATGTAATATTAGATTTTAAAAGAATTCAGTTATTAAAAATCATAATAAAATAAAGATACTCTTGCCACTTCTGTTAAACATTGTACTGGGGCAGTTAAGTAAAACAAAGAAATAAGAGGCATCTGGATTGTAAAGTAAAAAGTAAAACTATCTCTATTTGCAGATGACAGATGTTATCATATTTCCCCATGTATAAGACGCACCCCTTTTCAAAAATTTTCGGGTCTAAAAACTAGGTGCGTCTTATACAGTGGTTGTAGGTTTATTTACTTGCATTTCCCTCTTGTTTTTGCAGTCATTTTTGAAGACAGTGATTCATAATCAGACACAGATGAGGAAAAGCTAATGCAGTGGTCCCCAACCCCCAGGCCATGGACCAGTACCAGTCCGCAGAGAAAGAATAAATAACTTACATTATTTCCATTTTATTTATATTTAAGTCTGAATGATGTTTTATTTTTAAAAAATGACCAGATTCCCTCTGTTACATCCGTCTAAGACTCTCTCTTGACACTTGTCTTGGTCACATGATACATTTATCTGTCCCACCCTTAAAGGCCGGTCCGTAAAAATATCTTCTGACATTAAACTGGTCCGTGGCTCAAAAAAGGTTGGGGACCACTGAGCTAATAGATGGGAGTTTTGACAGTGATGAGGAGTTGTATGAATTTTATGATGAATAAAACTTGAGCTCAATAACTTTATGTAATACTTTTTTTTTTTCAAAATTCAGGCCCCAAAATTAAAGTTTGTCTTATCCATGGGAGCATCTTTTACATAGGGAAATACACTACCTATTTAAAGATTCCTAATAAATCCACCAAGAAAAACCTATTAGAACGAATCAACAGTTCTTAATTCAGATTTAATGCAATCCTCATCAAAATCACAGTTGCCTTTTTTTACAGAAAAATGACAAAATGATCCTAAAATTCACACAGAGCTACAAGGCATCTAGAATAGCTAAAACATTCTTGAAAACAAAGAGCAAAAGTGGAAGGCTCACACTTCAGGATTTTAAAACTAACTACAAAACCATAGCAATTAAGACAATGCCATACTGGCAAAAGGCTTGACATATAGGCCAAAGGAATAGAGAGTCCACAAATAAACCTTCACATTTACAGTCAATTTATTTTCAACAAGGCTGCCAGGACACATCAATGGAGAAAGAGTGATGTATATATTCAACAAATAATACTGGGACAACTGGTTGTCCAAATGCAAAAGAATAAAGTTAGATCTTTACCTCCACCACATATAAAAATTAACCCAATATGGGTCATAGACCACAATGTAAGAACTGAAACTACAGAACTCTTAGAAGAAAGCATGGAAGTGATTCTTTGTGACCCATGTGGTACAATGGCTTGTTAGGTACAACACCAAAAACACAAGCAGTAATAGGGAATAAGAAATGAATAAATAGGGCTTCATCAAAATCAAAAAGTTCTACAAATGGCCAATAGACATATGAAAAGATGCTCAGCATCACTAATCATCAGAGAGATGCAAATTAAAATCGCAATGAGATATCACCTCACACCTGTCAGAATGGCGCTCATCAATAAATCAACAAACAAGGGCTGGCGAGAATGTGGAGAAAAGGGAACACTCACGCACTGTTGGTGGGAATGCAGATTGGTGCAGCCCCTGTGGAAAGCAGTATAGTTATCTCAAAAACTTAAAAATGAAATTGCCTTATAAACCAGCAATTCCACTTCTGGGAATATATCCAAAGAAACCCAAAACACCAATTCAAAAGAATATATGCACCATTATGTTCATTGCAGCATTATTTACAATGCTGCAATGTAACATTGCAGATTAGGAAGCAGCTCAACTGCCCATCAGTAGATGAATGGATAAAAAAGCTATGGTACATTTTACACAATGGAATGCTACTTAGCCATAAAAAATAAGGAAATCTTACCTTTTGTGACAGCATGGATAGATCTAGAGGGCATTGTGCTAAGTAAAATAAGCCCAACAGAGAAAGACAAGAACCATATGATTTTGCTTATATGTGGAATCTAATGAAGAAAATAAACAAAATAGAAACAGATTCATAGATATGGAGAACAGACTGACAGCTATCAAAGGGGATGAGTGGAAAACAGTGAAGGGATTAAGCAAAGAAAAAAACTTATAGCCTGACCAGGTGGTGGCGCAGTGGATGGAGCATCGGAGTGAGACGCAGAGGACTCAGGTACAAAATCTCAAGGTCGCCAGCTTGAGTGCAGCTCATCTGGTTTGAGCAAGGCTCACCAGCTTGACCCAAGGTCGCTGGCTTGAGCAAGGGTTCACTGGGTCTGCTGTAGCCCCGCAGTCAAAGCACAGGGGAGAAAGCAATCAACAAACAACTAAGCCTGACCTGTGGTGGCGCAGTGGATAAAGTGTCGACCTAGAAATGCTGAGGTTGCCGGTTCAAAACCGTGGGCTTGCCTGGTCAAGGCACATATGGGAGTTGATGCTTCCAGCTCCTCCCCCCTTCTCTATGTCTCTCCTCTCTCTCTCTGTCTCTCCCTCTCCTCTCTAAAATGAATAAATAAATAAATAAACTAAGCTTTTAAAAAAACAAACAACTAAGATGCCACAACAAAGAACTGATGCTTCTCATCTCTCTCCCTTCCTGTCTGTCTGTCCCTATCTACCCTTCTATCTGTCTCTCTGTCTCTGTCACCAAAAAAAAAAAAAAAACTTACAGACACAGACAACAGTGTGGGGATGCAGGAGGGAAATCAGGGTGGGGGAGGTGGGGGAGGGTAAAGGAGGGCAGAGGGGGCATAGACGGTGGTAGAGGGAGACTTGACTTGGGGTGGTGAACACACAATGCAAAATACACATGATGGATTGTAGAATTGTGCACTTAAAACCTATATAACTTTATTAACCAGTGTTCTCCTAATAAATGCTTTAAAAAATCAAAATTTCTGTGTTTCAAAGATACCACTAAAAGAATGGACAACCCACTGAAAGGGAGAAAATATATGCAAATCATATATCTGATAAGATTAAGAATTACATTAAGAATATATATAGAACCCTTACAACTCAATAAGAAGATAAATAATCCAATTTAAAAATGGACAAAGGAAAAATATCTTTATGACGCTTGCCAGTTGCCAGGGAAATGGATATCAAGCATAAATTTATTAAATAAATTGATATCATGGATTAAATGATTCTTTATAACATTAAAATAATTAGACAAAGGATTTGAATAGACATTTCTCCAAATAAAAAATACAAATGGCCAATTAACACATGAAAAATGTTCAACATCCTTAGTCATTAGAGACATGCAAATCAAAACCACAATGAGGCCCTGGCCGGTTGGCTCAGCGGTAGAGTGTCGGCTTGGCGTGCGGGGAACCCGGGTTCGATTCCTGGCCAGGGCACATGGGAGAAGCGCCCATTTGCTTCTCCACCCCCCCCCTCCTTCCTCTCTGTTTCTCTCTTCCCCTCCCGCAGCCGAGGCTCCATTGGAGCAAGGATGGCCCGGGCGCTGGGGATGGCTCCTTGGCCTCTGCCCCAGGCGCTAGAGTGGCTCTGGTCACGGCAGAGCGACCCCCCCCCCGGGAGGGGCAGAGCATCACCCCCTGGTGGGCAGAGCGTTGCCCCTGGTGGGCGTGCCGGGTGGATCCCGGTCGGGCGCATGCAGGAGTCTGTCTGACTGTCTCTCCCCGTTTCCAGCTTCAGAAAAATACACCAAAAAAAAATAAAATAAAATAAAAATAAAATAAAATAAAACCACAATGAGATACCACTTCACTTTCACTAGGATGGTTATAATTTAAAAATTGACAACATCAGAATGTTGGTAAGAAATAAGAGAAAGATGAACCTTTGCCATGTTGGTGGTGAGATTGCAAAATAAAACAGACACTTTGGAAAACAGTCTGGCAGTTTCCCAAGAAGTTAAATATAGAGTTACCACATGATCCAGCATTTCCATTCCTAGATATATATATACACACATACACATATATATATACACATATATATATATTAAAACATAGGTCAATACAAAAGCCTGTGTATGAATGTTCTTAGTAGCATTATTCATAACCAAAGATACAACCCAAAAAGCATACAATTTTTTTATTTATAAATAAATTTTTATTAATTTTAATGGGGTGACATCAATAAATCAGGGTACATATATTCAAAGAAAACATGACCAGGTTATCTTGTCCTTCAATTATGTTGCATACCCATCACCCAAAGTCAAATTGTCCTCCGTCACCTTCTATCTAGTTTTCTTTGTGCCCCTCCCCCTTCCCCTTTCTATCCTTCCCTCCCTCCCCTCCTCCCCCCCCCCCCCCCCGTAACCACCACACTCTTGTCCATGTCTCTTAGTCTCGTTTTTATGTCCCACCAATGTATGGAATCATGCAGTTCTTGGTTTTTTTCTGATTTACTTAGTTCACTCCGTATAATGTTATCAAGATCCCACCATTTTGTTGTAAATGATCCGATGTCATCATTTCTTATGGCTGAGTAGTATACCATAGTGTATATGTGCCACATCTTCTTTATCCAGTCTTCTATTTTTTACAGTAATTAAAGCCTTTAAGCAAACTCTTGGCCAATACAACAACAATCCATAAAAGAGTAGTGTCCTTAACATGTTCACCAAGTCCAAGTTGGCACCAACACCATTCCAGATCCCTGCAAATGCAACCCAACCCCAGTTCAGTCCGTTAGGAGCTGTCACAAGGAACAGGAGTCCAGGAAAAGTCCACATCCAGGAAAAGTCCACATGGCACTGGAATTGTTGTCACAATTCTATACTTTACAGCTCATGTCCAAGTCCCAATGACTGCTGCTTCTAGCTGGTAATGATTCAGGTAGACTGGAAAAGCCATCTGCAGCATGTGTGGAGATGGAGCTTCTGTTCTCCTCTGCCTGGAGAGATAAGACCAGGGTGCTTTTCCCTGGAGCTCTGCGACTGTGGCGTGGTAAAGAGAACCTTGGAATACACTAAGCTGGGTGGCAAAGGTAAATTCATAATTGAAGTTGGCAAAAGGGGGAAAGAGAGCTCAAATTAGGAGTAGGTCCCAGCCTGAAATATGAGTGGGGTGTTGAGGTAGGAGGGATAAAGGAAACACTATATATTAAACAAAGCAGCAGAAAATAGGACTATCAACACTTACAACAGAGATCTTCGAGGGAAGAATAAAAAACCTGACTATTCAGGCAAGACATAGTTAAATGGCCCTTGTGCAAATGAGATCAGTTTACCTGCTTCTTGGAAGAAATTCCCTAGGCTCGTCCACAGTGTCGTAGATGGGACTGATGGCCCTGGGCACCTTCAGCCTTCAGTGGCAAACCCCAGCATTCTGGGCAAGGTTAGGTCATAGGTGGCTGGAGCAGGGCTGGAAGAGACTGAACCCTCCGTTGGAGCCTTTAAGGGCGTATCCTAAAAGCTGGTAGTTCACCTGATCTCTATTGGGCTTTTTCTGCCTCTTGGTGCCTTAAAAGCCATGCTCAGAAGATCTCGCTGAGGGGTTTGAGGATCCCCATCCGCCTATATAAACCTTTTCCATATATCTGGAGCTATTTGGAAAAAGACAAAACAGTGTGATTAGCTGGATCAAATAAAAGAAGGTAGAAGTTTGCAGGAGAAAAAGATTTGGTGTCTCCTGTTCATCAGCATTCAAAAGAAATTTAAAAATTTTTAAGTAAAAAGCATGATATGGTAGACCCATAGGAGTTCCAGGATATGACTCCCCCCTTTAAAATTTTTTTAAATTGACCTTAAAATATTTTCTGGGTACGCTTTAATAATACCTTGACTAAAGATTGTAAGAAATACCCATAATTCGAAAGGTTTGACAAAATACAGTAATTGCTTTTGCTACATATGCAGGAGAATTGTCAGTTTAACCAGTTTAGGAAATCCAATAATAGAAAAATGCATACAGACAAGGAGCTATAACATGCTTAGCAGCCTCTCCTGTTCTGGCAGAGGTTACTATAAATCCAGAATAGGTATCCACTGTAACGTGGACATAGGACTGTTTGCCAAATGAAGGTTTATGAGTAAAGCATACAATTTTTGAAAATTTCTGTCAACTATAGTATCAGTTTGGGTCCTGCAATAAACAAAGACCAAAACATAACTAGATATGGAAAAGCTCTATTAGGGGAAATGCTCATGAAAGGTAAAAGCAGAGGCGGATTTAACAGCGGGCGTATGGGGCACGTGCCCTGGGCCCCGAAAAATCCCAACTTTACACATTTTCCTAATGACAACAAGTTTGGTTTCATGTGTGCAATATTAATTACGTACAAGTTTACAGTCGGTGGTAAAACCTGATAGTATGTTTATATTCATTTATTTTCATTATTTCATTACTATGCTGCACACCATACACATACTATGCTGCATAGGCCCCCTGCAGCTGCGCCCAGGGCCTCACCGACCTCAATCCGCCTCTGGGTACCCACAAGACCGTCCAGGTACATAAAGCTGCCACCGAGGAGAGGGACAGGAGCCTCATCTGCCCGTCACAGACCGGCCCGGGGACACGGAGCACAGGGGTAACTGAAGAGGACAAACACTGCTGATGGGTAGGTGGCCGGTTTCACCAGGAAGGGCACTTACCTCCGAGTGTCACCTCCTCGCCCACCACTGGAATCTTCAAGTGTAGATGAGGACTGAAAGGGGTTCTCTTGCGAAGAGAAGAGAGCAAATAAACAACAAAAAGAAAAGAGCTAATAAACAAAGAAAAATCTGCTATTCGCATGAAAAGCAAGGGAGCAGGGAAAACTGCACCACCGGAGAATGGTCACCCAGGGAAAGTCCCCGCAGCCTTACTCAGACCACACACGTGGCGCTGCAACGTGCCCACGCACCAGTCAGGCAAAGGGCTTGCCGGTAACCCCGTGAGCAAGCCTAACACAGCTGCTTCCCAGCATCCCACCCCTATAGGGTTGCTTGCCTCACAATTTACACAGCAGGTTTCTTCTGAGAAGGTCCCTGCACGAGGAGTGAGGAACATTCACAAACAGTACAGACTACAGAATCACAAAAACACAAGCTACGGGCAAAATGAGAGAGTGCTCAGTGGCACCGAGAGAGGCAAATCTTTCCCCTCTGGCAGAATACAGGCCTGAGTTCTGTCCACAGACAGCCCTGTAGCTGGAACCAGAGGCCCACCCAGGCTGGCATTCCAAACTTTATTGGCCTGCACACCAGGGTCTGCTGGTTCTATGGCAACAAAATAGGAGAATTCGTTACTGGCCATAAAGAGATTGCAAAGGTGCTCTTCATAATGCTGTCTCCCTGAGCACTCAAGGGATTATACACTTCTACCTTAGGCGGCCAGGTGCCGGCTGCCCAGGGAGTTAACTGGAGGTCCACCTCTATCCCCCTACCTCACGGTGCCAACGAGGCCACTCATCATAGGTGGGGGGTCTGTGCAGTCCAGGGCCATGTCCATTGAAGCCGTTGGCCTTTCAGGAGTGCTGTTGGGGCAGGCAAGAGCACGTTGCTCTGCCTTCCAAAGCCTGGCTTGAGTAAAGCATCCTTGGTGCATATCTGCAACTGGATGGGAGCAGCTGCCCCGTGTAGGAGGGCCTCCACCAGAGCTGGGTCTCCCTGTCGAGGTCTCTCATTCAAAATCCGGAATACTGTCCTCAAGCGGCATGTCCATCCAGTAAGGGAGCCAGTGCCCCCTCCTGTCGCAGTCCCTGCTTTAAGAGTCCATTATACCGCTCAATGACACCAGCATCCTGGGAGTGGTAGGGAACATGGTATTTCCAGTTCACCTCTAGGTCTTGAGCCCATTGCCTCCCCATTGAACCCATGAAATGGGTACATTCCTCCCTTTCAAGGACCAGTGGCCACCCATACGTAGCACTCAGGTGGTCCAGACCCTGTATGACAGACGTTTTGTCTGGGTTATGGGCAGATTAAGCAGCAAGCAAACCGGTTGCAGTATCTACTCATGTGACTGTATACTGGTACCCATCTGACTTTGGTAAGGGTCCAGTGATGTCTATCTGCCACCGTGTCAGTGGAACATGACCTCTCTGGATCTGTCCAGGTGATGCCAGTTGTCTCAGAGGGTGCTCCTTGGAACACACTGCACACTGATCGCAAGCTGCAAGTACCTCTGCATAGGACACAGGCAAGTTCCACGCCTTAATCATAGCCCTCATAGTTTCCTGTCCCACATGGAGCAGACTGTGGTGAAGTCACTGCACCACGTCACCTGTGGGCATAGTCTCCAACCACTGTACCCTCACCAAGGTGTCTGCCTCATCGTTCCCAGGATGGGCTAGAGGGGCATGCCCTGTGACATGATATACTGTTACCTGCTTCTGGTGTCCTATTTCCCGTAAATCCTGCCACATAGCCGGTCCCCATAATGGATGGTGCGTTACCATCCACTGCTTAATCTGCCCAGTAGCAATCCTAAGGGTAAGCCCACGATAGACAGACAGCCAAGCTACTGGTGCAAATCACCAGAGGTAAAGGTTCATTATGGGCAACTAGCCATACGGCTGTTAATTCTGCCCATTGGCTGCTTAGGCCTGTACCTGTGTCCATCCAAATAGTCTCAGTGGCCAGATAGAAGGCTATGGCCATCCACTTGGCAGGTTGGCCCCTGCTAGGACCATCAGTATACCAGGCATCCTGGGGATGGGCATTTGCCCCTCCTGGTATGGTCTGACTTCAGGTTCTGCCTCCTGGGCCCCAGCTGCCCCTGACTCTAAGGTCACATAGGTGACTGGACCCAAGACTTCCTGCAGTTCCGCTCTCAACGGGCTGGTGCTAAAAGCATAGCACTGTTGCAAGTATGCATCCCACTTAGCCAGGGTGAAGGTTTGGCTCATACCACTATGAGGTTTGGTTGCCCAATCTCTCACCCATCCTGCAATAGGATATGTGGTCTAGACCATAACTGGAGTTGTACTTGTAATACTCTCAGTGGCTAGGAGGGCAGTATACATAGCTGCCAACTTTTTCTCCACTAATGAATAATGGACTTCAGCACCTTTCCAGAATTGGGACCAAAACCTAGTAGGTTGCCATAGGTGCTCTGTCCGTTGCCAGGAATCTCATCCAAACCCCTCAGAGGTTACATGGACATCAAGGTCACAGGTCCTGGAAGGATCAAACACATTCCAGGCCTGTACCACACTGACAGCTCTCTTAGCTGCTGCAAATGCACCTTGCGCCTGCTCAGTCCAATCCCATCTAACCCCCTTCTGAATAAGGTGATATAAGGGGTGCAGTAACTGAGCTAAATGGGATATGAATGTTCGCCAATTCCCCAACACACCTAGTAATTCCTGTAACTCAGGGGTCTCAAACTCAACTCAGCATGTGGGCCGCAGAGCAAGATCACAGCCGTTCGGCGGGCCGCACTAGGTCTACAAAAGGCAACTGTTATGCAACACTTTTCTCACTGCAGTTGTAAACAAAAAAAAATCAGTACAACAAGCACAATTGTACATGCAGTTTACTCAGTGTCACAAAACAACCAGAAACTGTAGTTCACATCACAACTGCTGTTAACTAAGCTAATATCTAGCTAGGATGCTAGAGAAATGAAAAATACAAGTAGGCCCCTAGGCTTACTTAATTTTATCCAAAATATTTTGAACTTCGTGGATTAGTCTGCGAGCCGCACAAAATTGTTCGGCGGGCCGCATGCGGCCCACAGGCCACGAGTTTGAGATCCCTGCTGTAACTGCTTTACCATAGTAGGCATGGGGTATGCTTGGATCTTATCTATAACTGCGTCAGGGATAACTTTTATCTTACCCAACCAGACAATCCCCTGAAACTTAACAGATGACCCAGGTCCTTGTAATTTGCCCTTGTTGACCGCCCAGCCACACACTTTCTTATGGTATAGCAGGGCAGGGACTGCTTGCTCCAATTCTGGAAGACAGTCACTAGTTAGCATAATGTCATTGATATAATAATACATACAAACTGCCTCTGGTTGTTTCCATTTAGCCAGGTCAGCAGCCACCAGCCCATGACACAAGGTGGGGCTATGCAAATAGGGCTGGGGTAATACTGTAAAGATCCATTGCCACCCTTCCCAAGTGAAGGCAAATTGGTCTTGACTCTCTGTAGCTATATCAATAGAGAAAAAGGCATTAGCCAAATCTGCCACAAAGTGTTATGTCACCGACTAATGGCTTAGCCGATCCATCATGTTAGCTATCGAGGGAACAGCAGCGTGCAAAGGGGGAACAACTTTATTAAGTTCCCTGTAATTCACTGTCATTCACCAGGTTCCATCTGATTTGTGCTCAGGCCACACTGGGGAGTTGTAAGGCCAGGTGAGTTCCACCTTTTCTAGTTTGAGGATTGTCCCTGTGATTTCATCATAGCCACCTGGCAGGTGGTACTGCTTTGTGCTAGTCACACGCCGGGGAACAGGTAATAGCAAGGGGGAATGTGCTGCATGTCCCCACAACACTGCCTTCATGACCTGGACTCGCAGGCAGAACCCCCCGGCTGTAGTTTTCAACCACAATCCTTGTAAGACATCTACCCCCAAAATATATTCAGGAATAGAGATACATATATCTTATATGGCTTAGGAGGCAGTCTTCCTATCCCCAATGGAATAGTTACTGGCTTCACTCCAATAGTTTGGCCCCCATAATTGTCAATGGCCACTGGGGTCCCAGCAAATCATTCTGGGTTCCCTCCCATAGAGGAGGGAACATTCTGCACATATATCCACCAAGGCCAATACCCATTGTGCATTAGAAGGGGACCAATAGATAGCCAGTTTCATGTGGGGCCTCCAGTCCCCGCCTGTCCCTGTTAGTCGGGTCCCTCAGCCTCCCCCCATTCAAACTGGAACAGCAGGTCTTGGGGATCCTCCTCTCCCTCAGCTGTCTCCATCATATAATCTTGTAAATGTACCACCCGCACACCAACCATTCTATTGGTAGCTGCTGGGGCCATTCATCTCAGTGGCTGAAACCTCTGTCCTGGTTTAAGCTGCTTCCGAAGCTCCAAAAGAACTTTATTAGGCTTTCCATCCAATTTCTCCCTATCTTCCCCAGCCACAATAATATCTACCCACATCTGTGTTCGGGTAACCTTTACAGGCCCATTTCTCTTGTTAGTTGGGAGGCAGGGGAAGCACAGGAAGCAACCCTCACAGCTTTGTGGTTCTGTGCTGCCTCCAGGTCCCCAAAATCTGCTACCATCTGTGTAACTGTGTTGATGGGCTGTCCCACATAGGGGCCCAGGATAGTCACTAATGACCCAAAAAGGGCTGATGGGGCACTGCAGAGGATAAGACCCTTCATCCCAGCCATAAACACACTTCCTTGTCTGGTGTATGGGACCCCAGGTTGAAAGCAGCATTCTTCATACCTAGTTCATGAAGGACCCGGGGATGTTCACTATATCACTTATACCAAAACACTGCCCCCAGCAAGGTTCCAGCACTCTGCCTGACTGTACAAATACCAGCCATCACCTATTCTAATAGGGTATGGTTTCCTGGGTTGTCATGGCAGTTCTGAAGACACTGCCTCAAGAAGGAGTGTGTGGTAATGGCAGCCAATTTCTCCATCTCTGTTCCGGAGAGCAGGATGCCATCTACCCGTACGTCTCACAACCATAGCAATCAGGCTGCCAGTGGCTCCATGGGTTTCTGCCTGAAATGTGCCTCCTTCCATCAGCTCTGCCTGGGTGTAGGGCCAGACCACAGAGTGCTCCATTACCTGGGGAGAGGGTTGTGCCTGTCCCTGAGGGACTCTTGACTGCCGGGTTTTTACCTTCTTGGCAACCACCAGCCAGGCTCTGAGTCTGCAGATTGCAGTTGCAGCTCGAACTTCCTCCTCAGAAGAGGAATTGGAAATGCCTGCTCTCACTGACTCAGAGCCACTCTGCTGGCATGAATGCAGCTCCGTCTTCCATGCCCACTTTGGCTCTTGTGGCTGACATCTCTCAGCCTGAAGCTAAGACTCAAGCTCTTGAACACACAGTTGTTTCTCCTATAGCTGTTGCTGCCAACGTTCAGCTTCCAGGGAAAACTGCAACTTGTGAACCTCTAATTCCTTCTCCAGAGACCCATTCCAGTTCCAGGCACCGTTGGTGCTCAGCTTGCATCTCACAATGCAGCTCTCGAACCCAGTTGGCCTCCCTCTCCAGGACTCACTCCAATTCACACTGTCACTGGCCCTCAGACTAGCCTGACCTGCAGTTCTTGGACCTGAAGCTCTTTCTCCAGTGACTGTTCCAGCTCCTGCCATTGTTGCTGCTCTCTCTGCAGCTCACCCTGGAGCTCTCGACCTCAGGCAGCCTCTTGCACAGAGCTCTTGGTTTTCTTGTGCAGGGCTGTAAAAAACACCCAGCCCACGGCCCCCAAAAGAATGTCCATGGGGAGCCATATGCTGGAAAACAGCTACCACTCCTCTACCCCAATCTTCAAGGGTGTCAGAAACTCCATATCAATATGCTCTGAATCCTGCCCACTACGCCAGATGTAATGTTGGTGGTCGAAGCTAAGCAGGTTCTCATGGAATTCGGACAGACGGTAGAGGAACTTTGGAGCCGGAAAGCATCGGACCATACCCATTTATTGGAGTCTCACAAAGACAGGCAAGCAAATTAACAACAAGGGAAAACCTGTTTTTCACAGTGAAAGGCAAGGGAGCAGGGAAAACCACACTGCACAGCAGCAGGAGAGCAATCTGAGAGAATCACCTGCCAGGGAAAGCACCCACAGCCTTACGTAGACCATGCACACATGGCACTGCCACACACCTACGCACCAATCAGGCAAGGTGCTTGCAGCTGGTAAACCCACGAGTAAACCTAACACAGCTGTTTTCCCCACAGCCCTCTTCTTCCATCCGTGTGCCCTGAGTGGTCAGCGAGGGGCTTCACTAGCACCAAGGGGGCTGGTTCCGCTGCTCTCTGACTGCATTGGAGCTGGAGGCAGCAGCAATAGCAAGAGAAAACACAGATCAAAATAATGATTCCAAAAATAAGTAACAATTTTTTCCACTAAGACCCCTGTAAAGCCAGTATCCACGGCCAGGGCCACCATCACAGCAGCCCGGTCCATGCAGGTTCACATTGGATTCGGACAGTCGGTAAAGAAACAATGGAGCCAAAAACTGATAGGCCATTTTCTTTCATTCTAGCTTGCACCCGGCAGGCAAGTAAAAACACACACTGGGCTCTAAAACCCACTCACATTCAGTGCTCACAAAGCTACTGACTTATCCGAGTTTCCTAGAATCAAGGGTTTCTAGCTCACCAGCCTTATTCTCCTCAGTTCCCCATCTCCTTCCTTATCCCAGATACAAACTCTACACAAACTGGAATCTCACTCAGCACTCCGCCATCTTGGCTGCTTCTCCTGGCCTTCTCCACGTGGCCTCCTTCTGCTCTCTGCTCTGCTCCCTCTGCTCTCTCATGCTAATCATCCCAGGAACCAAGAGAGCAAGCTCTCGTTCTGCTCCCATTTTATATTGTAGCTTCACAACCTCTAATCCAATATACAAAATAAGGAAGTCTCTAATACAAAGTCACTTCTCTGAGGCATGATTGGATTGTACCGCCCCACATCAAAAAGGGTGGGAAAGGCTTAATCCCAAAACCACGCCCCAGGTTACAACAATCCCCAACACACATTAATATCACCTGGGCAACGGCCTCACGTGGGCAGCACCATCCTTAACAAAGTGAGCATAATACATTTTATCTGCCCAACAACCCCCATGATCTTAACCACTGATTTATAAAGTCTCCTAGGCTGGGGGTCAGATCACTTTTGTCCTTATGCAATTTACTAAAGATGATTTTTAGCAGACTCATCAGGTCTGAACACACAACACTACTGGGAACCTGGCACACGTGCCTCCTATTCTGGAGGACAGCTCTTTTTATTAGACACCAGTCAAGACAGGATTTGCTGGCTATCACGTAAGGCTTGGCAGTGACTTTAGAAAGGGCTACTATGCATGCTATAATGTTCTCCAGGCCAATGGAGAAAGCAAAGGTTGCCACCAAATGATTGTATGTGGAAAACAGAATGTGTTCATCTGTTCTTGAGGAGAGGGGGTTGGCAATCTGTTACCATGAGGTGGGTTCTCCCCTGAGCCAAGGGAAAACCCAGGGTGCAGCAGCCCAACCACCCAGGTGGAAGCCACGGCTGAAGATCAGTGCCACACACCTGCTGGAGTGCCTTGGCAGCTACCCAGGCAACCTGACCAGTCAGCACCAAACCAGATGCTGTACCTTTAATGTGAGAGAATGGCTACACAGCTCTGATAATATTCAACCTATATCCCTGGTATAATTGGGTTGGTTTTGCTTAGAGTGATTTCTTTTCTGTTTCCAACACAGAGGTATCCAGGCGCTCAAATGTCCATAACTCAGGGGACAGCCACATGAATCCATCCCAAATCTGAGCATAGCTACACATGGCTCTGATGGTGGTGTTTTAGGAGCCTCCTGGTCAGGAATTTGATGGGTTGCCTGTGTAAGTTTGAGTGACAGTAAAAGAATACCCATGCCCAGTGTTATTGATAGTGTGTGCCAAAGGCCAGCTTTTTGGATCAGTCTTGGTAATATCAGCTAGATTAAGAGTACTAGTCACTAGATCACTATGACCACACTCCTGACTGTTCCAATCCTTTCTGCTCACAGCAATCAGAGTGACCTTTTGAAATGTTCATTTCATCAGGTCTCAGCCCTTTCTTAAACCTCTCAGTAGCAACTCACTGCTTCACATGGCCTGTAAGGCTTCACTCTTTGGCCTCTAGTTGTTGTAAAGTAGCCGTACCTCAATTCTGCGGGTTTATATAGAGACACCAAGTCCAAATGAATTTTGAAGGGTTTTATAAAAGGAGGAGATTTCTTAAATATGCTGGCCGCATATGGCTAACACGGGGCATTGCAGACCCAAATTGTGCATGCCAAATACATCTCAGAGGCTGGTTATATACCCTTTGACCACATACAGGTTGGGGGAAGCATGACATCATGGCACAATTATTAACAAGCCTATAGTATTTGTCTAGGGGATTCACAAAAACATTAAGACTTTCAAGGTAATACAATCAAGGACATTTACAAATCTTTTAGTGTCTATCTTCCCTCCTTTGCCTAGAGGTATGTTACTCTCAGGATTCCAGGAAAGGAGGAAGAGACAAAATCAATGTAGGGTGGTATGTAAATTCTGTATCTTATTGTAAGGGAAAAGAAGTTCCTCAGACAACCTTTATTCTATAGTTTAAACTAAATGACCCATTGTCCTTGTAAGTCAAGAAGCTTTTACATTCTTCTCCCTCTCCTCCCCAAAGGAAGAATGAGACAGGAAAGCCTGACCTTTCCTTCTAAAACATCAGTATTAATTTTTCAGCTTTTTGGTATCTTATCACATTCCCCACTGGTTTTAGATCCTAAGTCAAATCCTTGACTTAATTTAATGAGGTGTATAACATGTAACAGATATTTAACAAACAGCACTAAAACAATATAGTTCATGTTGGGCAGATAAAATGTATTATGCTCACTTTGTTAAAGATGGAGGCCGTCGCCCAGGTGATATTAATGTGTGTTGAGAATCCTTGTAGCCTGGGGCTTGGTTTTGGGATTAAGCCTTTCCCACCCTTTTTGATGTGGGGTGGTACAATCCAATCATGCCTCAGAGAAGTGACTTTGTATTAGAGACTTCCCTACTTTGTATATTGGATTAGAGGTTGTGAAGCTACCGTATAAAGTGGGGGCAAAACGGGAGTTTGCGCTCTTGGTTCCTGAGGTTAGCATGAAAGAGCAGAGAGAGAGTAGAGCCAGCAGCGGAAGGAGGCCACGTGGAGGAGGCCAGGGAAAGCAGCCAAGATGGCGGAGTGCTGAGTGAGATGCCAGTTTGTACAGAGTTTGTATCTGGGATAAGGAAGGAGATGGGGAACTGAGGAGAAGAAGGCTGGTGAGCTAGAAACCTTTGATTCTAGGAAACTTGGATAAGTCAGTGGCTTTGTGAGCACTGACTGTGACTGGGTTTTGGAGCCCAGTATGTATTTTTACTTGCCCGCTGGGTGCAAGCTAGAATTAAAGACTATGGGCCATCAGTTTTTGGCTCCGCTGTTTCTTTACCGACTGTCCGAATCCAATGCGAACCTGCATGGACCGAGCTGCTCTGATGGTGGCCCTGTTCGTGGCTTCTGGCTTTACAGTTCATTAAAGAAACAAATGTTACTGATTAATTTCTTATAAACTATACAGACCTTTTGTAACTTACATAAAATTAACTGGCTTTTATAACAATTTCCCACTTTGCTTAGTATTCGTTTGGATATAAATTAAACACTCAGATAATATGCCTTTGTAATAGATTCTAAATCTGGCATTTCTAATTATCCCTTTCCTGTTGGCAAAATCTTTTTCTAATTGGTTGCTAATAAACCTTTAGTAACAAGGGTTTTAGTGAAGTTATTAAAATTTCCTAAAAACGCCACTGGTTTGGGGTAACATCTTCATACTCACTTGAATTCTCATGTTCTGATTTTGAGGCAGACTGGAAAAATATAAAATAAACAACAAAATTAAAATAGCCAATGCTAACAGATACTATAACAAGTGTTCAAATACAATGAAGTGATTAAAGCTTATCAGATTATCAAGCAAAGTCTTAACTAATACAACACAATTTAAAATAAAATTCTTAATCTTAAATGTCCTTAAGCTGTTAATGTAATTTCACCAAGTCCATGTTGACACCATGACTGCTTCATATTATTTGTAAATGTAACCCAACCTTACTTCAGTCTGAGAACTGTCCTAAGGATCAGGAGTCACACATATTCAGAAAAAGTCCACAAGGCACTGGAGTTGTGGTCACATTTCCACACTTTGCAGCTAGAGTCTAAGTCCCTATAATTACTGCTTCTAGCTGGCAATGATTCAGCTAGACTGGAAAAACCATCTGCAGCACGTATGGAGACAGAGCTTTTGTTTTCTTTAAACTGGAAAGATGAATGAGGGGGCCTTTCCCTAAGGCTCTGCAATCATGGCATGGTGAAGAGAACCTTGGGATACACTATGCTGGGAGGCAGAGGTAAATTTGTCTAAATTAGGAGCAGGTTCCAGCCTAAAATAGGCATGGGGCATTGAGCCAAGAGGAATAAAGGAAACACTATACATTAAACAAAGCAGCAGAAAAGAGAACTATCAATACCCACAACAGAGAATTTCGAGGGATAAATAAAACCCGAATATTCAGGATAAGTATAGTAAGTGGCCCTCATGTCCACAAGAAACAAGATCAGTTTACCTGCTACTTGGAAGAAATACCCTAGGCTCATCCACAGTGTCCTGAGATGAGGCCAACAGCCCTGGCATCTTTACCCTTCAGTGGCAGGTCCCAGCAGGCTGGGCAAGGTCAGGTCACAGGTGGCTGGAGCAGGGCTGGAGGAGACTGAACCCTCCCTTAGAGGAGCAAGGGGGCAGCTTACCTTCCAGTGTCCCTTTTTCCCCACAGCAAAGGCATGTCCCTTGTGGGGGCCAAGAAGCCTGGCAGGCCTTAGCTCAATGAGCTTCCTTTCCACTCTTGAAGCAGGACCCTGATAGAGTACTATGAAGCCCCTTCAGGGCATTGGAGCCTTTAAGGGTGTATGCCAAGAGCTGGTATTTTACCTGATCTCTTTTTGGGCTCTATTTGCCTTTTCTGTTCCTCTCTTGGTCATTATAGACCTTAAAAGCCATGCTCAGAAGATCTCACTGAGGGGCTTGAGGGCCCTTATCCACCTATGTAAACTTTTTCCATATATCTGGAGCTGATTGGAAAAAGATAAAAACAGCATTATTAGCTGGATCAAATAAAAGAGGGTAGTAGTTTGCAGTAGTAACAGGTTTGGTGTCTTCTGTAGGATTCCAGAGTCTCTCTACTGCTGAATAACTCTGTACAATAGCATTCAAAAGAAATTTTTAAGTAAAAAGCATGATAAAAATAGATTTTCAGGAGTTCCAGGATATGATTCCCCCTTTTTTATATTATTTACAATTGACCTTTAAGCATTTGATGGGTACATTTTATTTATGCTGTAATTTTACTGTTAAGCTAATCAATAGTAATATCTGTTGCTCTGGGTTTTGGTGAAAAATACTATTAAAAAATACTGTTTCAAAATGATAATAAACTAAACATTACATAAAAAGACATTGTAAAGCCAGCGGCCATGGCCAGGGCCGCTATCACAGCAGCCACCCATGCAGGTTCGCATTGGATTCGGACAGTCGGTAAAGAAATAACGGAGCCACAAACTGGTGGCTAATTCTAGCTTGCACCCGGTGGGCAAGTAAAAACACACACTGGGCTCCAAAATCCACTCACATTCAGTGGTAACAAAGCCACTGACTTATCCGAGTTTCCTAGAATCAAAGGTATCTAGCTCACCAGCCTTCTTCTCCTCAGTTCCCCATCTCCTTCCTTATCCCAGATACAAACTCTACACAAACTGGCATCTCACTCAGCACTCTACCATCTTGGCTACTTTTCCTGGCCTACTCCACATAGCCTCCTTCTGCTCTCTGCTCTGCTCTCTCCTCTAATGATAATCTCAGGAACCAAGAGCGCAAGCTCCCGTTCTGCCCCCACTTTATAGTCTAGCTTCACAACCTTTAATCCAATATACAAAATAGGAAAGTCTCTAATACAAAGTCACTTCTCTGAGGCATGATTGGATTATACCGCCGCACATCAAAAAGGGTGGGAAAGGCTTAATCCCAAAACCAAGCCCCAGGCTACAAGGATTCTCAACACACATTAATATCACCTGGGCAATGGCCTCACGTGGGCAACACCATCTTTAACAAAGTGAGCATAATACATTTTATCTGCCCAACAGACATTATTAACAATTATTACATATTCCCCAAATATCCAAACCAAGATTTCAATATTATAGACCTACGAAATAGCAAATAAAAAGAATTAACAAAAGACTTTGAAATAATGCATATATTTCAACCTAGTGGTCAGAAAACTTAGTCAATATAGCCAAATATTAACAGTACAATAATTGAAATTTTTTTTGAGAGCCTGTAAAGCCAGGAGGCATGGCCAGGGCCACTATCACAGCAGGCTGGCCCATGCAGGTTCGCATTGGATTCGGACAGTCGGTAAAGAAACAGCGGAGCCAAAAACTGATGACCCATAGTCTTTAATTCTAGCTTGCACCCGGCGGGCAAGTAAAAATACACACTGGGCTCCAAACCCACTCACATTCAGTGCTCACAAAGCTACTGACTTACCCGAGTTTCCTAGAATCAAAGGTTTCTAGCTCACCAGCCTTCTTCTCCTCAGTTCCCCATCTCCTTCCTTATCCCAGATACAAACACTACACAAACTGGCATCTCACTCAGCACTCCGCCATCTTGGCTGCTTCTCCTTGCCCCATGGCCTCTTTCTGCTCTCTGCTCTGCTCTCTCATGCTAATCACCCCAGGAACCAAGAGCGCAAGCTCCCTTTCTGCCCCTATTTTATAGTGTAGATTCAAAACCTTTAATCCAATATACAAAATAGGGAAGTCTCTAATACAAAGTCACTTCTCTGAGGCATGATTGGATTGTACCACCCCACATCAAAAAGGGTGGGAAAGGCTTAATCCCAAAACCAAGCCCCAGGCTACAAGGATTCTCAACACATATTAATATCATCTGGGCGATGGCCTCGCGTGGGCAGCGCCTATTTTTAACAAAGTGAGTATAATATATTTTATCTGCCCAACAGAGCCAAATTTTAAATTTAAACTATATAGCTATAAACCAAGCCCCAGGCTACAAGGATTCTCAACACACATTAATATCACCTGGGCAACGGCCTCTTCATGGGCAGCGTCATATTTAACAAAGTGAGCATAATATACTCTATCTGCCCAACAGGTCCCCTCCAGGTCTCTCAGTTCCTTCGTGTGGCATGATTGTTGTCTGACATGGGAGGCATGGAGTGTGGTAAGGTGCCAGAGAACTAAAACTTAGTATTGGCAACGCCATTTTAAAGAGGAAAAGTCAGGCTTTCTGTCTGGTCCTTTTTTTTGGAAAATGGAGGGAAAAGGATATAGAAATCTCCTGACTTACAAGGACAACTGGATCATTTAGTTTTAGTTCTCTGAAAGGATTAAGGTTATCTGAAGAACTTCCTTTCCTTTTCAATAAGAGACAAAATTTACATACCATTCTACACTGATTTTAGCTCTCTCCCTTTCTGAAATCCTGAGATTAATGTGTACCTCTAGGAGAGATAGACACTAAAAGGTTTATGAATGTATTTTGATATGTAAAATGACATCACCATTGTGTTACCTTGAATGTTTTAACATTTTTTAAAATCCCCTAGACAAATGTTATAATCTTGTTAATGATTGTGCCATGATGTCATGCTCCTCCCAACCTGTGTGTGGTCAAAGGGCATATAACCAGCCTCTGAGATGTATTTGGAGCTGCATGATTTGGGTCAGATATGCCCTGTGTCAGTCATATGTGGCCGGCATATTAATAAATCTTCTCCTTTTAATAAAACCCTTCAAAATTCACCTGGACTTGGTGTCTCTATGTAAACCTGCAGAAGTGAGGTACGGTACTGTAGGGCCAGGAGCCGCCATCGTGGCCATTCACATGCAGGTTCCCATTGGATTCGGGCAGACGATAAAGAAATGGCGGAGTCAGAGGATGGGGGGCCATCCTATTTATTGGTGTCTCACCAAGACAGGCAAACCACAAAAGAAGACAAGGGAAAAGCAGAAAACCAGCTTTTCCCATGAAGGGCAAGGGATCAGGGGAGCCCCTGTAATCGTGCTAGCAGGAACTGAGTGAGCCAGCTCCTGGTCTGTCCCACTTTATAGTGTAGAAAACCAAAATCCCTTAATCCAATATACAAACAAGGAAGTCTCTGATACAAAGTCACTTATCCAAGGCATAATTGGATTCCTCATGAGAGTGCACCACCCAGATCATACAATCAGTCAAGGGTGTGGGGAAAAGCTTAGTCCTAAAACCAAACTTTAGGCTACAACGACCTGGCCTGCTTATAGCCTGTCCCCCACACCCATTATAAGTCACAAGCGAGCAAACATATATATCATATTTACAAACTTATTTGTCCAACAGGTACTTTACAACATTTGGGGGTACGTACAACAGGGTTCATGAGGGAGACCCACTGCTTTAGCCATAATAAAAAAAAATTGTAAAAGAGAATTCTCAGGGAATTGCGGGGAAATTAAAAACCTCATGTGGGCTAAAGCAGTCCACTGTTAAGAAGGTAAGTTTTTAAAATTTATGATTTTTAATTTGCTGCTTTGGTTGTAAGAAATAAAGCTAGACAGCTGTCAAGGGGGGGTGAAAGTCAGCTTAGTTCTTGGAAATTCTGGGTTGTGGAAGAAGGGACAGGCCCTCTGGATGCCTCTGCCTCTTCCCCCTTCCCTAAGAACTCTGGTTGGCAAACTGCCACTCACAAACAGCTTGTAGACCACGTGAGGCCTTTTGCCCTCCTGGGTGTAGCTCTCCAACGAAGTGCCATGTATGGGCGCTACCTCGGTAGGGAGTGTGCCTACTTATATAGTTTAAATTTAAAATTTGGCTCTGTTGGGCAGATAAAATATATTATACTCACTTTGTTAAAAATAGGCGCTGCCCACGCGAGGCCATCGCCCAGATGATATTAATGTGTGTTGAGAATCCTTGTAGCCTGGGGCTTGGTTTTGGGATTAAGCCTTTCCCACCCTTTTTGATGTGGGGTGGTACAATCCAATCATGCCTCAGAGAAGTGACTTTGTATTAGAGACTTCCCTATTTTGTATATTGGATTAAAGGTTTTGAATCTACACTATAAAATAGGGGCAGAAAGGGAGCTTGCGCTCTTGGTTCCTGGGGTGATTAGCATGAGAGAGCAGAGCAGAGAGCAGAGCAGAGAGCAGAAAGAGGCCATGGGGCAAGGAGAAGCAGCCAAGATGGCGGAGTGCTGAGTGAGATGCCAGTTTGTGTAGTGTTTGTATCTGGGATAAGGAAGGAGATGGGGAACTGAGGAGAAGAAGGCTGGTGAGCTAGAAACCTTTGATTCTAGGAAACTCGGGTAAGTCAGTAGCTTTGTGAGCACTGAATGTGAGTGGGTTTGGAGCCCAGTGTGTATTTTTACTTGCCCGCCGGGTGCAAGCTAGAATTAAAGACTATGGGTCATCAGTTTTTGGCTCCGCTGTTTCTTTACCGACTGTCCGAATCCAATGCGAACCTGCATGGGCCAGCCTGCTGTGATAGTGGCCCTGGCCATGCCTCCTGGCTTTACATTTGGCGTAGTCTGTGGCAGGATTCGATACAGATCAGCAAAGAGCCTTTGAGTGGTTGAGTAGAGGACTGGCTAGTGTTAGGGTTCCCCATGGCTGTCCTTTTGGGGATTGTAGGCTGGCTGACTTTTACAGCCATGTGTGAGGAAACTGAGAGCTCTGTGGAAGAGGCTGCCTGGGACCTGCAAACCGAGCAGTGGAAGGAGCTGGAGCAAACGTGGGAGAAACAGATGCTGACCCTGGAGCTGGAGGAAGTGCTGGAGGAGGAGGAGCCTGACCAGGTTTGCGAGATTCCCCTGGAAATGGAGCAGCTACTGGAGGAGGAATCACAGGTTCGTGAGTTGCAGATTACCCTGGATGCTGTGGAGAGCCAGCAGCGGCAGGAGGCTGAGGCTGCAGCTGAGGCCGGGTCCAGAGCTGCAAGGTCTGCGGCAGCGGACGGAGGCTCGAGCCTGGCAGCCGGAGCTGGTGTTTTCAGTTCCTCTTTGGAGGATGAGGAGAATCAGACTGGAGTTGCAATCCACAGTCTCCAGAAGGTGAAAGCCCAGCTGGAAGGAGCACCTACTACGGCCCTGGTAGGTCTGCGATTTTGGGACACAGGGCTGGACAAGCTTGCCAGAGCAGAGATGGAAATGCTGACTGCCATTGCCATGTGCCCCTCTTTGGGATGGTGTAAGACCTGCCAGGACAGCAGGAATGAGGGGGGTGGCTGATGACCCACGTGCGTGGACTGGTTTCCTGGACTACAACCGGAGTGGGCATTGGCTCCTTTGTTGGATGGATTTACGGATTACGGATTTTGGACAATGTGAAATACCCTGATGGGGGTGGACGGTGGCTTTGCTGGAAGCACTCCCCTGCCCCCGGGAAGTTTTTCCCATGGCTAGAAAGAAGGCCGAGGACATTTTGCGCTTTGGGCTAAGTGCTGAGAGACTGGTGAAATGTACCTCTGTAATTGTTGAAACCGTATGATTTTTGCTGTTGTAATCTGTGTAATGTGCCTAATTTCCTTGCACAGGGATGCCGGTGGTGTAGATTGTGGGTAGTAAAGTGAGCATAGGGGTGGATTGTTGGGCAGATAAAATATATTACGCTCACTTTGTTAAAAATAGGTGCTGCCCACGCGAGGCCATCGCCCAGGTGATATTAATGTGTGTTGAGAATCTGGAGTTGCAATTTATTTCAAGGAACTGATAACCAGCAAGGTCCATTTTAAGGGAAAAGAGGGTCCTCAGACAACCTTTATTCTATAGTTTAAACTAAATGACCCATTGTCCTTGTAAGTCAAAAAGCTTCTACATTCTTCTTTCTCCCCTCCCCAAAGGAAGAACGGGACAGGAAAGCCTGACCTTTCCTTCTAAAACATCAGTATTAATTTTGCAGCTTTTTGGTACCTTACCACATAGTGACCTCTCAGGCTCAGTTACAGCTTTCCCTCCATCATTCTCTGAGGTCCAGCCCCACTGGCGTTTTACTTTTTCAAATGTGTCATTTGTATTCTATTGGGCAAATAAAATGTATTATGCTCACTTTGTAAAAGATAACGCTGCCCACGTGGAGGTGCCCAGGTGATATTAATGTGTGTTGGGGGCAGGCAGAATCGTTGTAGCCTGGGGCTTGGTTTTGGGATTAAGCCTTTCCCACCCTTTTTGATGCGGGGTGGTACAATCCTATCACACCTCAGAAGGTGACTTTGTAGTAGAGACTTCCCTATTTTGTATATTGGATTAAAGGTTTGGATTTCTACACTATAAAATAGGGGCAGAACGGGAGCTTGCTCTCTTGGTTCCTGGGATGATTAGCATGAGAGAGCAGAGGGAGCAGAGCAGAGAGCAGCGGAAAGAGGCCATGTGGCCAGGAGAAGCAGCCAAGATGGCAGAGTATTGAGTGAGAGGCCAGTTTGTACAGTTTGATGCTGGAGAAAGAAGGAGATGGGGAACTGAGGAGAATAAGGCTGGTGAGCTAGAAACCTTTGATTCTAGGAAACTCAGATAAGTCAGTGGCTTTGTGAGCACTGAATGTGAGTGGGTTTTGGAGCCCAGTGTGTGTTTTTACTTGCCCGCCGGGTGCAAGCTAGAATTAAAGACTATGGCCCACCAGTTTGTGGCTCCGTTGTTTCTTTACTGACTGTCCGAATCCAATGCGAACTTGCATGGGCCGGGCTGCTCTGATGGTGGCCATGGCTACTGGCTTTACATATTCCTATCCCCAGGCCTTTGCACATGCCATTACTCCAGCCTGAAACACTATTCCCTGTGTTTTTATTTAGTGAACTCTGACTCTTTCTCCTTATAATGTTGTATGGCCAGTAGCTACGGCCACCATCACAGCCGCTTGACCCATGCAGGTTTGCATTTAATTCGGACAGACAGTAATGAAACAACAGAGCCAAGAACTGGTGGGCCATGAGCTTTAATCCTAGCATGCACCTGGCGGGCAAGAAATACATACAGTGGGAAAACACTTCTGTAAAGCCAGAAGCCATGGCCAGGGCCACCATCAGAGCAGCCTGGCCCATGCAGGTTCGCATTGGATTCGGACAGTCGGTAAAGAAACAACGGAGCCACAAACTGGTGGGCCATAGTCTTTAATTCTAGCTTGCACCCGGCAGGCAAGTAAAAATACACACTGGGCTCCAAAACCCAGTCACATTTAGTGCTCACAAAGCCACTGACTTATCCGAGTTTCCTAGAATCAAAGGTTTCTAGCTCACCAGCCTTATTCTCCTCAGTTCCCCATCTCCTTCCTTATCCCAGATACAAACTCTACACAAACTGGCACCTCACTTAACGCTCCGCCATCTTGGCTGCTTCTCCTGGCCTACTCCACGTGGCCTCCTTCTGCTGCTCTCTGCTCATCATCCCAGGAACCAAGAGGGCAAGCTCCCCTTCTACCCCTATTTTATAGTGTAGATTCAAAACCTTTAATCCAATATACAAAATAGGGAAGTCTCTAATACAAAGTCACTTCTGAGGCATGATTGGATTGTACCGCCCCACATCAAAACGGGTGGGAAAGGCTTAATCCCAAAACCAAGCCCCAGGCTACAAGGATTCTATCTGCCCACAGAGACACACATTAATATCACCTGGGCGACGGCCTCCTCGTGGGCAGCGTAATCTTTAACAAAATGAGCATAATACATTTTGTCTGCCCAACAATTTCCCTTTCCATTCAGGGCTCCCAAAGCCACTGACTTATCTGAGTTTCCTAGAATCAGAGGTGCCTACCTCACCAGCCTTATTCACCTCTGCTCCCCATTTCCCTCTCTCTGCACAAACTCTGCATAAACAAGCTTCTCCTTCAGCACTCCACCATCTTGGCTGCTTCACCTCTCCTCCACATGGCCTTTCTCTGCTCTCTCCTCTAATGCTAATCTCAGGAACCGAGAGAGAGCAAGCTCCCAGTCTGCCCCATTTTATAGTGTAGAAATCAAAACTTTAATCCAATATACAAACAAGGAAGTCTCTGATACAAAGTCACTTAGGGTGGGAAAGGCTTAGTCTTAAAACTAAGCCTTAGGGTTACAGCCTGTCCCCCACACCCAGTGCAAACTATAAGTGAGCAACCTATATATCATATTTACAAACTTATTTGATCAACAAATGTCCATAAAAAAAAGGGGACCATGGCTATTAAGCTCATCATTAAGATCTTAAACTTAAGCCCAGGACATGGTGGAGTATAATAAACTTCAGTTATGTGAACTAATGAACACACTGCTAACATGGATGACAGGTTGGCTATAAGATCCACCATAGAAATGAGACGATTCCAGGTTGCAGTGTCCCAACCCATAACCATCTACTCCCCACAGGCTGAGCCACTCAGCCCTAACTTCAGGCTTGTTGGAATCTATGGGAGTCTTAAAAGACCAGAGTAACAGCCTTTATTGAAAGGAAGAAAGGAACCCTGCCAGGCACTTCTCTGGGGAGAAGGGCACCGGTTACAGACTAAAGGCGAATTTTATAGCATTTGGAAGAGCCTGAGGGGGTACTGAGTCAAAAGTTCTGGTATGTTCCCTTTTACAGTTTTAAGATTTCAGCTTTCTGGAATGCTCCTTCTTGGGCGGTTGATCAGCTTTCTGGAACTCTTCTGCTTCAGGGGCAATTATCCAGTAAGTAAGGGTGAGGTCAGGCAGCCAGGTGGGACAACAAAAGGGCAGTTGGAATTTCATATATCTATCATTTCTCAACTCTGTGGTATGATAAAAAAGGAAAAGAGGTGGGGGGAAGAAAAGGGTATGAGGTTCAGGATGGAGGTTTCTCTTGGGCCAGACATCTTTTGGAGCTACTTAATACTGTTATCCTTCTTGGGGGCCTCCTTTGTGAACCCCCCTGGGGTAGTTGGAGTAGGGGTTGTAAAAGCATTTGATTGTAGGTAATCCTGGAGATTTCTGTCATTCGAGCCACAGGAACTTGATAAAGAAAGAGGCAAGCATTAAAATTAGGTACAAAATTAGGATTGGTCCTATAATTGGTACTAGCATCAAGAACAAGGGGTTTTTCCACCATTGTTTGGAGTAGGGGTGTATTTATAGGGTTCCAGATTTTTCTGTTTTGCAAGGACAGGTTTCAGGGTTGGTGTGTAGGGTTAGGTAGCTTTTTCCAATTTTCTAATTGGCGAAGGTCTGCATGCAGTTCTATAAGAAACTAGTGAACAAACGTAAGAGGCAGGGTCCAAAAGTTAGAAAAAATAAATAGGAAAGTGAGTGAACCAATGAAAGCCAATGGTCTACACACCCAGTTTGTGTGAAACCACTGATTCCATGTTTATGAATTCACTGGGCTTCAGACAGAGAGACAGAGAGAGTAGGAATAAGACAGGGAAGTGGCCAGTCCCCTTGACCCTAGACCTACTTTTTTTTTTATATAAATTTTTATTAAAGTTAATGGGGTGACATCAATAAATCAGGGTACATATATTCAAAGAAAACATGTCCAGATTATCTTGTAATTCAATTATGTTGCATACCCATCACCCAAAGTCAGATTGTCCTTCGTCACCTTTTATCTAGATTTCTTTGTGCCCCTCCCCCTCTCCTCCTTCCCTCCCGCGCCCCCCAACACCCCCGGTAACCACCACACTCTTGTCCATGTCTCTTAGTCTCGTTTTTATGTCCCACTAATGTATGGAATCATGTAGTTCTTGGTTTTTTCTGATTTACTAATTTCACTCCGTATAATGTTATCAAGATCCACCATTTTGTTGTAAATGATCCAATGTCATCATTTCTTATGGCTGAGTAGTATTCCATAGTGTATATGTGCCACATCTTCTTTATCTAGTCTTCTATTGAAGGGCTTTTTGGTTGTTTCCATGTCTTGGCCACTGTGAACAATGCTGCAATGAACATGGGGCTACATGTGTCTTTATGTATCAATGTTTCTGAGTTTTGGGGGTATACACCCAGTAGAGGGATTGCTGGGTCATAAGGTAGTTCTATTTTCAGTTTTTTGAGGAACCACCATACTTTCTTCCATAATGGTTGCACTACTTTACAGTCCCACCAACAGTGAATGAGGGTTCCTTTTTCTCCACAGCCTCTCTAGCATTAGCTATTACCTGTCTTGTTGATAATAGCTAATCTAACAGGTGTGAGGTGGTATCGCATTGTAGTTTTGATTTGCATTTCTCTAATAACTAATAAAGATGAGTATCTCTTCATATATCTGTTGGCCATTTGTATTTCTTCCTGGGAGAAGTGTCTGTTCATGTCCTCTTCCCATTTTTTTATTGGATTGTTTGTTTGTTTGTTTGTTGTTGAGTTTTATAAGTTCTTTGTAAATTTTGGATATTAGGCCCTTATCTGAACTGTTGTTTGAAAATATCATTTCCAATTTACTTGGCTGTCTCTTTATTTTGTTGTCAGTTTCTCTTGCTGAGCAAAAACTTTTTAGTCTGATGTAGTCCCATTCATTTATCTTTGCCTTCACTTCTTTTGCCTGTGGAGTCAAATTCATAAAATGCTCTTTAAAACCCAGGTCCATGAGTTGAGTACCTATGTCTTCTTCTATGTACTTTATTGTTTCCGGTCTTATATTTAGGTCTTTGATGCATTTGAATTAATTTTCGTACAAGGGGACAAGCTGTAGTCGAGTTTCATTCTTTTGCATGTGGCTTTCCAGTTTTCCCAGCACCATTTGTTGAAGAGGCTTTCTTTTCTCCATTGTGTGTTGTTGGCCCCTTTATCAAAAATTATTTGACCATATATATGTGGTTTTATTTCTGGATTTTCTATTCTGTTCCATTGGTCTGAGTGTCTTATTTTTCTGCCAATACCATGCTGTTTTGATTGTCGTGGCCCTATAATATAGTTTTAAGTCAGGTATTGTAATGCCCCCAGCTTCATTCTTTTTCCTTAGGATTGCTTTGGCTAATTGGGGTTCTTTTATGGTTCTATATAAATCTGATGATTTTTGTTTCATTTCTTTAAAGAATGTCATAGGAATTGTGATGGGAATTGCATTAAATTTATATATTGCTTTGGGTAATATGGACATTTTGATTATATTTATTCTTTCTCTCCATGAACAAGGAATATTTTTCCATCTCATTGTATCTTTTTCGATTTCCCTTAACAGTGCTTTATAGTTTTTGTTATACTTTGTTATGTTTATTCCTAGGTATTTTTTGTTGTTGTTGCAATCATGAAGGGGATTATTTTTTTGAGTTTGTTTTCTAATATTTCATTGTTGGCATATAGAAACACTATGGACTTTTGTATGTTAATTTTGCATCCTGTGACCTTATTGTATTGGTTTATTGTTTCTAGTAATCTTTTTGTGGAGTCTTTGGGGTTTTCGATGTATAGGATCATATCATCTGCAAAAAGTGATACCTTTACTTCTTCTTTTCCGATATGGATGCCTTTTATTTCTTTGTCTTGTCTGATTGCTCTGGCCAGAACTTCTAGCACCACGTTAAATAAGAGTGGAGAGAGTGGACAACCCTGTCTTGTTCCTGATTTAAGGTGGAAAGTCCTCAGTTTTATGCCATTTAATATGATATTGGCTGATGGTTTATCATATATGGCCTTTATCATGTTGAGATATTTTCCTTCTGTACTCATTTTGTTGAGTGTCTTAAACATATAAAGTTGTGTTGTATTTTATCGAATGCCTTTTCTGCATCTATTGATATGATCATGTGGTTTTTGTTCTTTGTTTTGTTGATATGGTGTATTACGTTAACCGTTTTACATGTGTTGAACCATCCTTGAGATTCTGGGATGAATCCACTCGATCATGATGTATTTTTTTTAATATGTTGTTGTATTTGATTTGCCAGTATTTGTTTAGTATTTTAGCATCTGTATTCATTAGAGATATTTGGTCTGTATTTTCTATTTTTGTGCCATCCTTGCCAGGTTTTGGTATGAGGGTTATGTTGGCCTCATAAAATGTGTTTGGAAGTATTGCTTCTTCTTCAATTTTTTGGAAGACTTTCAGTAGAATAGGAACCAAGTCTTCTTTGAATGTTTGATAGAATTCACTAGTATAGCTGTCTGGGCCTGGACTTTTATTTTTGGGGAGGTTTTTAATGGTTTTTTCTATTTCTTCTCTACTAATAGGTCTGTTTAAGCTTTCTGCTTCTTCTTGAGTCAGTCTAGGAAGGTTGTATTGTTCTAGGAATTTACCCATTTCTTCTAGGTTGTTAAATTTAGTGGCATAAAGTTTTTCATAGTATTCTACAATAATTCTTTGTATATCTTTAATGTCCGTGGTGATTTCTCCTCTTTCATTTTGGATTTTGTTTATATGAGGTCTTTCTCTTTTTTCCTTGGTAAGTCTTTCCAGGAAAGACTCTATTTCATTTATTTCTGCTCTGATTTTTATTATCGAATGCCTTTTCTGCATCTATTGATATGATCATGTGGTTTTTGTTATTTGTTTTGTTGATATGGTGTATTACGTTAACCGTTTTACATATGTTGAACCATCCTTGAGATTCTGGGGTGAATCCACTTGATCATGATGTATTTTTTAATATGTTGTTGTATTTGATTTGCCAGTATTTGTTTAGTATTTTAGCTGTTTTTGGGTTGTGTTTGTTCTTCTTTTTTCAGTTCCTTAAGGTGTGAAGTTAAGTGGTTCACTTGGGCTCTCTCTTGTTTGTTCATATAGGCCTGAAGTGATATGAACTTCCCTCTTATCACTGCTTTTGCTGCATCCCATAGATTCTGATACGTCGTATTGTCATTTTCATTAGTCTGTATATATCTTTTGATCTCTGCACTTATTTCTTCTTTGACCCATTCATTTTTTAAAAGTATGTTGTTTAGTTTCCACATTTTTGTGGGGGTTTTTTCCCTCTTTTTTGCAGTTGAATTCTAGTTTCAAGGCTTTATGATCAGAAAATATGCTTGGTACAATTTCAATTTTTCTGAATTTGCTGATGTTATTTTTATGGCCCAACATATGGTCAGTTTTTGAGAATGTTCCATGTACACTAGAGAAAAATGAATACTCTGTCACTTTGGGATGAAGTGTCCTGTAGATGTCTATCATATCCAGGTGCTCTAGTGTTTCATTTAAGGACACTATATCTTTATCGATTTTCTGTTTGGATGACTGATCTAGAGCCATCAGTGGTGTATTGAGGTCTCCAAGTATGATTGTATTTTTGTCAGTTTTTGTTTTTAGGTCAATAAGTAGCTGTCTTATATATTTTGGTGCTCCTTGGTTTGGTGCATATATATTAAGGATTGTTATGTCTTCTTGATTCAGCATCCCCTTAATCATTATGTAATGACCATTTTTGTCTCTGAGTACTTTTGCTGTCTTGTAGTCAGCATTATTAGATATGAGTATTGCTATGCCTGCTTTTTTTTTTGGATGTTATTTACTTGGAATATTGTTTTCCAGCCTTTCACTTTGAATTTGTTTTTATCCTTGTTGCTTAGATGTGTTTCTTGTAGGCAGCATACAGTTGGATTTTCTTTTTTAATCCATTCTGCTACTCTGTGCCTTTTTATTGGTGAGTTTAATCCATTTACGTTTAGTGTAATTATTGACACTTGTGGATTCCCTATTGTCATTTTATAAATTGCTTTCTGTTAGTTTTGTATCTTGTTTGATTCTTCTCTTTTGTTTTTCTATCATTTGTTTTTGTTTGTATTCCATACTTCTTTCCTCTGTTGCTACCTTTTTTAAGTCATGTGCTTTTGTGGTGGTTTTTTCAAGGGTGGTTACCATTAGGTAATGAAAAGGGTACCTACTATATTCATTGTAGTACCCTATCTTGCGAGTGTCTGCACTTCATCGTCTTTTGCTACTGTTAATCTCTGTCCTCTCCCCTTTTTTTTTTGCTTTTGTTGTCACAGTTTAAATTTGGTTTTATTGTGTTCTTGGTGGAGCTGTTACTTGTGGTTTTGTTTTGTTTTGTTCTTTGGATCTGGTTAGAAAAACCCCCTTAGTATTTCTTGGAGTGGGGGTTTTCTGATGATAAATTCCCTCATCTTTTCTGTATTTGTGGATGTTTTTATTTCTCCTTCGTACTTGAAGGATAACTTTGATGGATATAGTATTCTTGGCTGAAAGTTCCTCTCTTTCAGGACTTTAAATATTGGGGTCCACTCTCTTCTAGCTTGTAGAGTTTCTGCTGAAAAATCTGATGATTATCTAATAGACCTTCCTTTATATGTTGTATTCTTCTTTTCCCTGGCTGCCTTGAGAATTTTTTCTTTGTCGTTGGTTTGTGCCATTTACATTATGATGTGCCTTGGAGTAGGTTTGTTGTGGTTAAGAAAACTCGGTGTTCTGTTTGCTTCTTGAATTTGAGGCTTTAGTTCTTTCCACAGGCTTGGGAAGTTCTCGTCTATTATTTGTTTGAATAAATTTTCCATTCCATTTTCTCTCTCTTCTCCCTCTGATATGCCTATTATTCTTATGTTATTCTTTTTGATGGAGTCAGACAATTCCTGTAGGGCTTTCTCATTTTTTTTAATTTTTGAGTCTCTCTCTTCTTCCCTTTGTTGTGCCTGAAGTTGCTTGTCTTCTATGTCACTAATCCTACCTTCTATCTGGCCTGTTCTATTAGCTAAGCTTGTTACCTCGTTTTTCAGTTCATGAATTGAGTTTTTTTCTCTGTTTGATTTGTTTTTATAGTTTCAATTTTTTTGGTAATATATTCTTTGTGTTCGTTGAGTTGTTTTCTGAGCTCCCTAAATTGCCTTTCTGTGTTTTCTTGTATATCTCTGAGTATTTTTAGGATTTTTATTTTAAATTCTCTATCATTTAGCTCCAAGGTTTCCAATATATTAAATTTTTTCTCCATAGATTTTTCCACATCTATCTGTGTTACTTCTCTTTCTTTTGTATCCATAATATTTGATTTTCTTTTTCTTAATGGCATCTGAGGGTGGTCTTGTTGATAGCACTTTACCTTCAGGGTGTGGAACTCTCGGATGCTTCAAGGATAGATTTTTCTGTCTCTGGTTGATGAACTTGTTGAAATTTTGGGGAGATTTTTCAGTCCGTGTCCTCATGGCACCATTTCTATGACATCACTCATGACCCTAGACCTACTTTTATAGAAATTCTTAAATAACAATAAGAGAAATTATTTGTACAGCTCGTTTGGTCTTTAGATTGACTGGTAGTGTACTAGGAACTGGATGAGGCTCATGGGGTGGGATTAGGTTGATATTTGGGGTGAGAAAGATTAGGGTACAGGTTTTTGTCTAATTAGTAGGGAGACACATATAGGTGTTGGTCCCACACAAGTAGAAAGCCCCTGATTGGGTGAGGCGGGGTGAGAGGTAAATAGAGAATAAAACGACAAGGGGTCAGTTTCATTTCTCTGTTTCTGAGCTCCAGATGGACAGGGTGGAGGAAAGAGTCACCCTTAGCAGCAGTGGCAGTTGTCAGGATCACGGTGTGTGGACCTGTCTACAGGAAAGTCAGTCCTTGGGTGATGTAATGCTGGAAGCATTACATACTCTTGGACAGTCTTTGAACAGGTTGCTGAGTAACCTGTAAATTCTGTAAGTACTTAGGGAAGGTTGGTTACATTTCTACACTTAGCAGCTAGAGTTTAAGTCCTAGTGACCACTGCTTCTAGCTGGAATTAGCAGCAGGTCCCAACCTACAATAGGCATGGGGCATTGAGACAAGAGGAATAAAGGAGATACTATATATTAAATAAAGCAATAAAATCAGACTGTCAATACTCACAGTAGAGATCTTCAAGGGATAAATAAAACTCAAATATTCAGGCAAGGCATAGTACAGGGGTCCCCAAACTACAGCCCGCAGGCCACATGCAGCCCCCTGAGGCCATTTATCCGGCCCTCGCAGCACTTCTGGAAGGGGCACCTCTTTCATTGGTGGTCAGTGAGAGGAGCATAGTTCCCATTGAAATACTGGTCAGTTTGTTGATTTAAATTTACTTGTTCTTTATTTTAAATATTATATTTGTTCCCGTTTTGTTTTTTACTTTAAAATAAGATATGTGCCGTGTGCATAGGGATTTGTTCATAGGTTTTTTTTTTTATAGTCTGGCCCTCCAACGGTCTGAGGGACAGTGAACTGGCCCCCTGTGTAAAAAGTTTGGGGACCCCTGACATAGTAGATGACCCTTGTGTTTATAAGAAATGTGATCAGCTTATCTGCTACTTGGAAGAAATACCTTAGGCTCATGAACGATGTCCTTGGGCCTCAGCGGCAATCCCAGCATGTTGCGCAAGGTCAGGTCTCAGGTAGCTGGAGCTGGGCTAGAAGAGACTGAAGCCTTCCTCCATGGAGCAAGGGGGCAGCTTACCTTCTCGTGTCCTTCATTCCACAGCAAAGACATGTAAACCGGTGGGGCCGGGCAGCCTCGCAGGCTTCAGTTCAATGACCTTTCCACTCTGGAGCAGGGCCCTGATGAAATTCTATGAAGCCCTTTAGGGTGCTGGAGTGTATGCCAAAGGCTGATATTTCCTGACTTCTTTGGGGCCTTACTTGTCTTTTCTGTTACTTCCTTGGCCATTATAGACCTTAAAAGCCATGCTCAGAAGATCTCACTGAAAGGCTTGAATAAAAGAGTAAAATTGGAAATCCAGTGTCTAAAGAAGCCTATTAGACTGAAGAAAGAAAGGAATTGATTTGCAGTGGTAGGTGATTGGAGATTGCAGAGGTTCTGAGTTTGATCTAGGGTGAGACCTCAGGTGGTGGGGGTTAAGGTGATGCCCAGATAGACTATGGACTAAGAGTGAAGTTGAGCCTTAGCAGAGAAGACATGATATCACTTCATAATGAGGAAGTTAAGAAGGGTGGAGGTGTGTCTCCTTGAGGCAGGCAGGGAGGAGCTGCAGAGGAGTAGGTCATCTACATATTATAAGAGAATACTAGTTTTGAGATTGCATGCTGCTAAATCCTGAGCTAGTGCCTGCCCAAACAGGTGTGGGCTGTGTTTGAACCCCTGGGGTAAGACAGTCCACATAAGTTGCTGGGCTGCATTAGTGTCCAGGTAAAGGCAAACAGAAAGTAAAAGTCAGGGTGTAGAGGAATGGTAAAGAAGGCATTCTTGAGGTCTAGGACCCTGAAGTGAGTGGTCTTTGAGAAAACGTGTGACAGTAACTTGTAGAGATTAGGGACTACTCGATGGAGGGGAATTACTGCCTCATTGATTAGGTGTAAGTCTTGTACGAGACAATAAGCCCCTGAAGGTTTTTGAACAGGAAGGGTGGGGTATTGCAGGGAGAGTCCATGGGGATGAGTAAGCCTTGATTTAAGAGGCAGATAATTATTGGTTTAAGGCCTTAGAAACAGACACAGTTATACATTAAACAAAAAATTTACATATAAATTATAAATTAAGAAATTTAAATGAACACGCTTTACTTGTTTCAGTTAAAATTATACTAGAGGTATTTTCTGACAAACAAAAAGACAAAACAGATTATTCACTCACATAGCTCAATAGACAACTCTTCTTTTTTAAGCTTTTCAAGATGGCAGGGAGTTGTCAGCATAGAGGGGAGGAAGAGAGAACGCAGATGGATGGACAGTGTGAACAGCTGGATGGAAAAAAGGACAGTCAGAATCTGCAGGAGGAGGAGGAGGTTGAGGTGCTAGTGGTGGCGCCACGTGGTTAGAGGAGTCAAAAAGATTTAGAGTTCTGAAGAGAGGGGAGAGAATGAAGGGGAGAAGGGCATAGCTGTCTCTTTATCCAGCAGGGGAGGAGAAAGAGAGAATGGTATTTGCAGGTGAATGAAAAAGAGGATTCAGCCCTGGCCAGTTGGCTCAGTGGTAGAGCGTTGGCCTGGTGTACAGGAGTCCCGGGTTCAATTCCCGGCCAGGGCACACAGGAGAAGCGCCCATCTGCTGCTCCACCCTTCCCCCTCTCCTTCCTCTCTGTCTCTCTCTTCCCCTCCCGCAGCCAGTGCTCCACTGGAGCAAAGTTGGCCCAGGCTCTGAGGATGGCTCTGTGGCCTCTGCCTCAGGTGCTAGAATGGCTCTGGTTGCAACAGAGCAACACCCCAGATGGGCAGAGCATCGCCCCCTGGTGGGCATGCTGGGTAGATCCCGGTCAGGTGTATGCGGGAGTCTGTCTGACTGCCTCCCCATTTCCAAATTCAGAAAAATACCAAAAAAAAAAAAAAAGAGGATTCAACGAAGAGAGGGGAGGGGGCATTTTGGAGGGAAGAGACTCAAGTTGAAGAGATTTGCAGAGGGACCAGAGAGGGGTCCCGAGAGAGGGGTGCCCCCGGGGGTCAGGCAGGAGGGGAAGAGAGTTGGGAGTCTGCGGAGAAGGAGAGATTGGGAGCGGAGGTTTTAGGTGAAGTTTCTTTGGCCAAAAATGGCCTGTGTGTAGAACAAGTGGTACAGAAATTAAGGACAGGAGCAAAAGGAAAAGGAAGCTTGCACGTAAGGAAGTTCAGAAGCTTTCCCAGTCCGGTGGCAAAAGTTGTCAAGGTCTCTTAGAATATTGTAATTGAATGTCCCATTTTCAGGCCAATAGGAGTCATTGTCTAGTTTATATCATGGCCAGGCAGCAAAAGAAAAGAGTAGAAGACAGCCTAACGGGGTTTGGTCAGGCGGCTTTGACTCTGAAGAGCCCAATGTGGAGATTAGAGATCTATAGAGGGCGTCCCCACCTTCAATCACAATCTCAAAGGAGAAAGCTCTCCTGGGAATGTGGAGTTGTCCTGCTTAGGGGTCGTCACCACCTAAGAAGGAGCTCAAAGAGAATGTGGAGGGATTTGGCTAAGCACTTAGACTTTTGGAATATGCTGTCCCTGGGACAGAAAAATGGCAAACCCCTCAAAATGTGAGGCTGACAGGAGAAAGCCGGCTGACGATGGATTAGGGACTTATGGGTCAAATTAAAGCCAACTGGGAGAGGGAAGGGAGAAACTCCTTACTTTTCTGATCCAGCAGGGGTTTAGGACAAGGTTAGACTGCCGGCCAATCAACCTACAATTACACGTTCAAACAGAATCAGGGACGAGCTGCCACTGCCCATTGCTTCCCTGGTTGTAAGTTTGGACGGCAAAGAGGGATCGTCCTGGCAGTTAGTACCCTGTCTCGGGTTTTGGCACCAAATGTTGGAATCCATGGGAGTTCGATAAGACCAGAGTAACAGGCTTTATTGAAAGGAAAAAAGGAACCCTGCCAGGCACTTCTCTGGGGAGAAGGGCACTGGTTACAGACTAGAGGTGAATTTTATAGCGTTTGGGAGATCCGGAGGGGGTACTGAGTCAAAAGTTCTGGTATGTTTCCTTTTACGGTTTTAGGATTTCAGCTTTCTGTAATGCTCCTTCTTGGGCGGTTGATCAGCTTTCTGGAACTCTTCTGCCTCAGGGGCGATTATCCAGTAAATAAGGGTGAGGTCAGGCAGCCAGGTGGGACAACAAAAGGGCAGTTGGAATTTCATATATCTATCAAGGCTCAGAGCCATTCCCATCTTTTGAGTAGCAGTTCACAATCCCAGATGGACATCCCAAGTGGTTTTCAATCCTGGGAGCTTTTAATAATCAGCTATGCCTGGGCCCACCCCACCCCCAAGGGTTCTGATTTAATTTCCTGAGTGCTGATTCATGCCTGGCCCTGGCCTCAGGGTGCCTCCTGCCTGCTGCAGCATCAGACACAATCACCTGTCCTTGTCTGGGTTGGGTTCATTCTCTGTATGCAATATGCATTTCCAAGATGCACAGAGGGCAAGATTGGCTATGCGGTAGAAGCAGGAAGGCTTCAAGCAGAAGGTGATATTTGAGCTCGTTCTGCAATAAAAAGGAAGAGTTCTCCAGACAAGGAAGAGGCTGGGCATTTCAGGCAAGAAGAACACTGTGAAGGATTAGGAGAGCCACCAGGAGGGTTTCTGTTTGTGTAGAAGATCATAAAGCACACTAGAAAACACTGAGTCCCAACTAATGAATGGAGAAGGGAGCCAAAGGCACTCCTCTCACCGAGGAGCATGGCGGTCTTCCCCCATGCAGAGCCTGGAGACCCACTCAGCCAAACTTCTCCAAACTCTCCAAGCGCCAAAGAGTGAGTCATCCCTGGCATTCCCCTGCCACCAGCTGGCACAGAGTTCCCAAAGGATGTAAAGAGAGAGTCTCCATGGAGTCTAGGATAGAGGAGGAGGGAAGGAGGACTCAGGAGGAAAACAGAAAAAGCCCATTTCCTCCGGGTCCAAGAAGGTTATAAGACCGCCCGTTCCTACCTCTGGGATGGGGCATGTCCCTGTTATCTCCCCTGCCATCCTCACCCTGCAGGCTACCCTGATGATACTTTGCCAGAAGAACTCGCCACCTCCTCCATCTTGTAGGTATGTCCCACCAACCCAGTAACGACACACCACCATGGGGACAGCAGCCGGTATCTGGGCCAAGACATATCAAATGCCTGTGTGCTGGGGAACAATGAGCTCAGAACTCAAAGTTGGCAGGAAATGAGCAAGCCACATATCGAGAAGTGCCAGACCAGCCTCACCAGACTTAAATGTGCTCCTGTGCACAGTGGAGCCTGGAGAGAATGAATGAGTCAAACAAGGATTTCAGCAGAGAGAAAGGACCTAGCAGGAAAAGGTTATAAAACCCTCCAGGAAACTAGAATCCTAAGACGTCATAGCTGGAAACACTGTCCCATATGACCTAAGGTCTTACGACTCAAATCGTGGTACCCAAACCAGCAGCATCGCCATCGCCTGGGAGTTTGTTAGAGATGGAAAGTCTCGGGCCCTGCGCCAGTCCTTCTGAGATAGAATCTGCATTTAACGAGAGCCTTAGGTGATCCCTGCGCACACTGAAAACTGAGAAACTGCTGCTCAGGATCTCAAATCAAGCTGCCTAGCAGAATCACTTGAGATCTTTTTTTAAGTACAGATTTCTGAGCCCCGCTGTAAATCAACAGAATAAGACTTTCTGGCCCTGTGCATGAAAATATATATATATACTTTTTAATTTAATTTTATTATTATTATTTTTTTTTTTTACAAAGCTCCACAGGTAATTCTAATGACAGAGAATTTTACAGAGTAGGCTGGCAATCAGTGATCTGGTCCATTTCTCTTAATCTAAAGATGAGAGGACTGAGGCAAGACAGCAGCAACAACAAGCTTGGTCCCTATAAAGAGACCTAAATAGGGTCTTTGCTTAAAGACAAAGGGAATTCGATTTGGAGCCAAATCTGAGCTCAAGCCCGAGCTCTGTCCCTTCAGAGCTGTTTATCTTGGGACAAGTCTCCTTCTTTCTTCGGAACCCAGTTTTCTTACCTTCAGGGAAAGATACCCTAGAATATCAGGATGACTCCTCGTGGGCAATAAGGAAACAGAGAAATTAATGGAGAATTAACTCTGTTTTCTGCGCGCACACTCACGCACTCACTCAATAAAAGCTACTTAACTGAAACTTGGGAATCCTTGTGCCCCAGTTTTTTGAAGCAACTTAAAAGCCCTGAAGTCTCATTGTTCTCATTTTACAAATAGAGAAATGGAAAGGCATTCGCAGCAGCTCCACTTCTCACTTTGTGAAGGTGAGTAATGTTTGCTTTCCATGTGGACAAACAGAAGCACACAGGGGTTTGCCACCAACTGGGTTCTAGATGCAGAATTCTGGCCTGCCAGGTGAATTCATTCGCGGAGAACAGGAAGTGGGGTGGAGCTGGAATGCCACAGGTTTCACCTCGAGGCTGTCTGCCCCCCACCAGTGACTTCACCAAGAGCCCTAGAATGTTGTATCCCTAAGGATAGAAGAAAGAATTAGGCATGGACCCAAATCCTCAATTAAGTGAGAGACAGACACTTAGAAAATTATAAAACAAAGGAGTAAGGCTATAATACAGAGCCCAGTGAGCGGGGCTCCGCCCGAAAGGCTATGGGGTTGGGTGGCTGTTCAGATAAAGCTTCCTGGAAAAAATGACCCTGAGCTGTGTCTTAAAAGGCAAGAAGGATCACTTCTGGGTGTGGGGAGGCACAAAGAGGACGAGACCCTCTGAGATGCCTGGGGCCCTGCAGTGGGGACCCTATCTTTGGTTGGAACAACCAGCTATATGTTGTACATACATATACATAAAAAACATATTATTGTTTTGTGCTTTTTCATTAATCTGTGTATTTTTCCTGCAAATTGTTTTTCAATATGTTTTATCCATATTCATACATATAAGTTGAATCCATTCCTATTTAACTCCCACGAGCCTTTAAAAACATTTAGGTTTAGCTAATGGTTGGCAAGTACAAACAGACCAGGAGTGCATGCACCCTTGTGCATGTCTCCTTGTGCACATGTGTAAGAGTTTTTATTATTATTATTATTATTCATTTTAGGGAGGAAAGAGAGAGAGAGAGAGAGACAGAGAAATACAGAAAGAGAGAGAGAAGGGGGAAGAGCAGGAAGCATCAACTCCCATATGTGCCTTGACCAGGCAAGCCCAGGGTTTCAAACCAGCGACCTCAGTGTTCCAGGTCGACACTTTAGCCATTGTGCCACCATACGTCAGGCCATATATGAGTTTTTAAAAGTTAACACCAAGAAGTGGAATTACTAAATATTATGAACTAAAAGTTTCTGCCCGCCACCCCACCCACTCACCCCCCATCATATGTTGAATCCCTAAGCCCCAGTGTGATAGTATTTGGAAGTGTGTCTTTGGGAGGTAATTGGGTTGTCATAAGGTCATGAGGGTGAGGTCCTCATGATGGGATAAGTGTCCTTATAAAAAGAGTCAGAAAGAGGGCCTTCACCTGAACCCAACCATGCTAGAATGCTGATATCAGATTTCCCAGCCTCCAGAACTGCTAGAAATGAATGTCTATTGTTTAAACCACCCAGCCTATGATGCTCTGTTCTAGCAGCCCAGGCAGACTGAGACTCTAGGGTAGGCACAGCTGGGGGTAGTAATTACCAAATTGTCCTCCAAATGTCCCAATTGACATTTCCACCAGCACAACCTCACCGACATGTGATACTGTCAAGTTTTTTCCTCCCAGCTGTGCTTTGTAGGAAGACCTTCATCATCCCCACCAGGCATGGCAGGTCCCAAACATCTAAACTTCTCATAAAAGAACAGGAAAGAACATATACTCAGCTCCAGTCCCTGGGCTGCAATACTATTGCCTCTCAGGACCCTCCAACACAGGTACTAGTACAGGGTGGGGCACAAGTAGGTTTACAGCTGTTCATATGGAAGATATTACAATAATTGATAAATAACAATACAAGAATAAACTCTTGTTTTGCATACTCACAAGGGTAAACCTACTTTTGCCCCAGCCCATGTACTTCCCACCTGACAGTGCAGAGAGCAGGCAGAGATGTGCAGTGACTTGCCTGAAGCTGCACGCCAGAGAGTGACGGAACCCTGGCTCAACACCAAGTCTGTCTGCTGCTAAGGCTCATACTCTTTTCACTGTTTCATACATTCAACTAGTAGTCATTGAGCCCTGGTTATATACCAGACCCTGGAGGTGCAAAAAAGAAATCGCTGGGCCCTTCTTAGCACACAGTACATGTTTGCTGAATGGATATTGAATCAAAGAGGTCAGAGCCCACTGGAGAAGTGGACATAAAAAAATACGTGCAAGTAAATGATGAAGGCTGACGGGGGCAAGGGCAGCAGGACACACACCAGGCAGAAGCTGGGTTTCCTTTGAGTGCATCAGGGACAGCGTTACCTCGGACACAGTGTCTGTCAAACACAAAAAGAGGAAATGGGTTCTAGGCAGAGGGAACACGTGTGAAAGCACAGGAGTGCGAGGCAACATTACATTTTCTGGAAGTTACACTACTTTTGATTGCCTTAAAGTTGCTTTCTTCCACTATTGAGGCAAGATATCTAGCTCAATTCAATTCAGTTCAATTCACTGGACCTTTGTTGTTTTTTGTTTGTTTGTTTGTTTTTATAGTTTTATCCTACTTTTTTTATTTAGAAATTAAATTCAATGGGGTGATATTGATCAATATGAGTACTACATACGTTTCAGGTAAATATGTTAATAGCATGTGAAACATTGACTGTGTTGTATGCCCATCACCTTTGTTAAAGGCCAGCTATCGCAGGCCTCGGGTGAGATGCTTTTCGTGCATTATCTCATTGAACCCTTGCAGTTTTTATCTCCTCCTAACACAGATGAGAAAACAGGCTCGAGGCTCAGAGAAGTAAAGAGTCCAGCCCAGGAAGACAGTCAAAACTTCTGTTCTTCCCACTCCTTGCTGTCTTCCATAGACAGCAGGCACTACTGCCCTCTCCTTTCCCTGGTCTTACTCCAGGAAAGAAAACCCCCCAGCAAAGATCAAGCCCCACGGGAGTGACCTTTTAGAGCAGGGGGGGGCTCTTTCTGCTTATTCCATTGTCTCTTTTCTTCCTGGGGAAATTGGAGGGGAGAATGCATATAGAATCATGGAGTTTTCAATCCTTGGCCAGACACTATCATCCCATTCATTATTCATTCACTTAACTAAGGTGACCACCTTTTTTACAATGAAAAGGAGGACAAAAATAAACTGAAGAAAACAATATTGTAAATAAAAGAAACATTCATTGTAACAATAATACACTATAATATGATAAATCCATAATAAAAACATTTGTAATATTTTATATTGTAACTATGCTTACATGCCTATTGATTTTTAATAACAATTGTAGGCCTGACCTGTGGTGGCACAGTGGATAAAGCGTCAACCTGGAAATGCTGAGGTCGCTGGTTCAAAATCATGGGCTTGCCTGGTCAAGGCACACATGGGAATTGATGCTTCCAGCTCCTCCCCCCTATCTCTCTCTCTCTCTGTCTCTCTCTCCTCTCTAAAATGAATAAATAAAATAAAAATTAAAAAAAATAATTGTAAAAAAAAAGTACTAATTTAGATACAAACACATCACATCACACGCAATGGATCGACTCTGCATCGATTGAATATGGATATTTACAGATTAGTCTTCCAATATCAAAAAGGAGAACATGTAGGAGGACACTTTTCGAAGGAGGACGGAACTTACAAAAGAAGGACTGTCCTCCCTAAAGGAGGACGATTGGTCACCTTAATTTAACAAATATTCATTGAGCACCTACTATGTGCGAGGCAATGTTCTCAGCACTGTGAATACCAAAGTGAATCAGACAAGACTCCTGCGCTTAATGAAGGTTAAATTGTGTGACCTCTCAGAGTCGGAAACAAAGGTTTCAAGAGGTTCTATGGCTAGTCCAAGGTCACACAGCAGTTTTGTCACCGTTAAATGCCTGAAACCCAAGTGTAGCTGATTTCAGAAACAAAGTACAAGTCCTCCGAGATGACCATGGCCTTTCTCTTATCTCCCTCTTGCTTTTGCCTCTCCTCAGTCTCTGTCCAGCAGGATGACTCCAGAGAACGTCACGTGGGCGAGGGTAGTCCCTGCTGAATTCATCCTCCTGGGCATCACGGATCGCCGGGACCTGCGCCTGATCCTCTTCCTGATCCTCCTGCCCGTCTACTTGGTGAGCCTGCTGGGAAATGGGGGCATGGTCCTGCTGATCCGCGTGGACGCCCGGCTCCACACGCCCATGTACTTCTTCCTGGCCAGCCTCTCCCTGCTGGACACCTGCTACTCCTCGGCCATCGGCCCCAAGATGCTAGTGGACCTGCTGCTGCCCCGCGCCACCATCTCTTACGCAGCCTGCGCCCTCCAGATGTTTGTGTTTGCCGGGCTGGCCGACGCCGAGTGTTGCCTGTTGGCGGCCATGGCCTATGACCGCTACGTGGCCATCGGACACCCTCTTCAGTACGCCACAACTATGTCGCAGCGACTCCGCCTAACCTTGCTGGGAGCATCAGGCCTGGGGGGCGCCCTGAGCGCTTTCGTCCACACGACCTTCACCTTCCGCCTGAGCTTCTGCCACTCCCGGGAGGTCAACAGCTTCTTCTGCGATATCCCTCCCCTGCTGGCCATCTCCTGCGACGACACCAGCCTCAATGAGCTCCTGCTCTTCGCCGTCTGCGGCTTCATCCAGACAGCCACGGTGCTGGCCATCGCCGTGTCATACAGCTTCATCGCGGGGGCTGTGGTCCGCATGCGCTCGGCCGAGGGCCGCCGGCGGGCCGCGTCCACCTGCGGCTCCCATCTGACCGTGGTGGCTGTGCTTTACGGGACGCTCATCTTCATGTACCTGCGTCCCAGCTCCAGCTATGCCCTGGACACTGACAAGATGGCATCTGTGTTCTACACGCTTGTCATCCCAGCTCTCAACCCGCTCATTTACAGCCTCCGCAACAGGGAGGTCAAGGAGGCCCTCGGAAGGACCTGGAGCCGGTTCTGCTGTCCGCAGCCAGGGCCCCAGTGACTGGCCTGAGGAGCCTGTGTTAGGACTCACTGTTCCCCTTGTCTCTCTGGTTAAAGGTGGGTGTTCCTCTGACTTGGGTGTGGCTTGTCGTTATTTGAGGCACTGAAAAGGGGGTGGAAAGGAAGTTCACAAGAAGGAGGCAGGAACCTGGGGTCATCTAGGGCTAGAACTAGAGCCAGAACCAAGTTCATGTTAATGCTGCTACCTAGCTGCCTCAGGTGCCTCAGTTTTCAAAAGCTCCCAAATGCATTGGCCAGGTATCTCAGTGGGTTGGAGTGCAGTTCCGATACATCAAGGTCGATCCCCAGTTGGGGCATGTACAAGAATTAACCAATGAATGTGTAAGTGGAACAGCAAATCAATGTTTCTCTTTCTCCCTTCTTCTTTCTCTCAAATCAACTTTTTAAAAATTAAAGAGTTTAAAAAAAATAATAAAATGAAACCTCTAAGATGTTACCGGTGCAGTAATCTAGGTTTATTTGCTGCTCTATTTGTAAAAGGCTGATTCCAAGAAATACCAGCAAGAGCTGGGTTGGCTGCAAGTGATTCTTGCCCTTTGAAGGCTCTTTGTGATGGGTGAGTCTTCTCCTGCACTCTTTGACCTCGAGAAAGCATCTCCAGATCCCACTCATGTCAAAGAGTGGGACCAACTCTGCCAAGACGAATGTCCCTCCCTGTAAGCCTCTGTGTAGCATCTCTCAGGGAAATGGCTGCAGGGCAGCAAAACATACACAAGCTCAGCCTAAAATCCCCACAGCTGGATTGGGATTTGGCCAAGGTTAGACTAGTTCACGCCTGTGATAGAGGTCAGGAAAGAATTCGAGTTCTAGTTAGAATAGGGTTAGAGTTAAGGTTCAGGTTATGGCTCTGACTAGGGTTGGGGTTAGGGCAGGACCAGGGTTAGGTTTAGAATTTAAAAGCAGCTGGGAACCAGCTCGATCCCCCGTCAGGGCACAGACAGGAACAGATCAGTGTTCCTGTCTCTCTCTCTCTCTCTCTCTCTCTTCTTCTCTCACTAAAATCAATAAAAATTAAAATTAAAAAAACAAAAGCAACAGGGAAATTTAGTATTGGATCAAAATTATGTCAATTTTAGGATTTGGGCTAATTTTAATTAGTAGATTTGGGATAAATTTCAGGGTCAGAGTTTAGATAAACTTGAGCTATTATCAGAACAATTTTAGGGTTATGTTAGAGTGTGGGACTAATTAGGATTGGAGTTGAGATTTGCTTTTTATTGCTAGATTAAACTTAAGTTAGAGTTTAGTTTATGTTAGAGTTCTAGTAGGTTTAAGTGGGTGCAGATAATGTTTGTGATAAGTTTAAGTCAGAGTCTAGTTATTATGACAGACACCCTAGTTCACAATTAGATGAGAGTTAGGCATCCAAACAGCATTTTAAATATCAATTGATATGTTTGGAGTCTTAATTTAAGAATTATTAAAAATTATGGATAATGGTACTATTTCTTAAAACTTAGGGTAGGAGCTGGTTACTGGTGGATCTGAGTTTCAGAGTTATGAGTATCCTTATATTGGTATGTGATCAGGCAGGGTAAACTGCTGGGTTAAGATGACAACATCTCTACAAAAAAGAAAAGAAAAGAAAAAAAGATCACACCAGGGCCCTGGCTGGTTGGCTCAGTGGTAGAGCGTCAGCCTGGCGTACAGAAGTCCTGGGTTCGATTCCCGGCCAGGGCACACAGGAGAAGCGCCCATCTGCTTCTCCACCCCTCCCCTTCTCCTCCCTCTCTGTCTCTCTCTTCCCCTCCCGCAGCCAAGGCTCCATTGGAGCAAAGATGGCCCAGCGCTGGGGATGGCTCCTTGGCCTCTGCCCCAGGCGCTAGAGTGGCTCTGGTCGCAGCAGAGTGACACCCCGGAGGGGCAGAGCATCGCCCCCTGGTGGGCAGAGCGTTGCCCCCTGGTGGGCGTGCCGAGTGGATCCTGGTCGGGCGCATGCAGGAGTCTGTCTGGCTGTCTCTCCCCGTTTCCAGCTTCAGAAAAATACACATAAATAAATAAATAAATACTAAAACTAAAACTAAAAAAAAAAAAAAAGATCACACCATCCAGTGGCAGAGCCAGGGTTAAGAGAGGGAATGCCACAACCCTGACCTCCTGGGCAAAAATAACCCCAGTGCTCCAAGCCTGGGGTCACAGGAGACCTCTCAGACCCAATGCTCTTCAGCCTCTCATCCACCTAAGTTCCCAATTTTGACAGATTTTGTCTTTCTGACTCAGGTGCATTGGGCCCAAGGCACTGCATTCTGCCGAGAAGCCCTTGCATGCAGAACGTGATGGACCCTGGGAGTTACGACAGGCATTTCCAAGGGGATATGAAGCTTGGCCAGGGTCAATTGTCAGCTCCTGTCTGGTCCCCATTCCAGCTCTCCCCACTATAACTGAGCTGAGGCCAACTCTGTTAAGCATTTCCCTTTTAAACGTCCTTCAGCACCGTTTTCTAAGACAGGCAGTAAAGACAAAAGCAGTATGGGTGGGGAAGACAGGAGTCTGATCCGGGCACTTGGCGCTGCAGCCTGGATGGGCATTGAGGGAAGGGGCATTCTATGGGCAAAGGGCAGTATACACAAGGGCATGGAGCTCAGATGAGCTCAGCGTGTGCAGGAGACCTGAGGAAACCACACTAACTGGCTTGAGAGGGAAAGAAAGGGAGAGAAGTCTGAAGATGGAGGATCTGGGAGTGAAGAGGACAAACAGTGCATGGGTTAGATATCAGAAGTGGAATTTAGACTTTATTCAGTAGGCAACAGGGAATCATGGAAAGTTTGTATGTTCAAAATAACCTCCGTGCTTGTTTTGACACCACCATCAGGTAAAGTCATGACCACTCGCAATGCTACACACAGACACGATTCCCACAAACACGCACAGCAATACTCCTCCAACAGACCCAGTCCCCTATCAGAAACATTCACACACCGAGAAGCACTCCAATGGGCACAGCCGCCCACACAGACACGGGTACAGCCTCCCACTATGGCAGTGGTTCTCAAAGTGTGTGCCAGAGCGCACTGGTGCGCCCTAGAAGATTTCCAGGTGTGCCCTATGGTATTCCAGAGAAATATGTGCCTGTTGGGAACCACAAACCAACAAGGTTTTTGGAGTTTAGATTTTGGGGGGACAGAGGTGTGGGGAATTGGCTGTAAGCTGACAGTCTGCCCACTTCACTTGCCTGATTAGGTTGCAAAAGGCTGTTAAGCTGTGGTGCTGGATTGTTTACACTACCCACCATGTTCCCAGGAAAGACTAGAGGCAAGTCTCTTCTATCCTTTGTTTGGTATCAAGTTAAGATGATATGTATGGTGGGGGTTTTCTGCACTCAACACAATTAAGAGTAAAAAGAGAGGAATTCTTCAATGTATTGACAAGGAAATGAGAGTTTCAAATATATGCCCAAACATTGAAGAAATCACTAGGATACATCAGGCTCATGTTTCTCATAAACACAAGAATAAAAAAACTTAACACATTTGCTCTGGGACCTGCCGAATTTACTAAATCTACTAAGAATATCTATCTATATATAAAGATAACTTTTTTGTTGTTTTTTTATTTTTTAACCTCTCTTTTTTACTAATTCTAAAAAACATAACTCAAAAAAATGTAACATAAAAATGTTTTTTAATGTCAGAATAAATTTAATTTTGTCGTATGTATTTTGTTTAATTACTATAAAAGCATGCTTGGACTTTATATTTTTTTCTTTAATATTTGACTTAATTATTATAACATTTCTCATAAATTTGTATATTGTGCACCTACAATGATTTGTAGGATTTTAAGTGCGCCCCGACTTCAGAAAGTCTGAGAACCACTGTGCTAGGTGCTCGCTCAAGTTCATGGGCACGTTTGGTTGCACAGAAACACGTTCATTCTCCTACATCCAGGTATAAAATCTTATAAACACACGTTCACACACACACACACACGGCCACATACATAGTCACAGTCATAGTCTCACACACACGCGGAGTCCCAGTCACACAGGCATACATATTGCTGCTGTTGCCAGAGGCACAATCCCTCCCACATTCCTACACCTCCCACAGGAAGCCAGCAAAAGCTTGAAGGGACAGGATGATTGGCCCCAGAGCTACTTCTTCAGATCCTGGGCTCCCCTGTCCCGGTCACTTTGCCTGGGGTTCAGGAGTCAGCCTGACACTTCTCTCTGGCTTCACAAGGCCTGAGGACCATTGGCTTCACCATGCACAGGGCTCCCACGTGTCCTGAGTTGGAAGCAGCACCAACCACCACCTCCCCCATCAGACTGGGCCCTAAGGGGCGGGATAACAAGCCCCAGAGCCAAGCTGCCTCCTGCCCCAGAGAAAACAGCCAGGGGAAGGGGGTGTTGCCTCTGGAGAGAAGGTGAGGTGCTCCCTGGGCCCCAAAACCCAGAAGTGTGGCCAATAACGCTCTCCTTAGACCCTCCAGTGATAAGCCACACTTGGCTCCTGCTGCTGTTCCTTCCTGTGATGTGGAGAGGCCACAGGGTACACTTGGGGCCAGGGCCAGGCTGGTGATCTGTCTTCCTGTGTGTGGCTGTCAGCATGAGTCATACGTGTGAGTGTGAGGGTGTGTGCTGTTTGTGTGAAGCTGTGATTGTGCGTTACCATCTGTACAATGATGTCATTGAGGGGAAGGACAGTGTGTATATGGACGTGCCCCCTAGGGTGGCACATCTCTGATGTGACCCCTCATGAGCCTATGTGAGTGTAGCCATGTGTATGAAGGGGCAAGGTTGTGGGCCCCCAAGGCTGTGCACATAGATGTGATTTTGTGATCAGTGGGGGGATCAGGTGTGACAGGTGTGCACGAATGGGCAGTGGTCAGTGTTTAAGAGACTGGGTGGTCACTGAAAGCATGAATGTGCATGACAGGTCCTGGTAGCTGTCAGGGTGCTGTGAGCCCCTTTCAACAGGGGTCCCTGAAAGACCATCACCCTGTGGCCTCAGGGCTATTTGGTGATTGCTTTTGACCATCATGTGTCTGGTGATCTGGGTCTGTGGGTCTATGGTTATGCTGTCTGCTCCCTTAGGGGAGGATGCGTGTCCTGGGTCCACATGTCTGTGTGTGATTGCACGTGCCTGTGTCTTTGCAGAGACGAGGCTGAGGCTGCACAGGCTTGCACGCCCACATTGAGGTGTTTGTGATTACATATGAATGTTTCAGCAAACAGCTCGAAGTGTTTGAATGTCTACTGGGACCAATTTAGACAGGGGTCAGAGCAGGCCCAGTTTCCAAAAGCCATTCTATATAAGCAGGCTTCTCAAGTTTTACAAAAGATGCTCTACCAGAAGCCAAAGTCAAAAGATTCTTCTTACCCCATGGAGGAAGGAAGGGAAGACACCAGGGCAGGGAGAGCATTTATTTGATTTTTTTTGGATTTTTCTGAAGCTGGAAACGGGGAGAGACAGTCAGACAGACTCCCGCATGCGCCCCACCGGGATCCACCCGGCACGCCCACCAGGGGCGACGCTCTGCCCACCAGGGGGCGATGCTCTGCCCCTCCGGGGCGTCGCTCTGCCGTGACCAGAGCCACTCTAGCACCTGGGGCAGAGGCCAAGGAGCCATCCTCAGCACCCGGGCTAACTTTGCTCCAATGGAGCCTTGGCTGCGGGAGGGGAAGAGAGAGACAGAGAGGAAGGAGGGGGGGTGGAGAAGCAGATGGGCGCTTCTCCTATGTGCCCTGGCCGGGAATCAAACCCGGGTCCCCCGAACGCCAGGCCGACGCTCTACTGCTGAGCCAACCGGTCAGGGCGATTTTTTTAGCTTTTTAAGGGAGAAGGACATGGAAAGACATGAGGGAATGATTCCTCTGCGGCGATAACCTCAGCATAGCCTTCAGTGTCTTAAAACCCCTCCCCTTTTAGAGCCTCTCTTGTAGAATTGTCCAAGATTTTTGCAGTGAGATCCCTACAGAAAAAAATGGAGGCATTGAAACAAGGTGCCTCGATCCTTAGAAGTTAAGCCTCAGTGCTTGGTGAGAGTTTCTGTCTGTCTGTTCATACCAGATTCCCACAGGGCTGGACATCTGCTCAGTGCTCAGTATTTGACTCCGTGGGGAAAGTTGCCCCAGGAAATAGGAAGTTATCCAGATTCTTTTGTTCTTTTTTGCCTTTTTTTTTTTCAAATCTGAAGGTATCTTTATTCTTCTCTTCAAGTGATTGACATTTTGCCTTTGTACAGACGTCTATGTTCCAAATCTTTTTTCTTCAGAATCTGAAGATCTGTATTGCTGCACTGTGTTGTACAGTCTGCTATGGATGATGAAATATTCTGTGACAGTCTGATTATCTGAATGTCACTAGATTCTTGTATCCCCACCCCGTGCCCTTGGGAGATATTGGGTCCTTCTCTTCATCCTCAATGGTCTAAAATGTCACATTTTGGGTGTTGTGGCTGCATATTCATTTCAATATTTCTTTGCTATGTTCCTCTTTTCCATCTCGTTTTTGTTTTATTCCCCACTCTTCCTTTCCTGAAATAAATGCTGCTTGGTCAGATCTCTTACCAGCTGTTTTGAGCCTCTCTCTGTTTTATCTTTTCTTTTTTCTTTTTTTTCATTTTTCTGAAGCTGGAAATGGGGAGGCAATCAGACAGACTCCCTCATGCACCTGACCGGGATCCACCCAGCATGCCCACCAGGGGGCGATGCTTTGCCCGTCTGGGGCATCGCTCTGTTGCGTCCAGAGCCATTCTAGCGCCTGAGGCAGAGGCCACAGAGCCATCCCCAGCGCCCGGGCCATTTTTGCTCCAATGGAGCCTTGGCTGTGGGAGGGGAAGAGAGAGACAGAGAGGAAGGAGAGGGGGAGGAGTGGAGAAGCAAATGGGCGCCTCTCTTGTGTGCCCTGGCTGGAAATCGAACCCGGGACTCCTGCACGCCAGGCCGACGCTCTACCGCTGAGCCAACCGGCCAGGGCCTGTTTTATCTTTTCTTTCCAATTCTTTTCCTTCTCTGGCCCACATCCTGAGCAGTATCTTCTGCTCTGCTTTTGCTTAAAATCACAACATCTCCAAGTTGGCAGCGGCCTTGAATCTCACCTGGTTCGGTTCCCGTATCTTACAGATGGGGACCTAAGGCCCAGGAAGGAAGAAATGTTGGGAAGTACAGTAACTTTGCCCACAGCAGCACCTCGATGTGGCGCCTGAGCTGTCTGACTCCAAACCATCTGGCTCTAAACATACCAGTCAAGTTTTTAGTGTTAGCAAACAAAACAAAATAAACAAACAAAGAACCTCTTTTTTCCTAATGAACTCTGACACAGAAACATAATCTACAAAACAGGAAAAATAAAAGCATGACAAGGTAAGTGAGGTGAGGGTCGAAGGCGTGGAGCCCACCTCCTCAGCCTCCCCAAGCTTCTTCCCCACAAGCCTGATCCAATCCAACCCCTTCAATTGATACATTGGGGAAATGAGGCCCTGCATGGTTAAGGGAGCTGCCCAAGGTCACACAGTGCCAGGGGCAACCTTCAGGCTGCCTTGCTTGGCCCGCCAGTGCCCCTTAGCTTGGCCCTGCAGTGACACTGAAGTTGTCCTTTCCTGGTCCCCTTTCCTCCCACTGCTGTGCCCAGGTTATCTGCTCATGCCGTGAAGCCAGATCCTCACTACAGCTTGTCCCCTCCCCAAACCCACTGCCTCCCTCTGCCTTCTCCAAAGCTCCACACTCATACCGGGTCACGTTGCTCATCAACCAAGCCATAACTTCACCATCAGCCCTGCCCTACGGCACAGGGTGTATCATCTGCTGGTCTTCAGGGGTGTTGCCTGAGCTGTGTCTCTAGAACCTGACACAGAGAATATGCGTGTGACATGCTTCCACCTTGTCTGTCCTTCGCCTCCTTCCAGGTAATATTGCTGCATAAGGGGGAGGAGCACAGTGGGACTCAGGGGACAATCATTGCACCCCCTTTCTGGGCCACCAGCCTTGATCTAATCATCCTGCTCAGATGTCAGCTCAAAAACTAACACACATCCTGGAGGCACGGCTCACTCTCGCTGGTCTCCCCCCATGTGGTCGCACAGCCTAGCTTTTGCCCTTGGCCCCTGACCGAGGCATGTTGTCGCTGTGTCAACACAGCCCGTGCCGTCGGCAGGATGGCCAGGACCAGCCTCACAAGTGCTTTCAGGTCCACACTGGCCCAGTGAGGAATCCCAGTTTTAAATGCGTGAGAACTGAGGCCATCTCCTCCACTCCTATCCCCGTGTGTGCCTGTCCTGTGTGCTTCTGTCACTTGTGTTCCTACCTCCTCACCTTTCTGTCCTTTCTCTCTCCCTGTCCATCACTTACTGGGCAGTAGAACCAGAGACAGAGTCCTGCCCTCACGTACATTACAGCAGTGCACGTTCTGACCCAAGCCCGGAGAGGGCACAGAGTGTTGTACAAGCACCAAAGAGGCAGCAAGGACTTGAGGTCGGAAGAGTCCGGTAGATTCCATTCATGCGCCCGTTCACCCGTCCCTGGATCCCTGCCCTTGGCCACATAACCTTGCCCTCTATTCACAACTCTGGGTTCAGCCATGCAACTTGCTTTGGTCAACAGGATGTTAAGAGGCATAAGAAGAAGCTGCCAAGCAGTACTAAGATCTTGACTTCTGATCTCATTTCCAGGTTTAAGTCCTGACTTTACTATTCACTAGCTGATTGACCCTGAGCAAATCACTTAACTACAAACTGAGGAAAATGCTGTCTCTCTGGGATTGTTATGAGAACTATCTAAGAAAACATAGATAAAGTGCTGAAACTATGACCCAGCACGTAGTAAGTCTCAATACATGATAGTCACTCTCAGTAGTTCAGGAAGGTGAGACACAGACAAGAAGTCCTCAGGGATAAATAATGGGATTAGAATTTGAACACAAACACTGTGCTCTTTACTAAGGGGCTTGCGACTCTTAGCTAGGAACTGGTGGGTGACCACTGCCTTCCTCCTCTCTTCCTGGGCCAGCTTTTCTCTCAAACTTAACTGATCATAATGTGTGTGTGTGTGTGTGCGCGCGCCTGTGTAATGACTGGATATAATATTTTCTGGTTCTCTTTCCTAAAAACAAATTATCCAAAATGACTTGTATATGTTACTAGACATCAATCATTCTCAGGCTCCAAATCCAGTCTGTGTCTTTAACAGCAACAAAACCATTCATTTCCTCTCCTCTGCTGCCACCATGTGGTCATATCGGGTTATAGCCAGCACTGGCACAGGCTTGGACAGGGTTTGTGATTTAACTTGAACTTGTGATCTGGTTCTCAGTGAGCATAGATAGGCACATACTAGTCCTCTGATCAAAGAGATATGTAACATTCCTTGAAAAGCAATATAACAGATGGCCTTATACCCTATTGAGGTGAATTCCAGCTTACTTGGGAATTTTCCCCACTTAAGCAGCATTCACTTATGGTCAACTTGAATTGGAGACTAGAAATGACAGTCCCTGTCCCCAAGGACTTTATAGACTGATATGTAAAGAAACAATCCCAATTCAACTGTGGCAACCACACATTCTTGTAGGAGATTACCCTACAAGAAAGGGAGACAAGGTCATTCAGGTCACCAAGATGTTCAAACATCTCACCCTTAGGGAAAACTTCCTATTTTTCATTAAATGAAATACAAAATGATAGCATGAGGACAATGGTAGATAACTTATTGAGGTGATTCTACATGTTGAGCAAAGCGCTAAATGCTTTACTGGTGGTAACTCATGGAGCTCTCTTCAACCTACTGTTATTCTCACGGTACAGGTGGGGAAATCAAGGCACAGCCAGGCTTTGAACCTACAACACTTTCCTTCACCAGTGTTACTAGAACCTGTACACACACATGATAGGACTGCTTCTTTCTGAAGAGGCGGGAAAGGCTTCAGGGTCCACAGAGGATGTGAGATTTGAACTGAGTTTCAAGAGATAAACAGGGTTCTCCTAAGCAGCCAAGGGGCACCAAGGGCCTTGGGTAAGGCTTTTTTAGTAAATAAAGATGACATTTCTGGAATGTTTACTAGGTGCCACACCACGTTGAGAACTTTAGCTCACTGAATGAATCCTTGCAGCAACCCTCCGAGATAATTGTTATAATTATCCTCATTTGGGAAACCGACCTCTGTGCCTCAGTTTCCTCATCTTTGAAGTGGGGACGAGTACCATAAGCCCTCATATATAATATCAGAATGCAGTCAGCCTTCAAGTAAGTGCTGTCTGTTTTCATTGTCCCCAGTGCCCACAATTGTCCAGCACTTGGTAAGGAATCAATAAAAATTTAATAATGAACACATTGGCTCATTGTATGTCACATCCTTTCAAGGGAAGGAACAGTAACTTTGCAGAGATGAAGACACCAAGACGTAGGGCTAAGTGACTATTCCAAATTGCAGAGCCAGTGGGCAGGGCCAGGTTTGGAAAGAGACTAAGAAATTGACCCATGGTCATTCACACAATCAGAAATAAATTCTCTCCTCTGACCTGTGGTAGCGCAGTGGATAGAGCGTGGACCTGGAACGCTGAGGGAGCTGGTTTGAAACCCTGGGCTTGTGGGGTCAGGGCACATATAAGAAGCAATCAATGGACAACTGAAGTGAAACAACTATAATCTTGTTCTCTGTCTCTCTCTCTCTTTCAAATCAATAATTAAAATCTTCAAAAAAAATTTTTTTTAATAAGTAAGTAAATAAATAAATTCTCTGGTTGGAGGGAATGAGGACAGGAGTGATCCTTCTCTGGGAATAACTTTATATATAGTGGTGGCTTCAAACTAGGTAAATGTTTCATATATTCAAAAAAGTTTAATTCAAAATGATGAATAAAAGCAAACTTGAAAATTGAATCATACAGAGATAAAGGAATCTACTTCTATATCAAGTTCATAACAGAACCACACACACACACACACAAAAAGAAATCAAATGATTTTTTAACTCAATATCCTATACATGCTTAAGAGGACACACTCTAAAAACAAATTGCTTTTAAACTGCAAAGAGGCCTGACCAGGCAGTGGCACAGTGGATAGAGCATTGCACTGGGATGCAGAGGACCCAGGTTCAAAACTCCAAGGTTGCTGGGTTGAGCACGGCATCATCCGGCTTGAGCAGGGGCGCATCCGGCTTGAGCAGGGGCGCATCCAGCTTGAACGCAGAGTCGCTGGCTCGAGCCCAAACATCGCTGGCTTGAAGCCCAAGGTCGCTGGCCTGAGCAAGGGGTCACTCATTCTGCTGTAGCCCCCTTTCCTGGTCAAGGCACATATGAGAAAGCAATCAATGAACAAGTAAGGAGCCCCCACGAAAAATTAATGCTTCTCATCTCTCTCCCTTCCTGTCTGACCCTATCGGTCCCTCTCTGTCTGTCACACACATACACACACACAAAAAGCTGCAAAGAAATCTTGAATGAAAATTTTACATGGTTGTTAATAGCATCAGCATAATTATGAAACTATGTGTATATTTTGTGAAAATAAAAATTAGTAAATATATGGATATTGGGAATTGTGTTTCTATTGGAAATATTCTATGAACTCGTACTTTTAAAAACACGTTTTTTCCTGCTCTGTCCACTGAAAGGGCCTAGAAGCAATGACATCAGTGGCAATGAACACACATAGCACCTAGGTCTTAGTTCTAAGTGCCCTTCTGCACAAAAGGAACCAGAGCCTCTTGGGAAAGAGCTAATTCCAAGCCCTAAGCAAAGGATGAATCACATGGAACATCTTGGGCCAGAGGATAGGAAGGGCCCAAAGACTAGTCAAAAGGAAACAGAAATTGGCTTTAAAAGGCTTCGGTTGGCCAAAGCAACAAAAACAAGAAATACAAAACTTTTGTGTGTGTGTGTGTGTGTGTATTTTTCTGAAGCTGGAAACGGGGAGAGACAGTCAGACAGACTCCCGCATGCGCCCGACCGGGATCCACCCAGCACGCCCACCAGGGGGCGAGGCTCTGCCCACCAGGGGGCAATGCTCTGCCCCTCCGGGGCGTCGCTCTGTTGCGACCAGAGCCACTCTAGCGCCTGAGGCAGAGGCCACGGAGCCATCCCCAGCGCCCGGGCCATCTTTGCTCCAATGGAGCCTCGCTGCGGGAGGGGAAGAGAGAGACAGAGAGGAAGGAGAGGGGGAGGGGTGGAGAAGCAGATGGACGCTTCTCCTGTGTGCCCTGGCCGGGAATCGAACCCGGGACTTCTGCACGGCAGGCCGACGCTCTACCACTGAGCCAAACGGCCAGGGCCAAAATAAAAAACTTTTTAAATGATGGTAATAGATGCTGAACTTTTAAAAACCTGTAAGTGCATAGAGATACAGAGAGAAAGAGAAAGGGAGGGCTATACTTTGACCTCGCTTAACTCCTTTTTCTCTCCTTAAAATTCTCCCCCTTATTTTCTTCTTTCAACCTATTCTACTACCTTAAAAACAAAACCAAAAAAAACATCTCTTTATGGTATTATCACTTGATCATTTTGCTTTCTCCACCACAAACATGACATCACGGATATACAAGTTTTGGAACTAGACAGACCTTTCCAAACCTGGCCCTGCCCACTGGCTCTGCAATTTGGAAGAGTCACTTAGCCCTAAGTCTTGGTGTCTTCATCTCTGCAAAGTTACTATTCTGTCCCTTGAAAGGATGTGGCACTCAATGAGCCAATGTGTTCATTATTAAATTTTTATTAATTCCTTACCAAGTGCTGGACAATTGTGGGCACTGGGGACAATGAAAACAGACAGCACTTACTTGAAGGCTGACTGCATTCTGATATTATATATGAGGGCTTATGGTACTCGTCCCCACTTCACAATGAGGAACTGAGACACAGAGGTCGGTTTCTGGCCCATAAAAATAGGGCAGCCTATTCCCAGCGTGGTCACTGTTGATGCCACACAAGGGAGGAGCACACAGTCCGTGTCTCAGGGACTTCCATTCCACAGGGAAGTGCAGTCCAGAGAACGACCGAGGCTGTTCGCCATAGCCAAACACTAGTTTCTTTCCTTTCCCCAACTCCATGCCTAAAAAGGGAATCAAATTAAAGGGGAAGAGAAGTGAGCGCTCAGATCCCTTTTTCTCATCCCCTCCCTTACTCTATGAATAAAGGAAACGGAAATCAACATGAGTGAGCCCTTCTTTTGGGACAGATGCTGTCACTCACTTTAACCCACAGGTTGGGAGTCTCAAACTTGATCTGCCTCATAATCCCCCAGGAGGCTTGTAAAGTGGGCGGAGCCACTCCCAGGATTCTTGATGCAGCAGGCGTAGGGAGAGGCCTGAGAACCTGCATTTGTAGCAAGAGCCGCCGCTGCTCTGGGACCACATCTTGAGAAGCACTGCCACAGAACCGCCCATGAAACAGGTATTGACCCCACTGCAAAGGTGGGAGCCTGGGCTGCAGGAAGGCCAGGTACCTCACCACTAGGCGTGACAGCGGGATTGGAACCCTGGTCTGACTCCAAAGCCTGTGCTGTTGGAGACTTAACACCAGCATTTCCCGTGCCATGTCTGTTTACTTTATTCTAGAAGTTTCATTCCTGAAAGGCAAAATCAAGGTTCTGTGAGAGTATAAGATATTTTCATTTCCAATGAGAACAAAAGATGGTCTGAAAGCTATTTTTAAACATTCCTGTTCATTACCCTATAATTCATCTTCTAGAAACCTAAGAAAATAATCCAAAATATGGCCCGAAATACAAAGATTCTAAGTGTTGTAGCAAAAAACTGGGACTCTAAATATCTAATATGAAGGGACTGGTTAATAAATTATGGTATATCCAAATGATGAAAGCCATTAAAAATTATTTATTTAGAATTTTTAACATGTCAAAGGATTTTTGATAATATTAAATAAAACATAACACATAAGTTCAGTAAGTTCTCAATTATTAAAAACAATGAAAAAGACCAAAAGGAGATAAACTAGAACATTGACAACAGTTGTCTCTGAATCTTAATAATTATCTATAACTTTCCACACATTTACAATGAGGTTTTATTAACAGAAAAACCACGTACTTTCTTTCTGTTAACAACAGATATTTTCAAGATCTATCACAGAGTCAATTCCTAAACAGCCAAGAAAAGCAAAACTAAATTTTTAAGCTAATATTTAATTCCAGATTACATTTTTCCTGACCCTAAAATGTACATTTTTTAAAGCAAAAACAAGAAGAAAAAAACAAAAAGAGAGACAATCATTATGACACATACACAGAAAGAAGACTAGAAAGATAACTGTAAAAATGGTAACAAGGATTATTTTTGGTTGGTGGAATTATAAGGCTTTTTAAATATCGTTTTAGCTTAATAATTTTTATAGCATTTTCTACAATGAACAACTATTACTTTTGTAACAAAAAAGTCTTTGCTGTTTTCTTTCTAAGAGACACCCAACAAGCATATTATCTGTACAATGGAACATCAATAACCATTTAAAAAATGTTGTAGAAGAGTATTTCACGGCATGAAAAAAGTGTCCCGCATTGGGGGCCATACTATAAATAGTATGTTCAGACTGACCCCGCTGTTTTAACAGCAAACAACAAATGTCTATGTCTACAAAAGAAAACACATTGGGAGGAAAGTTTTTTAAAACTCTACATTAAACAACAAAGAAATTACTTTGTTAAATAAGAGAGAGACACTCACTCTCACTTCTACGTCCAACTAGTCTGCCAGAATCAGCAGGGTGGGCAGCGTGAATCCTGCCTCCCACTTTAGAAATAATGCTGAGGACAAATCAAAGCCAGTAACGGAGGTCACCCCTCTTGATGGGACAAACACACATTGTCTGGAACCTTAAAATAAGAACCCAACAGAGAACAGGGTTTTGGGGGAAAAAATTAACTGCCTTCTTGGTCTCCTGATCTGATTACAATTAAATATAATTTACAATCACTTGATAAAGGTAATGTACTGTTTATGGTGCAAATAACATACTAACTATAGGATTATACTCCCAGACCTGGCAGAGGCCTCTGAGATCATCTGAATACATTTCCTTAATGCAATGTACTGACAGGGAAACAGCAGGGATGTCATGGTGGAGAATATTAAGTCAACATTGCAAAAGCCTAGCTTCCTGTTTACACCATTTTAAGTCACTGTACTGCTAGTCACAAGGTGAGTCCACATTTTGATTTAATCTAAGACTTTCCTGACTTTCCATATAATAAAAGGGACTAAAAAGAGCAGCGGCAAAGCCAGAAGACACTGAGAGGATAAAAATAAACAGAGACATGTGTCTTCCAGCCCAAACAATGGGAAATCTATGCCACTAGATTACCAGTTCAATCTATTTCCAAATCGCTATCCTCACTGTGACAGGTGGCAGAGTCATGCACAGAGGTCAGCACCAAAACCTCCTTTTCTGGGAGCAACCCAAACTCCTGTAGGAAAGCTTCAAGGTCCACAGCAAAGAAATCTTCGCCCAGCTGGTCAGTGACTCGAACAAAATTGCCAATCAATTCGCCCCCCTTGTAAATGAGCAGGGCAGGAAGGGCATTCCTGGTGAACCTACTGCTGGCCCCGATAACTGAGCTCCTCACCCGGCAGAACTTGACGGCTGGGTACTCCGCGGCAAGGCAGAGCATGCAACCGTGCATGGCGTCGGTCCCCGGAATGCCATCCTCGTAGATATGGACCATGATGAGGGTGCTTTTCGGTTCTTTATCAATCACGTCTAAAAACCCTTCTCCACTGGGGATCTCAAACACCTGCCGGAACTGGGGCCCCTTGTGAAACTGCTGCCGCATTTCTTCCATTCTCTGCTTCCGGTACTGCTGCAGAAACTCTTCGTCGTCCTGGTCCTCGTCCATCACAGCAAAGTCCTTCAGGGTCATCTGAAGAAGGACCAGCAAGTGAGCATCAGGAACACGAGCTGAACACGTGTGGTAACACTTAATATGTACCGTGCGCTTATGACACAGGAGGCACCGTGCGTAGTGCTCCACGCGCCTCACATCTCACTGAACTCTCAGCTAACTCGCCAGAAAGGACCTTTTATTAACCCCACTTTACAAATGAGGTTCCAGGACCTGAGCTTATTGGACAAGTTCACATAGGTCACCAGAATAAGGCCAGGATTCAAACTAGATATTTTAAAAGTTCAGGCTTTTAACTACTGTATCAATCCTACTTCTCAATCCAAACAGACAGCATCAGATAATACCACTTCACGAGCTTTTTCCTTTTTGTGAATCTTGACAATGGATTATTTTACACATGGTTTTGTTTTTGTTGAATAGACAACAGGATATTGAGGAATTTTAAAAAGAATACTCAGAATTCCTGCCCAGTGCACGTACGTGCGCACGCGCGCACACACACACACACACACACACACACACACACCGCACGCACATCCTCCACCCACAAAATAGTCACATGCTAAAATGGCTTTTGATTTTATAACAGGAATTGAGGGTGTCCCAATTAAGCTACAAGCTCTGCTTTTGGCACTTAGCATTATTATATCATAAACATTTCATGTTTCCATATATTTTTTATAAAACTAGACGACATCAGGGGCCATATTTTGCTTCACCACTCCCTATTCCAGGCCTCCAGGCAGTTTCCAGTACCGGTCTCCTGCATGCTGAAGATGACTCAGCAGGCGGAGCCTCGCTCGAAGCTGTCCCATGTGACCACGTGACAGGGTGCAGCCACAGCATAAGGAAGCACAGACCGCACTGGGCAGGCACACGGCCCTGCAGCCAGCTTAAGTTAAAAAGCCTCTTCCCTGTCCTGGTCCTGCCAGGCGGCCCGCCCGTACAAGCTCTAGCTCTGCCTGACCTGCATGGATTAGAGCAGGGGTCCCCAAACTTTTTACACAGGGGGCCAGTTCACTGTCCCTCAGATCATTGGAGGGCCGGACTATAAAAAAACTATGAACAAATCCCTATGCATACTGCACAAATCTTATTTTAAAGTAAACAAAAGGGAAGTAGTACTGTACGTGAGCAACGCCACACTTTGCGGCGTTGTAGTTTGCCAAACTACAGCCCGTGGGCCACATACAGTAAGTACTCCAGGAGCACAGGATGCATCCGTGTGCTCTCACTGACCACCAATGAAAGAGGTGCCTCTTCTCGAAGTGGGGGGGGGGGGGGGGCGGGCGGATAAATGGCCTCTGGGGGCTGCATGTGGCCCACGGGCTGTAGTCTAGGAACCCCTGGATTAGAGGGTGAGGTGGAGGAACCGCACTAGATCAGGACACATCCGCCCAATCACAGCCAGTGCCATACCAAGTTCACTGTTCTACTCTCATGCCCAGTATTCCTCCCATCTCAGCTCTTCATGCCACCTCTGCTTGCCAGAGCAGCTCTTTCCAACCCGTGAGGGTTTCTGAGTCGCATGCCCTGAAATCATTCTGTGGTCAGAGTGAATGGCTCCTCACTCAATCCTCTTATCTGCTCCCTGATCCTGCCTCGTACTTCCAGCCAAGAGCTGCTTTGGCCCAAGGCCAGATGATCTCAGGCACTCCTCCACATTCATCTGTGCTCAGAGAGCAGGGGATTAAATAGAGTCTTTTTGACACTGGCAAGAGAGAGAGGCAGTGACCTAGTTCCAAATATCTTCCAGAGTGCCTATTTGCTTCTACTGTATTAGCTCATTAGCATAAATTCTCATGAATAGGCTTCCAGAGAAACAGAGCAACATCATGAAAAGAGCAGGAAAACCTTAGAATCCTAATTCCTATTAGGTTTCACTTAGTTGCATGGCCATGAGCAAGTCCCCTCCCATCTTCAAGCACTGGTTTCATCATCTCTATACTGAGGATAATACCCCCAACCCCAGAGGGTATCAACCCCATTGATTTCTAGTCCAAGGTCAGAGTTCAATAAAGGACAGAAACTCACATTTACTGAGCACTTTCAATGGACCAGGCACTGTGATGGGGACTGTACCCTGTCAGGTAGAAATACTGACCTCACTTAACGAAAAGTCAGACTCAGAAAGGAAGAGACGTCCCCAGTCACTAGTGGCTGGGCTAAGATTCAAACCAATGTGTGTCTGAGTTGTGGCATGACTCTGTCCTTTCCCCAGCGCTGTACAGCTTCCTGGAGGCCAAGTCACACACCCTCTTCCTCCGGAATCATGAACCCCGGCTGCGGCAGCCAGGGCAGCACCTGAGAAAACACTGGGTGCTACGGGTTACCTTCCCGCTGATCTTGTCCTGGAGGTCCTTCTGTTTCTGTCGCTCCTCCTCCTCCTCCAGATGGGACCTGCAGGTCATCGACAGCTTCTTGATCAGCCTTTCCATCTCCCTACACTGCTCCTCCCTCTGCTCTGTCTCCAGCTGTTTGAAGCGGCGCCAGTCATTGATCACACCTTTTGGACCTGGGTTAGGGGAGACCATGGAGGTAGCCAAGAAGCATGGACAAGGAACTATGGACCAGCTCACACCTGTCTCAGGCTCGCTCCATCAACTACACAGTGACACTGACACAGGGCAGCATGGCGTCCAATGCTTAAAGGGCCAAGGTAAGGGCCCAATGTTAGGAGATGCGTTAAATAAACTGTGATGCATCTACTCAAAAGAAAGTACAGGAACTCGCAGAAAGAAGTAGCTGTTTCCTGTTATTAAAAATATTCAAATATATTAAGTCCAAAAAATAAAAAAGGAGAGAGAGAGAGTAAAATGCCTAACAGTATCACGGTATGATCATACAAGTTTTGGAAAAAGAACAGTATGTATATGTATAAATATTTATGGATATCTATATACATTTGTATGCGCATAGAAAAAGGGCTGGAAGGATAGGTAAACTGCTAACAGTGGTTGTCTCTAGGTAGCAGGATCTAAAGGGACTGGTGAGAGAGAAGTTTTACTTTTTCCTTTCCATACTTCTGTGTGATCTGAATTTTTATAACATCACGGCAGGTTGTTCTGTTATTCAAGCTACTCTCACACCTCCCTGCCTCATTCTATATCTCCCTGCCCCTTGCCATGTGACCTACCAGTATCCCCAGACGGCTGATGTTGGCCTTGGTCATGTGACTATCTTTGGCCAATGGATTCTGAGCAAAGATTTGTGAGCCTTTACGTGTCTCCAACAGCCTCCCTTGCTCCCTACACCTGGCCATGAATCAGGGTCCCCAGCCAGCCCCAGAATGAGGACATGAAAGCAGAAGCAGAGCCGCTGCAGACCCATAGGGAGCACGTGACACAATGGAGAAGGGAGCCTTTGCTGTCACAAGCCGCTGAGATTTGGAGGTCTTCTGTTACCACAGAAAAGAATAAGACTCTATGTGCCACTATGCTGTATACCTGAAAAGATTTAAAAAAAAAAATCTATGTGAGGAAAATGCTACCAAGAAACACAAGAAAGACCTGAATAAATGGGGCCCTGGCCAGTTGGCTCAGCGGTAGAGCGTCGGCCTGGCGTGTGGGGGACCTGGGTTCAATTCCCGGCCAGGGCACATAGGAGAAGTGCCCATTTGCTTCTCCACCCCCACCCCTCCTTCCTCTCTGTCTCTCTCTTCCCCTCCTGCAGCTGAGGCTTCATTGGGGCAAAGATGGCCCGGGCGCTGGGGATGGCTCCTTGGCCTCTGCCCCAGGCGCTAGAGTGGCTCTGGTCGTGGTAGAGCGACTCCCCAGAGGGGCAGAGCATCACCCCCTGGTGGGCAGAGCGTCGCCCCTGGTGGGCGTGCCGGGTGGATCCCGGTCAGGTGCATGCGGGAGTCTGACTGTCTCTCCCCGTTTCCAGCTTCAGAAAAATACAAAAAAAGAAAGACCTGAATAAATGGAAAAACAAGACCATATTCCTGACCAGGAGGACCCAATATCACATAAGGTTGTCAATTACCCCTAAATTAATCTATATATTTACTGCATTCCCAATGAAAGTGCTTCATTATACAAATGTGTGTAAGCTCCTAAAATTGCTTTGGAAAAAGAATAAAGCAGGAGTTAGGAAAATAATGATATAGGAGAGGATTGAGTGGGGAGTAGCCCTACCTGATACTAAAGCAAGTTATAGCACAATAATTTAAAACAGTGTGATACGGCACAGTAAAAAACAAATTAATGGGTCAATAAATTTTAAATATAAAAATGAAATCAGCCCTGGCTGGTTTGCTCAGTGGTAGAGCGTCGGCCTGGCATGCAGAAGTCCCGGGTTCAATTCCTGGCCAGGGCACACAGCAGAAGCGCCCATCTGCTTCTCCAACCCTCCCCCTCTCCTTCCTCTCTGTCTCTCTCTTCCCCTCCCGCAGCTGAGGCTCCATTGGAGCAAAGATGGCCCGGGCGCTGGGGATGGCTCCTTGGCCTCTGCCCCAGGCGCTAGAGTGGCTCTGGTCGCAACAGAGCGACGCCCCGGAGGGGCAGAGCATTGCCCCCTGGTGGGCAGAGTGTAGCCCCTGGTGGGCGTGCCGGGTGGATCCCGGTCGGGAGCATGCGGGAGTCTATCTGACTTTCTCTCCCCGTTTCTAGCTTCAGAAAAATACAAAAAAAAAAAAAATGAAATCATAAAAATACAATGAAAAAAGCATGGAGTGAAGATAGATTTTAAGTTAGAAACAAAATTAAGAAAATATAAAATAATGCTTTTAAGTACAGAAAAATAATTTTTGCCAGGAAAAGAATATAAAGTCAAGCCTGAACAGATGGTGGTGCAGTGGACACAGTGTCAAACTGGGATGCAGAGGACTCAGATTCAAAACCCCAAGGTCACTGGCTTGAGCACAGGCTCACCAGCTTGAGCACAAGGTCACTGGCTTGAGCGTGGCATCATAGACATGACCCCATGGTCGCTGGCTTGAGCCCAAAGATCGCCGGCTTGAAGCCCAGGGTCACTGACTTGAAGCCCAAAGTCACTGGCTTGAATCCAAGGTCGCTGGCTTGAGCAAGGGGTCACTCGCTCTCCTGTGGCCTCCTCCCGTCAAGGCACATATGAGAAAGCAATCAATGAACAACTAAGGTGCCACAACAAATAATTGATGCTTTTCAACTCTCCCTTCCTGTCTGTCTTTCCCTATCTGTCCCTCTCTCTGTCTCTGTCACAAAAAAAGGAAAACACATAAAGTCAAAATAAAAGCAAAAAATTAGTAGAAATATTTACAATTCATGCCATAGATAAATTTCCTTAATATATAACACCCTAAGAAGAAAAGGATCAACCAATCAATTTAAAAATGAGTAAAGAACTTGACCAGGTGATGGTACAGCAGAAAGAGCATCGACCCGGGATGCTGAGGATACAGGTTCAAAACCCCGAGGTCACCAGCTTAGGCACAGGATCATCCAGCTTGAGCATGACATGATCACAGACATGATCCCATGGTGGCTGGCTTCAGCCCAAGATCGCTGGCTTGAGCAAAGGGTCAAGTGGCTCGGCTGGAGCCCCCTAGTCAAGACACATATGAAAAACAATCAATGAATAACTAAAGTGCTGCAACTACGAGTTGATGTTTCTCATCTCTCTCCTTTCCTGTCTCTCTCTGTCTCTGTCTCTCTTTCAATCTCTCACCAAATAAAAATAAAAAAGTAAAAATGAGCAAAGAATATAGCAATATCTCTAAAGTAATGAAAAGATGCTCAACGTCACTCTCAAAAAGGGAGAAAATAAAACTACAATAAGTTACCATTTGTCATCCATCGGGATGCCAAAGACCAAAAAGTGTACAAAGAAATATCTTCCTGCTGGTTAAACTGTAAAACAGTGCCATCTTAATGAAAACAATTTGGAATTACTGAAATGTAAAAATGTAAATATGCCATTTCTAGGAATTTATACTACCAATATATTCATATCTATGATTTACGTGATATCAAACAACTACTAACTTGAGAAGTTGGATTCACACTCAGGCCAGTCTGTGTTCATTACTGTGTTGCTTGTACATATATTTGTATTGTACAGTGATGTGGCTAGAAGCATGCACAGTGAAACAGCAACACTAGGTTATCTCTGCAAGTGGGAAGGGAATTAGAGCAAAGTAATTAGGAGACTTCCAAATGACACATACTTAACGTCCATCGTTAAACCTGTCCCCAGAGCACAGGGATTTCCAGTACCTGTGTTAACTGAGATGCCTTCACCTGCCAACTCAGCATCTGCAGGTATCGCACTGCCGGCCAGGGCACCCCCGTCTCCGTCCTTGTCTTCACGGTCACTGTCATCATCCTCACTGCTGCTGTAATAGTACTGCAGCTTCTCCCCCAGCAACTTATCATCCAGGGTCGTCATGGTGCCTGGGAAAGGGCAACAGGCATCTCAGGCTCTTCACTGCTTGAACCAGACAGACTAGAATCTGAGGAGTAGGAGCTCACTTATGCTCCTATTTAGAAGACCCTAAAAGTGATTTTTTTCCATCAGCAGAATCTCAACAAATCCATACCATGACCCTGTGTGATAGGGCTAATCATGCTCTTTTTGCAGAAGGTAAAACTAAGGCTCGGATATGCGAAGTTTCTTTGCCAAACTCCACAGCAAATGGTAGGACTGGCTGTGGGGTCAGCCCCAGGGAGCCTGAACGTAAGAAACTGAAGGTGTCAGTCACCATCTTCCATATAAGAGACACTACTAGTACTTGTAAGTGCAGTGGCTTGGAGAAATCTATTTACTGACTAGAGGTTTTATTTACACATACATTTTCCTATCGGTTAAGATGCTGGGTAACTGAAATATTGGGTAAGAATTGTCAGGAAAAATCCCTAAAAGAAAAACATCCAGAGGATGATGCCGAGTCACTAAGTCAATCACTTGCTTGTCTGCTGCCTTCAACCTTCAACACTGAAGGTTTGGAAGGATGGGGTCTGAAGTCCTACCAACTTTGGTTAAAAGAAGGGCCCATGACAAGATTTTACTACTTTCCAAAAGTTTAAAAGACAACAGTCAGAGCCAATATTCCCCATCAGAAGAAGCCGGGGGCATTGGGAAAAAGGCACAGCTTAGCCCCTCACAGACCTGCTAGCAGATCCAGCAGGGAGGGTGGACACTAGCACTCCTTCCAGGAAGCCTAGCAATACTGTTTCCTTCATTAAAGACTTACCACCGGGCCTGTCACACTCTGATACAAAATTACTCTCCCACGGGGCAGTAAGCTCTAGAAAGTAGAGACCTCCAATACTCAGCACAAGGCCTCTGCACAATTTGCTAAACCCAAATGGAGGCAGGCTGGATCCGTGGGGAAATCTGGGATCCCAGCAGCCAGACAAGTAGAGGGGTGCACAGGAAGTAGGGTTAATTGAGAGAAAGGAGCAGGTACTAAGAGAAGGAGCAGAACCAAACTTAAAAGAGGCGTGGAGTGGCCAAGTGCCCCGTGGGCAGAGAGCGACCAGGGAATAGCGTGCTTGGTGAGGGTGGGGCCCGCAGGCGGGTTCGAAGAGAAGACGGGACTAGCAGGACTAGAAGAGAGGGCGGGGCCAGCAGAAGAGTCAGAAGGCAGGGCGGGGCCAGCAGGCGGGGGCTAGAGGGGAAGGCGGGGCCAGTGGAGGGCTCGCGGAAGGGCGCGAAGAACCCTTGCGGGAGCACGATGGGGTTAGGGCCAGCGGGCGAAGCGGTGCAGGGATGTCGCGGAGACCCACAAGGGTCGAAGGGACGCGTGGACAATGCAGGTTCGCCCACCACCCATATGTGACCACCTACCACCCACATTCCATGCCCGCCGGTTCTTCCCTGCTGACCTCAATACAGTTACCCGGCCTCGTTCGGTCCGAATCCCTTTGGACTGGCAGCTCCGGGTACTTCAGAAGAAAGGGAGCGCTCGGTTGGAGGAAAAGAACTAGATCAGCGCCTGGAGCCCTAAGGGAAAAGCCGTCCCGACTGCGCGGACCAATAATATGGCCTTCCTATGTCAGGGCGAGCACTCACAGTCCAATTAGAAGAGGCCTCTCCCGACGGCCGACGGAGCAGCTACGGGTCCAGCTTTGGGACAAAACACCTCGACAATAGTAATATGCTCCTGTTTGTTTTTTTTTAATTGCAATGAAAAGTTGCATTATATAAGCCCGATTTTAACAGTAAAAAAAATTTAGTTACCTTTCAAGTTTCCAAAACTATTTCATATGCGTTTTTTTATTGTTTTTAATTACATCGCCTCTGTTAAGACAATCGGAGACATTAAGCAGTTTGCCCAAGAACACAGCTCTTGGGTTGAAAATAATTTTTTCCCTTGTGTTAAAATTGTAAAAGAGAAACCAGGTTCATAGTTACTAAATGCAATGTGAAATCCTGGATTAGATCCTAGAACAGGAAAAGGACATGAATGGGACAGTTGACAAACTTGAATAAGGTCAATCAACTAATAAAATAGTCTTGGGTCAAGTTTTGACCATTATACAACGGGTTATGGAAGATGTTAACCTTTGGGGATTTGGGTTAAAAAATATAGGGTAACCTTGTTCTTGCAATTTTTTTAAAATCTAAAATGATTTCTGAGTCCTTACTGAGGTGTGCAATACACACCACGAAGTAACTCAAAGAAAGCTTTGTGTAAATTGATTCATTCACAACATATAAAATGATACGATATTAAATAGGGCTCTTAATTTGAGAGACTCTTACTTTATGGTTTTACAACCACCTGAAATTGTCTGCAAATTAGTATTGTGATATTTTTCTGAGAAGCTTCCACGCTCCCTTCCCTCTCCTAGATCAGTTTATGACCTTGATTCCTATTTCTCCTGAAAAATAGAAGCAATCAAGAGACTTGCACTTGAGCCCGCTCTCCAAATGTGCCAACAACCCCCCTGATCAGTACCAATTAAATGAATCCCACCCCTCCCGCTTAGTCAAGGACGCTGCTCCTGCTGTTACCTCCTCTCTCTCTTGCATATTCAAGCTTTCTTTTTTTTTTTTTAGAGATAAGAACTATTTTCCTAGTTATCTCTAAAAAAATCCTCTCAGATACCATTTTCCACCATTCAGAATGTTAAAAATAAAAAAAAGTTTGACACCAGTGAGACTGTGGAGAACATATTGCTGGTAAGAGTGTAAATTGGTACAACTCTTTTATGTATGGCAGTTGAGAAATATCTTTCAATATTGCAAAATTATACCTTTAACCATCAGTTTCACTCCTGGAAGTTCATTCTATAGATATATTTGCATGAATATATTATTGGGGGTTTTTTTTCTTACAGCAGGATGAGGAACATTATACATTAGTTTACTGTCTTTTGCATAAAAACATATGAACAAATATTTGCTTCTATATGCAAAAGAAAATCATTGAAAAATACATATATAAGAAATTTAAAAAGTTACCTTTGAGGAGCAAATGAGAGTCAGGAATGGAAAGATATTTTTTCTTTAAATGTTTAATAGAATTCACCTGTGAAACCACTGGGCCCAGAGTTTTCCTTGTTGGAAGGTTTTTATAATTAATTCAATTTCTTAGTAGAGTGAGGTCTATGGCAGGCAGTTTCTAATGGCTCCCGTCTTGATAAACAATTCATTGCCTCTCAGCTCATAGTTCAACCTTCTTGCTTTGCAGTAATGGACAGAATTCCTTTAAGTATCTGCACTTTGCAGTAAGCACAGTGATAAGCTTTCCCTGGAGAGGGCACTGGGTGGGCAGTGGGCAATGGGCAGTGGAATGGCTGAAAGGACATCCAGTGGAGATTTTCCCCAGCCCTGGGGTCCACTACATGTGGTCCCTTGATGACCATGAAACCTCACTCTGTCTCAGCAAATTTTTCCACTCCACCAGCTTCCAAAGGCCTCCTGCCTGCATCAACAACCAAAGGCTTCCAGGCTGGAACTGGTTGCTGTGGTACCAGTTTGCTTTGCAAAGTCCTGGGCAGCTTGCCTGTGGCCCAGAGATTTGCTTCCTGCTTGCCAGCAACCAGTTCCAGCCTGGGGAAACCATCGAATCTCTCTGCTGTCCAGAGGGCTGAACTTCACCTTCTTTGACGAGATCTGAACCCATCTTGGTAAGCGGGCCCCTTTCTAAATTTGTACTTCCTTAGGTACTTTCCCTAAGCCCTAGGGGACCATATGGAATTTTTCTCAAAAATTGTATTGACTTTGCCTGACCTGTGGTGGCGCAGTGGATGAAGCGTCGACCTGGAAATGCTGAGGTCGCCTGGTCAAGGCACATATGGGAGTTGATGCTTCCAGCTCCTCCCCCCCTTTTCTCTCTTCTCTCCTCTCTCTCTCTCTCTCTCTCTCTCTCTCTCTCTCTCTCCCCTCTCTAAAAAATGAATAAATAAAATAAAAATAAAAAACTAAAAAAAATTGTATTGACTTTATTGGAGTAACACTGGTTAATAAAATTATACAGGTTTCGCATGACCAGGCAGTGGCGCAGTGGATAAAGCATCGGACTGGGATCGGAGGACCCAAGTTCGAGACCCCGAGGTCGCCAGCTTGAGCGCGGGCTCATCTGGTTTGAGCAAAGCTCACCAGCTTGGACCCAAGGTCGCTGGCTCAAGCAAGGGGTTACTCGGTCTGCTGAAGGCCCACGGTCAAGGCACATATGAGAAAGCGATCAATGAACAACTAAGGTGTTGCAACAAAAAACTGATGATTGATGCTTCTCATCTCTCTCCATTTCTGCCTGTCTGTCCCTATCTATGCCTCTCTCTGACTCTCTCTGTAAAAACAAAAAACAAAAACAAATCTTTAAAAAAAAAGGATACAGGTTTCAGGTCCACAATTCCACAATACATCATGTGTATATTGTACTGTATATTCACCACCCCAAGTCAAGTCTCTCTCCACTACCATTTATCCCCCCTCTACTCTCTTCCACCTCCCAACATCCCCTATTCTTTTTACCTTATAGTCATTCACTTATTAGATTTAAATAATTAATAACTTAAATCGATCAGTAATTTAATGATTCTATTAAATGTTCCCTGTATAATCCACTATGTGGTTTCTTTCTCCCAACAGAAATAAAGAAGTCACTAGATCCAGCCCTGGCTCAGATGGTTGCAGCACTGTCCTGATACACAGAGGTTGCCTATTCAATCCCTGGTCAGGGCACATTCAGGAAAAACTCAATGCTTTGATGTTTCTGTCTGTCTCCCTTTCTCTCTCTAAATTCAATAATAATAAAAAGTCACTAGGTCCAGCCCACGCTCAGGGAGTTTACCCACGGGCACCGACACCGGGAGGCAAGGGTCTTTGGAAACCGTATCAGGCCTTGAGTATGAGCTGGACCTAGTGGCGTGTTTCTTTTTTTTTTTTTTTTTTTTTTTTAATAAATTTTTATTAATGGTAATGGGATGACATTAATAAATCAGGGTACATATATTCAAAGAAAACATGTCTAGGTTATTTTGTCATCAAATTATGTTGCAAACCCCTCGCCCAAAGTCAGATTGTCCTCCGTCACCCTCTATCTAGTTCTCTGTGCCCCTCCCCCTCCCCCTAACTCTCTCCCTCCCTCCCTCCCATGTCCTCCCTCCCCCCCCCCACCCTTGGTAACCACCACACTCTTGTCCATGTCTCTTAGTCTCATTTTTATGTTCCACCAATGTATGGAATCATGTAGTTCTTGTTTTTTTCTGATTTACTTATTTCACTCCTTATAATGTTATCAAGATCCCACCATTTTGCTGTAAATGATCTGATGTCATCATTTCTTATGGCTGAGTAGTATTCCATAGTGTATATGTGCCACATCTTCTTTATCCAGTCTTCTATTGAAGGGCTTTTTGGTTGTTTCCATGTCTTGGTAGTGGTGTGTTTCTAAGGAATGACAAAAGTGATGGGATGTTGCTTTCTAGATTAGGTCATGAAAGATTTTGACTGTTTTCTTCTCTTTTTCTCTTTCTCTCTCTACAGCCCCTCTCAATCTCGGGCTCTTCTTGCTTGGCGCTTGAATGAGCCAAGCTACCATATTGATTGTGAGCTGCCTTTTAGAGAGGCGTCTGTGGCAAGGAACTGAGGGCAGCCTACAACCAAACTGGGGCTTTCATTCCAAGACTTTGGGAGGAATGAATCCTGCCAACAATGAGGGGAGTGAGTGTAGAAGCTGACCCTTCCCCTGGGGAGCCGTAGAGATGACTGCCATGCCTGCCAATCCCTAGACTGTAGCCTGTGAGAGACCCCAAGTAGAGGACCCATCTCAAACACACTCAGATTCCTGACCTACAGAAAGTGTAAAATAGTGAATTGTTGTGTTAAGCCACTAAGTTTGGGGGTAATTTATGTGATGATAGATAGCTAATACAAGAGTTATTTCCATTTCCTTTTCATCTTGTATCTGTTTTGGTAAGTTGCGTTTTTTAAAGAAATTTGTCCATTTCTAAGTTAAGACCTTGTAGTCCACTTTATTCATTTCCTTCAGAAGTAGACAAAGTATACCAGTTCATTTGCTCAAAAATACTTCAGAAATAAAAAAAAAAACATGTCCACACAAAAACATCTATACAAATGTTCATAGCAGCTTTATTTGTAATCGCCAAAAATTTGAAACAACCTAAATGTTCTTCAATGGGCAAGTATTTTGTTTAAACTGCGGTACATCCATAACGTGGTATACTGCTCAAGCAATAAAAAAGAACAAACTATTAATACCTTCAACAATTTGGATGGATCTCAAGAGAATTATGCTGAGTGGAAAAAGCCAATCTCAAAAGGTTACATTCTATATAATTTCATTTATATAACATTCTCAAAATGACATTATAGATATGGAAAACAGATCAGTGGTTGCAAGAGGTTAGGATGGAAGAGGGTTCAGATAGGGGGAATGGATTTGAATAGAAAGGGGTAGCACAAGGTATCATAGAGGTAATGGAACAATTGTTATCTTTTTCAGTTGTTATCTTGATATATCATCATGGTGGTTCCACAAATGTACATGTGATAAAATTGCATAGAATTACACACCCACATGCACGCCGACACAAATGAGTACATGTGAAGCCAGTGAAATCTGATTAAGGTCTGTAGATTGTTACTAATGTCAATTTCTGGGTCTTGATATTATGTTACAGTTATGTAAGATGCTACATTTGAGGAAGTGCGAAGGGAAGGGCACCTGGGTCCTCACTGTATTGTTTTTGCAATTTCCTGTGAATGAGTAAGTATTTCAGAATATAAAGTTAAAAAAACACTTAGGTTGATTTCATCCAGTCTCTTGGGTTAAATATCTTTTGTAAACAGCATCTCACCTCCCATTACTCTCCATCACGTTAAGAGGTCAACTTTTGAGTTAAGACCTAAAGAGAGTGAGAGCTCTAGTCAGGAAGATACCCAAAGGGCACAGGGGAAGCCTTCTATCCTTAAAGAGCAGAAGTGTAAAGAGCCTATGATGGGAGCGTGCTGGGCATGGTGAACCCCATAGCAGCCAGTGCGGCTGGAGCGCAGTGAGCAAAGGTATCAAAGAAAAGACAGGTTTTCTCTCCCAGTGATATGAAAAGCATCAGGAAGGTTTGAGCACAGGAGTGAAATGATGACCGAACAGAATCACTGTAGCTGCTGTGGCGAGACAAAGCTGAAGGGCAGGGGCAGGGAGAATAAAAGGCTGTCATCATTCAGGTGAGAGGACTGTGGCTTGAGCCTACATGGTAAGCAGTGGTCAAATTCCAAATCTATTTTGAAGGATTTGCTGCTGGAATCAATGGGGAAACTAGGGTACTAGGGAAGATGGAGGTGTAGCCTGGGGAGTGGGAGGAATACCAGAAACTCAGATTTGGGCACGTTAAGTTAGAGATATGTATCAGAGATCCCAATGGAGATAGATGTTCAGTAGACTGCCTATCTAAAACTGTCCACAGTGCAGAGCATTAGCACTCCCACCTAACAGAATCTCATCATCTGGTGGCATTATATTCATTCTGATTGTGATACTCCTCATCATCTACATACACCTTTTATTTACTTCTGGTCTGTCCCTCCAACTCCCAAGTTTCATGAAGTTAGGAACTAGTTCAGCCCTGTATCCCTATTGCCTAGAATATAGTAGATTCTCAAAAATATGTATTTGTTGCATTAGTCTCTGAAAACTCTGTGGACCTGAACATTTGACAGTGGATGTTTTTGATGCATGTGGACAAAGGCAGGCCCCAAACCCTTTTACTGGACATTCATTATGGCAGTGGTTCCCAAACTGTTCTGCACATTGGAAGCACCTAAGGAGTTTCAACGTACTGGTGCCTCTACATACTGTGATTTAATGGACCTGGGCTTTGGGATTTTTAAAATATCCTGAGGTGATTGTAATGTGCAGGTTGGGCCACTGCACTATGGAGTTTTCCATTACAAAAAAAAAAAAAATGTAGTCTTTGCATGATAATTACTCCAATATTAACTATAAAGGAAATAAAACCTTCCTGGAATTCCATTTCCTTCATTTAAGTTGCCTCTCTTTTGCCTGGGTCAATTACCATGGTTCTTCCATTTTTTCCTGATCTCTCAGTTGGTCAGTACAGGGTTACATGTTTCACAAATATACAAGATTACGTTCCAGCCTGACCTGTGGTGGCGCAGTGGGACAAAGCATCAATCTGGAACACTGAGGTCGCCGGTTCGAAACCCTGGGCTTGCCTGGTCAAGGCATATATGGGAAGTTGATGCTTCCTGTTCCTCCTCCTTCTCTCTCTCTCTCTTTCTCTCTCTTTCTCTCTGAAAATTGAATAAAGTCTTTAAAAAAAAAAAAAAAGATTACGTTCCACAAAAATCAGTCTGTTCTCAGCAATGAGGTCTGGGATTCTAAGCCAAATTTAACCCACTATAATGTGTAGACATCTAATATACTTTCTCTACAACTAATCCCAACAATTGCTCTCTCCTTTTCAAAGCCATCTCTTCCTCCCTCCTCGCTTTGGCCATGCTGTACACCTCTAACCCAGACTGACCTGGCCTCCTTGATGGTCTTTCTCCAGCTTCAGCTCATATTACTGCCAAAGTGATCTTTCTAAAACCCAGATCATCTAACTCCCAAGGCTCCCTAATAGTGTCTTTAGTATGATATTCAATTTCCTTCACTGAGGTGCCTACTTACCTCATCTAGCTGTATGACCCTAGGCAAATTCTCTAAGGACTCTGCCTCAGTTTTCTCACCTGTAAAATGGTGACAATAATGGTGCTACACTGTAATTCACCTACAGCACTCAGAACTGTGTCTGGAACTATTAAGTGCCCTAAGAGGTTAGGTAAGCTACTCCTTAAACATTCCTTTCATAGTTACATTTATGGCTAGAATGATTTCCAACCACCACCACCACCCCCTTTGGGAAGGAGAGCAAGGGCAGACCTGAATCAGAATTCTAATTCTACTTTCTAGTTTCAAGGTCTTGGGCAAGATAACATCTCAAATATAAAAAGGGGTCATCATAATGACAATGAAGGGCTGTGTTTTCTCCCTTTATCTCTGCTTGTTGAAATATTACTCAGCCTTCAAAGTCTAGCCAGAGGTCATTTTTCAAAGCACCCTTCCAGCTCACCACCACTACTGCCTCATAATTTCTTCACTGGAGTTTCCACACCCTACATTAGAACCATAGCTCACTGTGCTGATGATTTGGATTGGTTTTTTCCTTTTCCACACTGAGCTTCTAGAGAAAGGGCTCTTGTTTCATTAACCTTTAACCTTGATGACGAGCACAGACAGGAGCTAAAAAAATATACCAAGGATATTCAACTGAGTGAATGAGTAAAACTACTCAAGGCCCAGTGAAAATGGTGTCTAGATTCACTCAGGACACTTTCTGTTCATATTCTGAGATTCCACATAACCGTCTTCACATGTCTCTGATACATTACTCTGCATTAATTATTTGTGTATTTGTCCTATTTTCTCACTAGGAAAAATACTGTGTTCACTATTTTGGACTGCCAGTATTATCTTTGTCCTCATCTCGCACTGACTGACATGACTGACCAAAGTAAGGAATATTTCACCCTCTCTGGCCTATTCATTTCTTTCAGATCATTCTTAATGATGTATATACATGTAGAAATCTCAACTTAAGAACTATCTGGTAGCTCAGCTAAACCAAAAAATATACCAAGGATATTAAGATAACTAAAATGCGCCATAAACTTAATATTGACACTAAACGACTTTTAAGGTAGACAAATAATTTTATTTTGTGCATGCAAATACATGTCAAGTACTGCAAACTTTTTCCATCAGTTTTCTCTCAAACACTGAAAATCATGATGCTCTATTCTGTGAACAGCCAAAGCTAATATCTCACTTCAGTCCTACAGCAAAAACACACAGAATTCACTCTTTGCTATTCACTACCATCACAGCCCTCATTGTTCCTCCTCTGCCCTCCCCCCACAGACAGGCCTTTAAGTCCTAGCCTTCCCCATTTCATCCTATTCCTATAGCACAAAGGGAAACATTACAATTTGGAAATTCAAATTGAAATAAATGGAATAGAATTTATTCCCATATATACTCCCCATTTCATTGTACAGAATTATTTTAAATTATAGTTTTAAATAGAAGCTGAGTATATGCCTTAAAAATGAGCATTAAATCCATCTTAGAGATGGTGCCTGCTTTTTACATGATGGGTGTACACCATCTTTAATTTCATTTACATTTCAATCGAACAATAGATTTGCAAAGAAAATGTCTAATACAGACGTAAAAATATTCACACTAGAGCTTCACAATCGGTTGTACAATTGACAAACAGGCCTCTTTTCCCAAACTTTCCAGCTAAGCAAGTTTATAAAATGTAATCAATGCAACAAGAAAAACATTTCTCTTTCACTTCCAGGGAAAAGAATATGCAATAAACAGTATATATGCAGACAGCAGTTGCTGCAAGCTAACCACGATACTCCCAAGTGGCTATACAGTGGATATGTGCAGTACAAATAAAAGCCACATGTGTTGTATCACAACTACAGTATAATTGTTTGCCCAGCTAAGAGAATGCATGCACTTCCATGCCTTGGGTTATAACGTGAGGCCTAATTCTTGACAGATCGATGGAATATATGCAAATGACCTTGGCTTTTGGCAGTACTAAGTGCAGCCAGTGTCTGTGTTCCAATGGTTTGAAGATATTTTAAAATTTTTATTTAAAAACAAAACAAAAACACCAATTTGGACTTGGGGCATAATAACAGCTCTTGGAGTAAAAACAAGACTCCAGTCAAATATGGAGTGTTATGATCAGTGGCCTTGACCTCTTGTATTCCCTTGCCAGCAAAGGGATACAAAGAAACCGCTAGTAAAAAGGAGTAACTAGCAAATTACTCAATTGACCCAGAAATGGGATACTCCTTGAGCATATTCATTTTTGTTCTGCTTGCAGAAGGGGTTCTTATGTAGAAATTACAGTAAGTGATCCCATCAACACTCTTCATTCACTAAAACACAAAAGTTCTTCCAGTTAACTAATACATAGTTGCATTGCAACTTTTCCCTTTAATGATTAGTTACCAATACTGGTGACAGTTTGCTCAGAAAGTGACTCAAACCAGGGAAGAAATATTTCAGATTCAACGTTGAAATCACATGCTGAATCTGATCATCGCAAATTCCACCCCTGATAATAAGACAACCATGGCTTTAACATCTAAAATGCAAAAAGCAAGCTAAATGGTTTTTAAAACGTGTTCAAATGTTTAAATGATCCAATTTTAAATTCCTACAAACTGCTGTGCATCCTGTAATTTTCTCAAGGCAGCGTATAAAATTGGAATGTGCTTTCTTTAACAGGAAGGGGCAAAAGTAGGTTTACAGTTGATCACTGGGGCAAAAGTAGGTTTACAGTGATTGCTGCAAGCTAACCACAGTACTCCCAAGTAGTGTAAACCCCACCCTGAACTTAGCATCAACTTGAAATTTGAGTGAAAGTGACTAGATCTAAACAAATCGGAAATTTCAGTCCTAGTATAGGAAGTTTCTTTTATTATTCTCTTGTGAGACTAAATAGCTACTAGGAAAAAATCAGTGCCTCTGGCCCAATGAAGTACCTTGTCTTGAAAATTACAATGCACAACTTTCATGCATGACACTGGTGTCGAGTCTAAATTATGGCAGCAAAGGCAAGGGAATCTGCTTTGTTCAGGTACCAACTAGATGAAATACAGATGTAACTTTCTCAGAATTTACAAAATGAAATGAGACCACAAAAGAGAACTCCTGATGCTACATTCACAGTATCTGAATGAGACACATGGACTTCAGAATGGGACTTAGAAACTGAAAAACAAAAAACATAAGTGAAAAAAAACAAACGAAAAAACACCATTTCCCACTTTCCAGACCTCAGCCTATTTTTTTCTAGAGCATAGGCAACATAGTTTAGTTATCAACATTACAAATTTCCTCTCCTATTGCTTTCTACCCTTTGATTGCAAACAGACATACATCTCATGTTGGTTCAAGAGTCAATGACAGGGAATGCCCCAATTTTAAAGTGACATCTTAGTCTGATTTGTGTTTATTCCTTTTTGACATCAGTAGTTACCATTTTAAAGAAAGGTCAAATAAACTGAGCTTTCTTCTAAAGTGGCAGAGAACCAATGTCTTTACTTCACATTAAACTCACCATGAGAGACAGAAGATGGCTACTACCTAAAGAATACAATACAGAATAATCCCAACACAGAAACAAGTCCTATGTGGTTAGTGAGAATGAGAGTAAGTTTTTAAGAACAGGAAGTTATTGTTTTATGGGATCACCTGCTGCAAGACAAGCATTACTTGAATATAAACGGTCTGAGACATACCAGTAAGGCTGGTAAGGTATATACATACACTGATGCAAATGTAACTTCACTGGACAAGTAGGCAAACACCTAAGCAGTTTATCCCAACCCCCTCCAGCAGAGCACAACCAAGTTTCAAAATCTCAATTTTAAAATTAAAAAGATATGATTAAATACACAAGATCAATTTATGTAGTATATATTCACCCTCAGATCGTGCTGAAGATGTTTTGCGTAGTTCTGTTGCACAGAGGATTCTTTCCCTGAGGGCACATAAGGAGCTCTCAAACTGTTAATAGGTCTCTATTTTGTAACAAAATAGCAATTCTTAAATCTTAAAAAAAAATACATTACCTTCAACATGGAAGATCTCACTATTTAAATATCCATGAAATAGACATTATGGTTTGCATGTCCTTTTTTGGAAATACAAACAGCAAATAAAGTACATTGGAAGCATTTCAAATGTAATAAGCACATATTTATAGAAAGGTTCTGATATAAATTATATAACAATCATGTTCCTGTAATATCCTAGGCTAATTTATAATGTCAGAAATAAGTTAATGTAACATGGTTTAAAACTCTTGTTCCTATTCATTTCAGGTTACAGAGTGAAATAAATAAAATGTCTTTGTAGGGATAGGGAGCACTGGCCATGGCAAAAAGGTACAGTACTAACCAAAGGAAACTAAGTCAAGGCTACTGTGCTGTTATGTTACAAACATCTTCATACACTGGAGCATTAAATAAATGTGTAAGATCTTCCATACTGACACCAGAATATCAAAACTACCCCTTTGTTTCTCGGGTATATTTACAACTTATCAGTCACCTTATGAGCATGTTCATTAAGACAGGTATCAAACACCAGTCTTTACTCATTCTGATCAAGAAATTTCAGGGAAATGTCAACCCTCCCACCCCTGGAAATGTGCACAAAACTTTTATCAAAATCTTATCTGATACAATGCTGTGGTTTTGTAAAACAACTAAATAGCTCAGACGACCAATAACATGATCCTGTTGAAGCATTTTGCTAGCAGGAAAAGCCCTTACACACAGTACACCTGGTGAAAGATCAGCTTGGCTTAAAATATTCCAGTACAATTTTCAGAGTAAACAACTTCACAGAAGTTAATTAAAAAATAATAATAAAAGTCAAACTAATCTTAAAGAAACAGGAAAAAACAAACTAGGTAAGGTAACCAGAAAGGAATGCCCAGCTTTTTATATTCAAATGTTGACTGAAATTTAGGTTTCAGTAAAATCCCTCCAACAAATCTGAGGCACGCCTGGTCGAACATACTGCATACTTTCAGATGCCAAGTCAAAACACTTCCCAGTCACATTTTAGCAGGGCAGAAATTATTCATGTTTTGAAGTACGAATAAAGATTAGCCAATGTTCTATTATTACATGGTTCATAGTCTTATCAACCTAACAGTCAATAAAAACGGAAAATTAAACCCCAACACGAAGCAACAATAAACACTATTTAACCAAGATAATGCAATGAACATCCAAAATAATTAGTTTAAATTAAAAACCCAGCAATACCATCTTGTTAGTCAGTGCAAACGCTATATACAGGGTTTTCTCAAGGAAGCTGAAAGCACCTGATTCTTTTGCCAAGTCATCAGATCCAATAATGGACAGGCTTAAATCTGCATTTTAAAAAACTGCCATTACATTAGTGCATAATTTATCAAAATTGTAAAAACGATTCTGCATAACTTAGGAGAATTTAATATCTAGTACATCAGCTGAAAGACTTAGGCACTTGGTTATATAATTAATTACTTCAACAAGTAGCCTGTGTATAAATATTAACAAAGCAGAAACTATTACTGAAAAATGGAAAATTAAAAAAAAATTTAATGCTACAGATAAAAGCACTGCACCACAATCCTACATATAATGCAGTAAAGAAAGCTAGTATATAACCCTGCAAAATTCTATAGTAAGAACATCTAACTCCACTCTTCAAACTAAGAAAAGAAAAAAAAAAGTCCATGCAAAGTCCCAAGAGAAAGATAAATAAAGCAGCTGGAATGAGATGGAAATTTCTCTTAGTGAAACATAAAATAGAAATAAATAAGTTAATTAATTCTACTTTCACTAGATGTATCATTGTAGGATCCTGCTAGTTTAATAACTGAGTTGTTAATTTTCTATAGAAGCCATTTAAAATAGGAAATGGCTCAGTTACTGCACCAGATTGCTACAAACTCATAAAAAGCTGCTTGAAGCTTAAGTTAAATGTCCAAATTCCAATCACTTCTGGAAAGTGAACGTGTTACCCTAGTAAAGTAAATTTTCTTTTTTTTTTTTTCATAATGCTAATGCAAGAGGGCCTGAAGTATCAAAGAGTCCACAGGAACTGGATGCCCCCAGTATTATCTTTTTTTTAAAAAAAATATACATTATATAATATATATTATATATATAAAAAGCTAGTGTAAATGCTTCCATGGTATGGTCACAAATTTGAAAGATGAATCTCCTTTCAGCTGTTAACCATCTTCCCATTTGCAACAACAGGTTTTAAAAAGTCATTTTTCTCTTCAGACATAACATGGGTTTTCAGAATGAGGCTGCCAACGCTGACGGATGTGGTGATGGGGAGGCAACTTGCATTGCTAATGGACACTGGGAGTGGCTGGCTAAAGCAAGAAGTTACCGGCAGAACTGTTTTTTGCTCCTCCCTGAGAAAAAATAAATGACATTGAAACAAATTAGCTTTAAGTGAAAACTTAAAAACATATGTAAAATGTTGTACCAAACTTTAAGAGCTCTCTAGCAAAGGCATGTCTTTATCTAATAAGTATCAGCGATTACTAAAAAAACTCTATTTTCCAAAAATGAAAAGGAAAAAAAAATTGAATACTGGCTAATTTCAGGCCAACAAACTACCAAGTTCAAGATCAGCCATATTTTTGGCAGTAATTATACAAAATGGCACTATTAAAGCCAAGGAAATCTTAAAAACTTAAGATTTTTAAAAGGGAAAACCCTTTATGTAAGGTTTTTTTAAAAAGATTTTATTTACTGATTTTATTTTATTTGTTTGTTTACTTTCTTCTTTTCCAAGCGAGAGGAGAGGAGATACAGACTCCCACATGTGCCTCGACCAGGATCCACCTGGCAACCCGTCTGGGGCTCATGCTTTGTCCATCTGGGGTCATGCCTGCAACTGAGCTATTTTTGGCACCTGAGGTAGAGGCTCCACAGAGCCACCCTCAGCACCAAGCGCCAATGTGCTTGAACCAATCAAGCCATGGCTCTGGGAGGGGAAGAGAGAAAGAGAAGAGGGAAGGAGGGGTGGAGAAGCAGATGGTTGCTTCTCTTATGAGCCCTGACCGGAAATTGAACCTGGAACTCTTCTAGAGCCAACCGGCTAGGGTTATTGATTTTAGAGAGAAGAGAGAGAGAGAGAGAGAAAGGGGCAGAAGAGCAGAAAATAGCAACTCATAGTCGTTGCTTCTCTTGTATGTGCCTTGACCAGGCAAGCCCTGGGTTTTGAACTGGTGACCTCAGTGTTCCAGGTTGACACTTTATCCACTGTGCCACCATAGTTCAGGCTCATGTAGCTTTTAATTCTCCCTTTTGTAGTCTATAACTCTGGCTACTGGACTGAGGAGTATCACCTGATGCTGGAGCACAAAGACTAATTTTTATCCCAAGAAAAAGCAAGTTTCAAGCTACTAACCACAATGGACACTTTGTTAGTTCAAATTTAGCTCTTCTCTCCTAAAAATCCAGACTGACCAAATCACTGCCCATTATAAGGTCTTTCCCTCATAGGATAAAGAAGGGCCACAAATGAATTTAACACTGCATCTATTTCACTTTAAATATTGATAGTTGTGAATTTTCTGTCTAACACTCACAGCATCACATGGTCTTCACCTAAACTCTGTCTCTTCTGCTCCAGCGGCTCCTTTTGGTGCTGTTGGCCTGGATGCCCATTTTCCACTGCTGTTCCATTCAGCAACTGATCATTTTGAGAACTGATACCAAGCTTCATGTCCAGGATCTCCTAAGGAAATACAAGATGAACCCTTCAGTGTGAAAGTATTGTACTTTATTTACCAATGGAATGAAGCCTCCTACACACCCAACTGTGGCACTTACTTCAATTTGTTCACCTTGTCCATCAGGTTCATCAGTGTCAAGTGCAGAAAGCTCTAACTCAATGTCCCTATCAGGCTTAGTATCGGTTGCATCTTCTGTATAATCACTCTGTAATTAAAAAAACAACACTGATTTTATAACTGAAAACTGTGGCTTCCCTTTAAAATTAAAGTGGGGATCCTAATGACTGATTTAAAAAATTATCTAAGAAATCTGAGACCACAATTTTACTGCTACTGTAAGTTTTAAAAGCAACTATCTAGCAGAAAAAGGCACATTAAAATGCACTGACATAAACCTATATGCAACAACAGCAAACAACAAATATATTAAGCATGAAGCTGATAGGAGCTTACCTCTCCATTTCTTAATTCAATTTCCTTGCTTAGGAGATTTAAAGTAAGGTGACGGCCTTCATCCAGGGAATTCCACTTCTGTTGCATAGCTAGAGCATTGGCCTCCCTCTGAAGAAGCAATGAGTTACTCTTGGCCTATGGGAGAAAAAAAGTAAAGATGACTTCTAACCACCAATCTGTTTTTTATTTAAAAATCATTATTTATTGATTCGTTTTAGAGAGAAAGGGAGGGGGAAAGAGACAAATGTTGATTTATTGTTCCTCTTACATATGCATTCATTGGTTGCTTCTTGTATTTGCCCTGACCAAGGATCGAACCCGCAACATTGGTATATCAGGACGATGCTCTAACCAACTGAGCTATCTGGCCAGGGCTAACATTGTATTTTTTTTTTTTTTAATTTAAGTGAGGGAGGGGAGACAGATTCCTGCATACGGTCAACCAGGATCTACCCAGTGACCCCCGTTCAGGGCCAATGCTTGCAACCAAGCTATTTTTAGCTCCTAAGATGAAACCATGGAGCCATCCTCAGTGCACAGGGCCAGGTTTGCTGAAACCATTCGAGCCATGGCTGTGAGAGGGGAAGAGAAAGAGACAGAGAAAGAGAAAAAGGGGGAAGGGGTGGAGAACCAGATGGTCACTTCTCCTGTGTGTCATGACCAAGAATTGAACCCAGGACTTCCATATGCTGGGTCGATGCACTACCACTGAGCCAACTGGCCAGGGCCAACATTGTATTTTTTAATTAGTCAAAGCTGAGTGACACCGAGCTTACCTGCTGAAGTTCAATGCTTAAAAGGTCTCCAGTACTGGAATGCTTTCTATGACCTGATAAGTCAGTAACAATGAATCTGTCCCTTTAAAGAGAAACATATTTATTGTAATAAAAGTGAAATAAGTAAAGCAACTAAAGCAGTAATGACTATATACTATATATGTTTTATGTAACAGGTCAATCCTGACAGTTTTAGTCATCATTCCAAATGAAAAAGTACAATTTTTTTCAAAAACTTTTTATATAGCTAAAACTAACAAAGCGCATTTTATGAATAACTGCAAATAGACTCTGTACTCTGAGAATACATACGAGTCTGAGAATAGATAATTCTAAAGAATTCAGAGTAAATTTACCGTTCAATATAGTGTGCTGATGATGTGGACTCATTACCGTAAGAACTCCACCTTGAATCAACAGCATTGACATAAGGGACATAATCTACAGAAACACAGAAAGAAACAATGACCATAAAGTGAAAAATCAGTATATAGATGTGAACAGATACTTTTCAAAAAGATCCATATTTTATCCAAATAGCCATGTTCTCCTGGCTAAACCATTTCATTCTGAATTTACTGTGGTTGTTAAATGGAGGGAAATGTTCTATACCTCACAAAGTGAGGATTAAAAAACACAGTGCTGCCTGACTAGGTGGTGGCATAGTGGATACAATGTCGGACTAGGATGCGGAGGACCCAGGTTCAAAACCCCAAGGTCACCAGCTTGAGCATGAGCTCACGGGGTCTCTGGCATGAGCATGGAATCACAGATATGACCCCATGGTCACTGGCTTGAGCAAGGGGTCACTGGTTCTGCTGTAGCTCCTGGTCAAAGTACATATGAGAAAGCAATCAATGAACAACTAAGGAGCCGCAACGAAGAATTGATGCTTCTCATCTCTCTCCCTTCCTGTCTGTCCCTCTCTCTGTTTCTCTCTCTGTGTATCAGAAAAAAAACAACAAAAAAAGTGCTAGAACATATCAGGTGAGATATTAGTTAAATGGATTACCTGATATGCTGATGGGCTTAGTTGCACTTCCTTGGGAAGCAGTGGCCTGGACAGGATCTGTGGTATGGTAACCTGTACGGGAAGATCTGGAAATTGCACCCCATTTTGAGATGATAGGTCCATCGCTAAAAGGAATTATTGGGTCTTCTTCTTTTGTCCTCCTTTGAGTTTCAAATAAATGTACTCTTCTCTTAACATCTCCACTATCTAGGTCCTGCATAAACCAAAGAAAATCACTAAAAGAACTATTGGCAATTACTTCAGCTAATATGACTACAAGCACATGCTTTCAAAAGATGTAATTAAGTTTTTTGCTAAATTTAACACTAGCTGTAGCCTTCAATGATAATCCAACATCTATTTTAAACCACCAAACTGGGGTCAATAATTTAAACATTAAATTCATTTTAGTTCAGACTTATCTAACTATAACTGCTGCTTACAGATAAGTTACAAAGCAACAATGAAGATGAAAGCATTCAATCATTCTAAAACCAGAGTCAACATGCGTAATATCCTCCCAGCCCCCCAAATCATACCATTAATACAGCATTTGAATTAGCAATCACATCTCTGGGTTCTGAATCAATGGCATTTATACAGGAGCCTATGGTGCCACAAGACCACGGAGAATAATGGGAAAGATGATCTTCTTCAAATTTTGTCCCACTCACACTCTCAGAGAGCTGATTTAAAAAAAGAAAAAGGTATAGTCAATAGTATAAAACTTAAATTTACAAACTTGTAACTAATATTAAGTTACTATAGAGGACTTCATAGTAAACAATTAAACCTTCAGTGATAATATAAAAAACTGTCATAAGTAACTAATAGTACCTTTACTGTTTATATTAATTATTTATAGAAAATAGAATACCTTCTCTTTTTACTTTGTCTTTTAAGTCCTCATACAAAAGCCCTGACTGATAGTATTAAAACCAATCAATATATTTATAGCATGCCTCTTATACAGTATGAAGTGCTCTAGAAAATGGGCGAGGGACAGACACAGAGACACACGGATTACAGCCGTATCCTAAAGTAATTTAAAATTTTGAGAAAAGAATAATGTGTATAAATAAGGAAACCTAACTAATACACCATACAGTATTAAATATAAAGAACAAAAAGAATTGAAACAAGGCTCTGAAACTAGAAGGGGAAGTAGATACATTTTTTTTAAAAGACTAAAAGGATGACGACAGAACAAGAATACTAAAGTTAGAATCACTAAATCTAGTTTATTAATTATATAGATAATTTGAAAATTCAAGGACAAAAAGGTTACATTACTTATCCCAAATCATATTACTAACTAATAGCAGATCTGAGCCTCAGGAAAGTACTTATTTCCTAAAGCATAGTATAAAAAATGTAAACAGTTTTCTATTAAGCAAGGGGCAAATCTATCACTCTGTGGACAAGATGTTTACCTGGTCTGAAGAAATCTAAGTTTGATAAGACAAATTTAGATCTAGTTTAAAAATTCAATGTCTTATTGAAATATTCATGGATGAAAATATTTGATGTCTAGGATTACGTCAAAATAATCCAGTAGGAAAAGGAAGTACAAATGAAATTAGACTAAATTGGTAATTGTGGAAGCCAACTGAGGGTACATGCGATTAATTATACTGTTCTCTTACTTCTGTTAAAAAGTCTCCTCATGAAGAGATTAAGAAACAAGTGTTATATTAGAACCTCCAGGGATGGGGAATAAACCAGAGGACTCAAAAAAAATTTTTTTTAAGTGATATTCTCTTAACTATAAAAATTCTAAAAACACTAGGGTATACTGAAATGATCCTGGTACAAAAACTTGTTTTCTAATGACAAAAACAATAATTTACAGTGATGTAAAGCACCATGAATAATACGGTAGGCATTTCTGTACCTTTTGTGAAGTAGGGAATATCTCAGATAGACCAAGATTCAAATCTCGGCTACTTATAGGCTAAATTTATTACTTGGGCAAATTACTTCTCTGAGTAGAAATATGGATAGCACCTGCCCCCTAACATTTTTGTGAAAATTAACATTATGTAATTACTTAGTACAGTGCCTGGCACAAGTAGGTGCTCAATAAATAGCAGATATAAATTTTATTATCCATAAAAACCATAAAATTAAGAACTATATTGCTAAAAGACTTTGAATTCTTAGTGGAAAAGGGACTGTGACTTAATGGTCTTCAGCATTTCACAACATCTAGCGATAGTGCTACCGTGTTTCCCCAAAAATAGAAGTGTCTTATATTAATTTTTGCTCCTAAAGATGTGCTAGGTCTTATTTTCAGGGGATGTCTTTATTTTTCCATGAACAAGAATTCACATTTATTCTTAAACAAAAAAATCAACATTTATTAATATACTGTAGTCATGTCATCACAAACATAAGCATAACCAGCCAAACTCTGAATTCCATCAAGAATTTCTTGTGACTCTATTTCCACGTAAAACAATCTACCGTTTCCCTGAAAATAAGACAATGTCTTATATTAATTTTTGCTCCTGAAGATGCGCTAGGTCTTATTTTCAGGGGAGGCCTTATATTTCTAAGCTTGAAAAAAATGCACTAGGCCTTATTTTTGGAGAAACAGGGTAACATTCAACGTTTATTGAATCAAATTCAGCTATACACCAAACCACTGCAAAATATCCACCACAGCTAACCCTGCTTTAAATGAGTGCTCTGAAGTCAGCTGTTGGGACCTATCCCTGCAACATTAAGTGATTGAAACCTTTCTTACATCAGTGCGAAAATCTACACTGAACAGAGGAGAAGGTGGTGTTGGTGACTGAGTTGCCACAGGGAGAGTTGAAGAGACAAGAGGTGCTTTCTGAGTGTGGTACTGTGCCCACTGTTCTGGCTTTCTTCTTATCTGCTCCTCGCAACTGGTCTTCAAATGACCACAAGGTTCCTAAGGGGGGGATAAAAGAAATAATCTTAATCATGTAGGGGGCAGTCAACAAATTTATGTGCTATGGAAATAATGTAAATAACATACTGAATTTTGGGGACCAAAAACAAATTACAATAGGGAAGTCATCCTAGCCTATTCTTCATACATGTAAATGAAAAGGTCAAGTATATTAAAAGTAAAATCTAGGCACACACTTTTGGAGTTTTGGAAAGTCATTTGTATGACTGTGTGGATACTGAAAACCGAGCCTGTTCCTAAAGGTTTATTTACCTTCTCATAAGTTTCTTATCCAAACAACATTTATTGAGCATTAATATGCATCAGGTCCAGTTCTAAGAGCTATGTTTTTCCTGATTTAATCCTCACAACAGCCTTATGAGGTTAAGTATTATTTCATCAAACAAAAAAAACTGACAGAGAAGTCAAGTAATTTCCCTAAGTCACATAGTAAGTAGAGGAGCCAGGATATATTCCTGGGTGGACCATTCCACTACAGCAGCATTCCTATTTCCTGCTTACCCTTGCTAAAGGCACAGAAGTCCTTGGTTCACTTGGCTGCTGACAAGCCACTGAATAATACCCATCTAAGGAGTTATATCTTTCTCTCAAAGACGTCTGATAGACAGATGAGTGCATCACATCCATTGGAGGTAAAGAATTGCTTCTAATAATGTCATCTCGTTGGTACATTGGCGGACGCCAGATGCGCCTGCTGTCATACACAGGAGCATACATTCCAGAAGGTACTGGGGGAACTGGTCCATATGGCTGCGGAGGAGGAGGTTGGTAAGGAGAATTCATTCGATCTCGAGGGGAAAATGTACTGTAATGATCAGCATATGGCATGGAAGCAGGTGGGAGGGAGGACTCTGGAACATTATTGGACCTCACAAAGCGAGGAACACAGGGAGCCACACCAGCTGGTACCGTCGGAGGTGGTGGGTAGTATCCTTGAAAATTGGAAAGAGAAATATTTAATGTAATCTAAGTAAAATCCAACATTTTATGATTAAAGTATAAAGCAGTCTTTGATGTGGAAAAATAAAATAAGCTTTGATCTTAGTTACCCCTGCTTTTGAAAACTACATCCTTTTCAAGATACCACTATATATGAAAATCATTGACATTCATTACTTTGTTCAACTGCTCTCTCTGCCCTGGCTGGAGAGCTCAGTTGAGTGTCAGCCTGAGCACAGAGGTTGCCGGTTTGATCCCTAGTCAGGGCACATACAGGAACAGATCAATATTCCTGTCTCTCTATCTCTCCCTTTTCCTTCCTTTCTTTCTAAAGTCAATAAAGAAAAAAACTTTTTTCATTTTTCCAAAGCTGGAAACAGGGAGGCAGTCAGACTCCTGCATGCACCTGACCGGGATCCACCCGGCATGCCTACCAGGGAGCGATGCTCTGCCCCTCTGGGGCGTCTCTCTGTTGCATCCAGAGCCATTCTAGCGCCTGAGGCAAAGGCCACAGAGCCATCCTCAGCGCCCGGGCAAACTTTGCTCCAATGGAGCCTTGGCTGCGGGAGGGGAAGAGAGAAACAGAGAGGAAGGAGGGGGGGAGGGGGGGAGCAGCAGATGGGTGCCTCTCCTGTGTGCCCTGGCCAGGAATTGAACCCAGGACTCCTGCACGCCAGGCCGACGCTCTACCACTGAGCCAACCGGCCAGGGCAGAAAAAAACTTTTTTAAATGCTTCTAAGGCATCTCTTGCCACAGGTTTTGAAATAAGTAATTAAAGTAACACCACTGATTCTTAACCTTGTTGCATGCTGAGGTTGAAACCTCTTTCAAAAACTATGTAAGTTATGCACTGTCTTTCCAAAACTACTCCTAAGTACATTAACCAAACATTTTGCATATCATTTCAGGGAACTTAGTGAATTCCCTGAAGCTCATCCATAAACCCTATATTTGATTCACAAGAATGAGAACTTTAAAACTATTTGTATGTAGAATTACAGATTCTTAGAGCAGGAAGAAAACTTAGGGGTCATGAAGTCCAAAGGATTATTTTTAAATGTAAATATTCTAGAGAGACATAAATGATTCACTTACTTATCTAAGAGCAACAAACTTTATCTTAGTTTTTTTTTTTCTTAGAATTATCTAAAATTACCTACCTGTCTGTGGGTACTGTGGTACTTCAAAGGGTATCTGAGTCCTTGGATCTTGAAAATACTGAATGTTTTCAGAATGCTGAGGATATACTGGTACTCTAGTTATAAATGGGCTGGATTTTGGAGGCACAGAATTCAGTTCTGTTCCAACATTAGAGGGCCCAGCTGAGGTAGCCGCTACATTACTTACAGGAGTCTTGGGTGGAGAACCAATTTTACTGGAGAGAAAATTTAACAAAGGGCAAATGATAAAATCAGTCTCTCACTCTTAAGACTTCCTCAGTAGAAATTCTTCATAAAATTATATATAGTGAAACAGCTAAGAAAAACATACTTTAGATATTTCCATAGTGACAAATAAGGCAGTAAATTCATTGTTACCTTGCATTGCTAAGTCTAAGCATCATAGTAACATATCTCTGACAAGAGCAAAAATAAATACAAACAAATCCCAGGCACTAATGTGACCCATAAATCCCTCTTCACTTGTTCTTTGAACAAAAATTTTTCCTATTGGAAATTTTTTTTTTTTTTTTTTTTTTTTTTTTTCTGAAGCTGGAAACGGGGAGAGACAGTCAGACAGACTCCCGCATGCGCCCGACCGGGATCCACCCGGCACGCCCACCAGGGGCGACGCTCTGCCCACCAGGGGGCGATGCTCTGCCCATCCTGGGCGCCGCCATGTTGCGACCAGAGCCACTCCAGCGCCTGAGGCAGAGGCCACAGAGCCAACTCCAGCGCCCGGGCCATCCTTGCTCCAATGGAGCCTCAGCTGCGGGAGGGGAAGAGAGAGACAGAGAGGAAAGCGCGGCGGAGGGGTGGAGAAGCAAATGGGCGCTTCTCCTGTGTGCCCTGGCCGGGAATCGAACCCGGGTCCTCCGCACGCTAGGCCGACGCTCTACCGCTGAGCCAACCGGCCAGGGCGGAAATTTTTTAAAATTCCTTTTCAGTAAGTTCTCAACAGAAACAATATAGTCTACCAGTAGGATTCTTTGGGACAAAGACAACAGACATGTAAAGGAAGGGTTGTTCTATTAAGAGTTAGGTTAGCTGAAATATAAACACATCGAGAAATGGCCATTTTGTCCATTTTGTTAACTGCTATATCCAGGACCTAGAACAGTTCTTGGCACACAGAAGGCACTAAGTAAATATTTGTCAAACAAATAAAATAGTTCCTGCCACACATTAAATATCTGTTGGATGAACAAAATGCCAATGAAATAGTTACTCATTATATTAATGCAAAATACACAAACTGTTTTATATATATATATATATATTTTTTTTTTTTTTACAGGGACAAAGAAAGAGTCAGAGAGAGGGATAGATAGGGACAGACAGGAACGGAGAGAGATGAGAAGCATCAATCATCAGTTTTTCGTTGCGACACCGTAGTTGTTCACTGATTGCTTTCTCTTATGTGCCATGACCGCATAACCGAGTAACCCCCCGCTCGAGCCAGAGACCTTGGTTTCCTGCTAGTGAACTTTTTGCTCAAGCCAGATGAGCCCGCACTCAAGCTGGCAACCCTGGGGTCTCGAACCTGGGTCCTTCTGCATCCCAGTTCGACGCTCTATCCACTGCGCCACTGCCTGGTCAGACTATATATATTTTTTAATATGAGAGATTTTCTTTGTTGAGACACTAAGCAATCAGCTCCACAGGATCTCATCATGGCTTTTTAAGAAGTCAAACTTTTCCCAGACAAAGTAAAGCTAAAAAAGTTCACCACCACCAAAACAGTATTACAAGAAATGTTAAAGGGATTTCTTTAAGAAGAAAAAATATAGCCCTGGCCGGTTGGCTCAGAGGTAGAGCGTCGGCTTGGCGTGCGGGGGACCCGGGTTCGATTCCCGGCCAGGGCACATAGGAGAAGCGCCCATTTGCTTCTCCACCCACCCCCTTCCTCTCTGTCTCTCTTTTCCCCTCCCGCAGCCAAGGCTCCATTGGAGCAAAGATGGCCCAGGCGCTGGGGATGGCTCCTTGGCCTCTGCCCCAGGCGCTAGAGTGGCTCTGGTCTCGGCAAAGCGACACCCTGGAGGGGCAGAGCATCGCCCCCTGGTGGGCAGAGCATCACCCCCTGGTGGGTGTGCCAGGTGGATCCCAGTCGGGCGCATGTGGGAGTCTGTCTGACTGTCTCTCCCCGTTTCCAGCTTCAGAAAAACACACACACACAAAAAAAAAGGAAGAAAAAAATATATAAATAAAAATGGCAATAACTACATACCTATCAACAACTATTTTAAATGTAAATGGATTAAATGCTCCAACAAAAAGACAGAGGGTGGCTACCTGGCTAAGAAAGCAAGACCCTGATATATGTTGCCTACAAGAGACACACACATCAGATGGAAAGACACAAACTGAAAGCAAAAGGATAGAGAAAGATATTTCATGAAAATGAAAACAAACAAACTCTGGGTTTACAAATTGAGGGACACAAAACCAAGTTGAAGTGACTTTCCAAGGTCACAACACTATTCAGTTGAATAACCAGGATGAGAACTCAAATTTTTTGGTACTTAGTGCTATTTCTGCATAAAAATTCTATTAATTACTTTTTCTCAAGAAAAATAAAAATACTCAGGCATTTCTAAAAAGTCTAAGTAACTCATATTAAGCATTTTTACCTAATACTTACTTTTCAGTTACAGACTCTGAAGAAGGCCCAGCAGCATTCTGACCATTAGTGCCAACCTTCCCCACTTTCTTCACAGCCTCCAGATTTCTCAATGCATTGTCAGCATTACGTGGGATTAGCTGGGAAACACTGTTCTCTGCATTGGGAATTCCGTTTGTACTTGGAACAATTTTCCCCGTTGTTTCAGTACTTCCTATGACAGAAATGACATTTCCGGCTGTGGTTGTGACAGTGTTGTTTACACCAACTTTATTGAGAAGAGGAAACGTTCTTACAGTTGCATTGATCTTTTTGTTCCTTAATCGATACCTGTTTTAAAAACAATCAATGTATCAGTGAATATTTCACTAAATCTTACATGCAAAAAAAAAAAGGCAATGGGAAAAAATTTAAAAAGAAGGCACTGCTCTGAAAAAGTTTCTTAAGCTAAATATCATACAGCCTACATCAAACTCTGCTATAGTAAATGCCACATGAAAATATATATGCTATTCACCTACACACATATACCTCTTCTGTAGGCACATAATACAGCAAACAAAGTACACATGTATTGAAAGAAGCCTTTTGAGAGAGTGGGAAGAGATCTGTGACTGGAATATAAAGTACACTATGTAAAAATGAAAGAGACTATACAAAATGTATATGTAGTTAGGAATGTAGAGTAAAGAGAAAAGTATATATGAGCTGAAAAATTCTTGTTACCAAATTGTTAAAGTATTATATAATTTTAAAGAAAGAAAAAAACTAAAACTCAGGTTTAAATAAACAGATTACTTTATAAGATGATACCAGAAAGGCAGGCACAGACTAAATGATTCAGGGTCTTAAAATCACAGGCTAGATTTTATAGCTTTATCCACCAGGTAATAACAAGACAGCTAAGTTGCTCATTATCTACAATGAGCCTTACAGCAAAGTTCTCCACTTTGTGGGAAGCAATGGGAGTGGGGATGGGCAACAGTAGCTGTATGGAGACTAGGTAGGAGACAACTGGACATCAAGGAAAGGGAATGACAGCTTGGACTGTAAGAGTGGAAAGAAGAAGAGTTGAGTAATATGTAGGAAGCTGACCTAACAGAACTTAGTGACTAAGACAAGCAGGTGAAATAAAGCCGACAAAGATGGTTCCTATAACATGACATGTGTTAATGGCTGGATGAGGGGACACTGAGGGAGAGCAGAATGAAAGTTAGAATAGGTGGATATGGGAATAGAAAATTAGATCAAAGTGAGTTTCAAGTGTCTAAAAACAAAAGGGAGATGTCCCTTAAGAGTTGATACAAAGGCCTGTTGTTCATTAGAAACGATGGAATAAATTTTTTGGTGAAATCTCAATGTTGTATGTTTTAGTTAAAAAACAAAACAACAAAAATTTAGACAACACATAATATAGTTTATATCCATTTAATTTTATGGTTGTGGTAAATGAACACAGAAAAAGAAATTACCCACAGTAGAAAAGGAAGATACAGGAAAAAAATATATTAAAAAGACCAAAACTCATAAAAAGAAAATGTATCTGCTCTACCATTTTACCTGGGCCTTTGCTGTTAGCTTCAATAGAACCTGAGCAAATAAGATTGCACATAGGGGTATTTTAATTCCAAACAGGTACTTAGCAGAAACATGTATTTCAACTATACAATGGCCTAAAATATGAACCCTGAAAAAGGTTCTAAGGCAGGGTCCCCAAACTTTTTACACAGGGGGCCAGTTCACTGTCTCTCAGACTGTTGAAGGGCCGGACTATAAAAAAAACTATGAACAAATCCCTATGCACACTGCACATATCTTATTTTAAAGTAAAAAAACAAAACGGGAACAAATACAATATTTAAAATAAAGAACAAGTAAATTTAAATCAACAAACTGACCAATATTTCAATGGGAACTATGCTCCTCTCACTGACCACCAATGAAAGAGGTATCCTTCCAGAAGTGCAGCAGGGGCCGGATAAATGGCCTCAGGGGGCCGCATGTGGCCCGCGGGCCATAGTTTGGGGACCCCTGTTCTAAGTCACTTATTATGTTCCTCTTGCTCCCAGAAGCAACAAAGTACTTAATTTCATCTTGGAAAATCATCATAAACTTCAAGATTGTACCTTAACACTTTCATAATGACCAAAACTTAAACCCATATGAAAGAGAATTCTCATAACTTACTTTTCAAGCTCTTCCTGAGAGTGGGCAAAAGTACAATTTGTTCCTCGTGGACACCCTCCTTGCTGTCTCAGATCTCGGCACATGCTAGTCTTATATTTGCTATTTGGCTGGGGCTACAAAAAGAAAATCAGTGTGTAGAAAAGTAAAGATTTCAGGTGTTATTCATTCTTGGGACACCAGAATTTCATGACTATACCTTTAATTCTTTATTGTTTTTAAGATTTTTAAATTTTATTTGATTTTTAGAGAGAAAAGAAAGAAAGGAAGATGGGGAGGGGCAGGAAGCATCAACTTGTAGTAGTTGCTTCTTGTATGTGCCTTGAGCATGCAAGCCTGGGGTTTAGAAACAGTGACCTCTGCATTCCAGGTCAATACTTTATCCACTGTACCACCACAGATCAGGCTACACCTTTAATTCTTTTTCACATAGAGAAGTAATTCTTGTGCTGAAACAATTACCATTCCATTGTACCCTGTTAAGAGTTATATGGTTATGTGGCATAACCCTGAGTTGGCATTTTAGACATTCCTTCCAAGGATATCTAAAACTAGTTCAAATGTTATATCTTTTTATTTGTAGGACAACACAATGCCCATGGAAATAAAATATTTTCTCATCAATTCATTGCTGTGTTAAAAATATGATACCGCCTGACCAGGTGGTGGCACAGTGGATGGAGCGTCGGACTGGGATGCAGAGGACCCAAGTTTGAGACTCCGAGGTCGCCAGCTTGGGCGCGGGCTCAGCTGGTTTGAGCAAAGGCCCACCAGCGTGGATCCAAGGTCGCTGGCTCCAGCAAGGGGTTGCTCGGTCTGCTGAAGGCCCGCGGTCAAGGCACATATGAAAAACAATCAATGAACAATTAGGGTGTTGCGGCGCACAATAAAAAACTAATGATGCTTCTCATCTATCTCCGTTCATGTCTGTCTGTCCCTGTCTATCCCTCTCTCTGACTCACTCTCTGTCTCTGTAAAAATAAATAAATAAATAAAGATATTCAGCCTGACCGGTGGTGGCACAGTGAATAGAGTATCGACCTGGGATACTGAGGTCGCCAGTTAGAAAAAAAAAAAAAAGAAAAGAAAAAAACCCAAAAATATGATACCAAAATCAGCCAATAATTTAGAAAAGCATTTAAAGGCCGTAAGTTTGATCACTTAAGTCTTCCCAGGACATGTAGAATATGGTCTCCCCTGAAAGTAAAATTTAAGAAATACCTACTTATAAACTTGAGGGTGCAACGCTCTTTTAGGCTTGGAGTTAAGTTCACACAAACAATGAGGCAAAATATAAAAAGCTAATTATACCTGCTATGATTTACATCAAAATCTAAAGTGTCATTGTTATTTCTGTGACCTTAATAAAAATAAGACATTTATCTCTCAATTAATATTTGAATATTATAATGTCTTCTAATGGAATAAGGACAGAGGATTGGAAAGATCACTTTGGAGTAGAATTGACCCCCACTCTCTCACTTACTGCCCTCATGACTTTATTTTATATTTTTATATAATTATTTTAACCAATTATTTTATAATTATCTAACCTCTTTCAACTTCAGCTTGGGAATAACAATTATCTTGCAGGCCACTGTGAGAATTAGAAATAATGTATGTAAAATACTGAATATAATAACTTAATAAACATTATCATTAGAATAAAGAATTTATACTTTACATAACTCCTTCTAAAGTACACTGAAAATATTTTAAAAATTCAAATTCCACACAATCACAAATAGAAAGCCATTGTATGATGACAATGGAAAAAAAAAACAATTTCTCCACATTAGAAAAGAATTAGACAAAATGTTTCCATAATCTATACTTGGTCAAAGGCATCTGCAGTGAACTCATATTCAAGATACTCTTCAAACTGTTGCTGTGCTATTATTTATCAGGTATACTACAACCTGAGTTTCTCCCAAAAGAATAGACAATAAAAACTTAAGAGGGAGTGGGTCACATAAAGAGTCCATTAACCAAACACCTTGTGTTAAGTGTTCAGGATGAGCCTGTTAGAGACAGCAGCACAAGCACAACAAATGTGCTTACCTGAGGCGTCTCATGGCCTTTCCTACTATAATTCTGTATGAAGTCCACAAGGCCATGAACCACTGTTTTCACAGCCACCATTGCATTTTCTAGCTGCTCCCAAGTTGGTGAAACAGCATCTAAAATAACCCACAAAGGAGAGGGGATGGAGGAGAGAATTAATTATTAGCAGAAATTCTCTCATGTCATCATGAAAAGTATAAGCAATTGAGTATTTTCCCACATACCTGGATTGGGGTCTATGTTTGCAAGGAGCTCTAAATGAGGCCTCAGTCTATTTAAGTTAGCTGGGTCACCCGTTCGTTGCAAAACAATTGTCAATTCCTGGACACTCTTTGCAAATGATTCTGGAGACTGCAGCTAACAAAGACGAGACAGAATGGTTTTTACTCTGGTTCTATATTCAAATCCTCTCACAGTCTACCCGCTAAACAGATTTTCAAGTGTCTTCAGATCCCATAGTAAGAGTATCAATGGTGAATTAGATCTTCACCTCAGAATCTGCCCTAAGAAATTCATCATTAGACACTCAGAAACCTTTATTTATAAACTGTATTAGCTCTCTGGAGTCAGAATATACATAAATGACAGATTTTGTAAACTAGGCTGCTTTTATGCTGATATCCTGAATTTACTTCCCTATTGCCTCCCTTAGTTTATTTTGAAAGTTGAAAAAATAGTAATAACAAGAAAAAAAGAATTTATAAGACTGATATATGAAAACATAGGAATCTCCAACTGGCTGCCTCTTTAGTCCTTTCAGAATATGCCAGTACTTTCCACTGTAACAACAATGATATAAATCAGCATCTCCAATGTCACAAACCTTATCAATAATAGACTGCATGTGTGATTTATGCGCCAAGTCACCATACAGAAGTGAGGACCACTGCTCAGGTGAAATTCGGAGGCCTGCTTCCATAGCAATATGAACTATTTGGGCATCATGTTCTCTGCGTAATGCCTCATAACTCCGAAATTCTTCCTTTAGCTGCATCAGAGAAGAGTCTTCATCCCTTTTGGTAACCTAATCAATAGAAATGAGAAAAACCCAACTCATCAGAACTGGTCAAATCTCCCCCTGCCCCCAACCAAATCTTTTATGGGGGTGTGGGGTTGGGGGAACCTACTACATAGCAGATATCACAAAAACATGGGACAAAGAAGAAAATGTCCTTACCACAAATTCTTTTTGGAACAAAGCAGAACTTATATAACCTAATATACAGTCCTGCCTTCCTCCAAAGAGCTCAGCAGCTGGTAGGGAAGAGATATAAAATTACAGTATAGGTGCTATCATAACGCTCTATGGCAGCAATTTTCAAATAGTGTGCAAGAATTTTTTTTTTTTTCATTTTTCTGAAGCTGGAAACAGGGAGAGACAGTCAGACAGACTCCCTCATGCGCTCGACCGGGATCCACCCGGCACGCCCACCAGGGGCGATGCTCTGCCCACCAGGGGGCGATGCTCTGCCCATCCTGGGCGTCGCCATATTGCGACCAGAGCCACTCTAGCGCCTGGGGCAGAGGCCAAGGAGCCATCCCCAGCGCCCGGGCCATCTTTGCTCCAATGGAGCCTTGGCTGCGGGAGGGGAAGAGAGAGACAGAGAGAAAAGTGCGGCGGAGGGGTGGAGAAGCAAATGGGCGCTTCTCTTGTGTGCCCTGGCCAGGAATCGAACCTGGGTCCTCCGCACGCTAGGCCGACGCTCTACCGCTGAGCCAACCGGCCAGGGCCTGTGCAAGAATTTTTTAAAACATGCAATGTCTGACTATAATCAGGGGCACTGACTTCTTTCTCCTTAGATTGGCAAATTAAAAAAAATGACAACAGCCAGCACAACAACAGCCATCTGGTATAAAGGAATCAAAATTATACCTATTTTTTTGTAGATCAGCAAAAAATATATATTTTTGGTGTACCACAGAATTTTAGTAATTAGTGTGTGCCATTAGATGAAGAACGTTGAATATTGCTGCTCTATAGCAATATAAGAAAAGGAAACTAAATCTGATTGGTGGGGCAGTGAAGGGGTGCCTGAGAAGGCTTCCCCCAGACGAGAGCTACATGATGAGTCTCAAAGAATGAATGAGTTCCCCAAGCAAAAGGGTGAGGAATAAATTCTAAAAGGAATAGAAATAAAAGAGCTGAGCACAAAGAATTAAAGGCTAATATGTAGATAGAACACAGTCACAGAGGGCCTTGTACACTGTGGTTAGAAATTTGGAATACTGTACTATCCCAAAGAAAATGGGAAGGCTCTGAGAATGTTTAAAGCAGAGGAGTGTCATGATCAGTATAGCCAATTAGCACCACCACACGATGATTAAAAAATTTTCTGCGCCTAAAAAAAAAAAAAAAATTTTCTGCACCTGACCTGTGGTGGCGCAGTGGATAAAGCATTGACCTGGAATGCTGAGGTCGCTGGTTCAAAACCCTGCACTTGTCTGGTCAAGGCACATATGGGAGTTGATGCTTCCTGCTCCTCCCCCCTTTCTCTTTCTCTTTCTCTCTCTCTCTCTCCTCTCTAAAATAAAAAAATTTTAAAAATTAAAAAATTTTCCGCCATCACAGAAATGATCATTAGGGTATTTATGCATTATACAGCATTAATCTATACTTCACTTAAGTGATAAAATAAATTAATTCCAAAGTTACAGATTATCACACATCCTAGTGAAACTCTCATTCAATGATGCAGGTACATAGCCAAGTAATTTCCACAAGAGATGATACACACTTATTTCTGAATCACTAAAAGTTGCTTATGGCTAAAGTGAAATTTGAAACTTAGGATTCAGAATACATAGGACTAGTCCAGGGTCTGAAAATTAGATAGGACAAATTATTCAAACTATTTAAAATGATTATTTCCTCAATGGTACAATGAAAATATCACAAAACACTTCTCTGGTTGTTTCTATTGATGTTGTTGGCATATGAGACAACAGTAATAAGCTACCAAGAATATGAAAATGGGAAAATCAAGTTATCATCTGAGAATTAATAGTACCAGCTCACAATTCCTTTTAGGAATATAAAAATATAGTACAGAAAAAGTCTGGGACACCCAAAGTTCTAATCAACATGATCTTAGGTATAATTTAAGAAAGAAGAGAGTGTAAGTTAGAAGTCACAAAAACTATAACCTACTTAAAAAAACACTGAGGAAACAACAGAAAGAATTATCAACCTAAAAAGCAGAAAAAAAGAACCCCAGGCCCTGGCCAGGTTGCTCAGTTGGTTAAAGAGTCATGCTGATACACCAAGGTTGCAGGCTTGATCCCTGGTCAGGGTACATGTAAAAATCAATCAATGAATGCATAAAGAAGTGGAGTAACATATTGATGTTAATTTCTCTCTCTCACTTCTTCTCTCTGTAAAAGAAAAAAGGAAGAGAGAGAGAGAGAAAGAAATCCAAAGAAGCAGAGGATGTTACCACTCACTCCTCTAACCACTGTATATGTTACAGGGTGCCTCCTGGGCACAGAAGCATCTATCCACCTGAGTAGTAAAGATGGACATAGGTGGCTAAGAGAACTGGGTTCTATTAAAGTTCTATTAACATGCATCAAAATCACCTGTGAAGTTTTGAAAACTATAATTTCAGGTCTACCAAATCACAATCTTTGTTGAAGACCAAAAAATTTAAAGTATATATAATGTTCAAGTCCTAGATGAGATACACCAAATCAGAATATTTGGGGATGGGCCCCAGGAATGCATACTTTTAAAAATCCCAAGGTGGAAAAAAAAAATCCCTAGGTTATTTTCATGTTCTTTCAGTTGAGAACCACTGCATTAAACAGAATCATTAATTCCCCTTGCTCTGATTCCATGTTAAAAAGCAAGCAAAGGGCCCTGGCTGGCTGGCTCAGTGGTAGAGCCTCGGCCTGGCGTGCGGGGGACCCGGGTTCGATTCCCGGCCAGGGCACATAGGAGAAGCGCCCATTTGCTTCTCCACCCCCACCCCCTCCTTCCTCTCTGTCTCTCTCTTCCCCTCCCGCAGCCAAGGCTCCATTGGAGCAAAGATGGCCCGGGCGCTGGGGATGGCTCCTTGGCCTCTGCCCCAGGCGCTAGAGTGGCTCTGGTCGCCGCAGAGCGAAGCCCCGGAGGGGCAGAGCATCGCCCCTGGTGGGCGTGCCGGGTGGATCCCGGTCGGGTGCATGCGGGAGTCTGTCTGACTGTCTCTCCCCGTTACCAGCTTCAGAAAAATACAAAAAAAAAAAAAAAAAAAAGCAAAGATTTGATCCTCTTTCACAGAAAAGTATCTACAACATAAGAATTCAATTCAATTAAGAGTTGGACTTCTCAGCCTTAGCCAGTGGCTCAGTGGATTGTGTCTGCCTAGCATATGGTTGTCCCAGGTTTGATTTCTGGCCAGGGCACACAGAAGTGACCATCTGTTTCTCTCCTCCTCACTCTCTCCCCTTTCCCTTCCTCTTCGCCTCCTGCAGTCAGTGGCTTGAGCATCAGCCCGGGCTCTGACAATAATCTAGGTCTGAGTATGGCAGCCTCAGACACTAAAAATAGCTCAGTACTTGAGCACTGGCCCAAAACAGGGGTTGTAGGATGGATCCCAGTTGGGGTACACGCAGGAGTCTGTCTCACTATCTCCTCTCCTCTCAACCCCCCCAAAAAAGAGTAGCATTTCTCAAAAACTGAAATAATAAAAAGAGCTGCACTTCCCATTACAAATTAAGAAAACTGATAATATGCCTATGACCTTGGTTAGGATGATGCTGTTCCTCAGAAAAAAAATCTGTATGCACCAACAAAACTCAGGTCTCTAAGCCAATAACGTAAAGGAAAAGACCTTTGATAATAGTGAGTTTACCAGAATAAATGCCAACTGACAGAGAGGACTTTGTCAAGTCAATATGATGATATCCTTTTATTTATTTTTTTTATTTTTTTATTTTTTCTTTTTCTTTTTTTTTTTTTTCATTTTTCTGAAGCTGGAAACAGGGAGAGACAGTCAGACAGACTCCCGCATGCGCCCGACCGGGATCCACCCGGCACGCCCACCAGGGGCGATGCTCTGCCCACCAGGGGGCGATGCTCTGCCCATCCTGGGCGTCGCCATGTTGCAACCAGAGCCACTCTAGCGCCTGGGGCAGAGGCCACAGAGCCATCCCCAGCGCCCGGGCCATCTTTGCTCCAATGGAGCCTTGGCTGCGGGAGGGGAAGAGAGAGACAGAGAGGAAAGCGCGGCGGAGGGGTGGAAAAGCAAATGGGCGCTTCTCCTGTGTGCCCTGGCCGGGAATCGAACCCGGGTCCTCCGCACGCTAGGCCGACGCTCTACCGCTGATCTTTTTATTTATTTAAACACTGCTTTAAAATTTTAAACTACAAGGCAGTGAGGATAAAATAGGAGCATAAAATTGAAATAAATATCAAAACTAGTGTTATTCAAATGTCAGATATTAGGAGTAGGTGTAGATATGTATGTGCAATCAAAAACCACAAATCAGCACTATACCTATGAAAATGCGAAAATCCCATTAAGTACGTAATATACAATGTGAGAACCTAGTCAGTCATTTCTGCATGATGAATAATCTCTGTAATTTGGCTGCTTAGCTAAAAACATAATGTTTGAGAAACCGGAGATTCATTTCGATTGTTGCCCCAAGGACACAAAATCAAGCACTACAACTCATTTGAACATATTTACATAACCAATTAATTATTATCTCAAACTAAATAGCCAAAAACACCTTTTTCTGTCTGTATTGTTTTCACTCTTAGGAATATAAAACCAGCAAAATAACCTAAATAACCTTTGGTTTCAAATTTAGATGTTTCAGTTTCATAAAGGCCTACAGGCCTTTCTCAAGACCCAGCCAGCAACCCTATATACTCTGGTACCATGCAGACACTTCAAGGATCCACCTACCTCCCACTTCTCTCAGGACGTGGCACCACCCACAGCCTAATTTATATGATGAAACTACATTTCTAAATAACTTGGGAATCTTCCCTGCTTTTTCCACCAAACAAAACAAAACAAAAACAAAACAACAAAAAAAACAACACCTAAATGCAGAATGGATTAAGCTCCTCAACTTTTTACTCTCTTGTTGTCTCTAAAACAACATATAGGCCATCTTCAGATTAAAAGCTTTAATCTGGCCTGACCAGGCAGTAGCGCAGTGGATAGAGCATCAGACTGGGATGCAGAGCACCCAGGTTCAAAACTCCAAGGCTTTGAGCGTGGGCTCATTTGGTTTGAGCAAAGCTCACCAGTTTGAGACCAAGGTCGCTGACTTTAGCAAGAGGTCACTCGCTTTGTTGTAGCCCCATCCTCCCCTTCAAGGTACATTTGAGAAAGCAATCAATGAACAACTAAGGAGCTGCAACGAAAAATTGATGCTTCTCATCTTTCTCCCTTCCTGTGTGTCCGTCTGTGCCTCTCTTTCTGTTGCTGTCTCTCTCTCTCTCTCTCTCTCTCTCTCACACACACACACACACACACACAGCTCTAATCTTATCACACAGAGAATGATCAAAATAATGGGGAAGTTAAAATGATTACCTCACGAAGTTTTCAGTATAGTTCCCGACTCCCTTTTAAGATGGCAAATATAAATGAATTGGGCTTTAGTTCACTGTCACTATCCAATGAGTCAAGTTTACCAAACTATTTCCTGATGTTGTATGTTGTTATTGAAACCTTCACATCTGTTCTTATTCCCAATACATAATATTATTGGTGCAATCAACACAAAAGGAAAAAAAACAATTTCCCTTCAACTCTTGTAAGTATTCTGTGTTTGTGGGGTCTCCAAACCGGGTAACACCCATTCCAAGAAGCCTCTGTCTCACATGCAGGCATGGAAGGCTTAAATCAGGGGTCGGGAACCTTTTTGGCTGACAGAGCCATGAACGCCACATATTTTAAAATGTAATTCTGTGAGAGCCATACAACGACCCAGAACATTAAGCATTATCCAATAAAAATTTGGTGTTGTCCCAGAGGACAGCTGTGATTGGCTCCAGCCACCTACAACCATGAACATGAGCGGTAGGAAATGAATGGATTGTAATACATGAGAATGTTTTATATTTTTAACATTTTTTTTTTATTAAAGATTTGTCTGTGAGCCAGATGCAGCCATCAAAAGAGCCACATCTAGCTTGCAAGCCATAGGTTCCCGACCCTGGTTTAAATGATTGCTTACTACTTACCTTAAAACAAGAAGCTCGATACAGTAGCTGCACAACATGACCAATACTTGTTTTTGACGCCTGAGGAAATCTTGGTTCTAGTCTTTGCACAACAAAGAGTACCAGAACTTTCCTTGAGAGAGCAGAACCATCTTCTAATGCCAGCAACACCAGCTTCAAGGCCTCTTCCTGCATAGCTACAAGAAACATGGGTTCATGGTAGATGAGACCCTGGAGAACATGTCTGTCAGATTTCTCTGGTATTAGTTTACAGGGGTTCAATTTCCAGTCTGTATTTAATTAGCACAAAAAGAGGGTATCACACATACACAAATATAGTTTGCTTTAAAAAAATACTGTAGTCTGCCCTTATCCGCAAAAATATGTTCTAAGAACCCCCCAGTGGATGCCTGAAACTGTGGATAGTACTGAACCCTATACAGAGTTGTGACTACACAAAACACAGACATTATTCTTGTATATTATTTATTTACTTTATTAATACAACTATAAATCTACTTTTGTCCACCTACACAGTAAGTCCTCACTTAATGTTGTCAATAGGTTTTACAACTTTAAGCAAAACATCTATGACAAAACCAATTCTACCATAGGCTAACAGATAAGAGCTAAGTTCCTACGGCCTCTCATCAATGTTATAATAAAACGATGTTGAACGAAACGTTATTCAAGAACCTGCAGTACTACACAGATGCCCATAATAAAGTATAATTTATAAATCAGGCACAGTAAGAGATTAACAACAATAACTAAGAATACAATAGAACAATTTTAATATATGTAATAAAATCTTTGTGAATGTGGTCTCTTTCTCAAAATATCTTATTTACTCACCCTTCTTGTGAAGACAGAAGATGATACAATGCCTACATGATGACATGACGTAAATGGCATAGGCATTGTGACTTAATGTCAGTCTACTATAAGGGTTAACTGAACACAAGCAGTGAGACACCTCAACAGTCTATTTAATAACCAAGAAGGCTACTAAGTGACTAATGGGCGGACTGAGTATACAGTGTGGATATGCTGGACAAAGGAATGATTTACAATCACAGGAGATTTCATCATGCTATCAGAACAAAGTGCAATTTAAAACTTGTAAATTGTTTATTTCTGGAATTTTCCAGTTAATATTTTTAGACCGCAGGTACTCAAAATTGCAGAAAGAAACCACAGATAAGGTGTCCAGGACTACTGCAGTCAAACAAAAGAAGACTTATTTCCTATTAAACAATCAATCAAAACCCAAATCAACAGAACTTAAAATAAAGGCTCTGTTGTGTGTGTCCGTCAAGTCATGGTGCACTTTTGACCGGTCACAGGAAAACAACAAAAGACAATTGAAATGTGAAATCTGTACCAAATAAAAGGAAAACCCTCCCAGTTTCTGTAGGATGATGCGGCAGCATGTGCGCATGTGCAGATGATGACGTAACACCATGTATACAGCGGAGCAGCCCACGGCCATGCCAGTTGAGATGTGGACGGTACAGAGGAAAGTTCACAGTGTGTTCTGTGGCTTGCTAAATTTGAATCCATGACCAAAGTGCAACGTGAATATCGGCGCATTTATAACGAAGTGCCAGCACATAGGAATAGCATTACTCAGTGGAATAAGCAGTTGAAGGAAACCGGAAGTTTGGTGGAGAAACCCCATTCTGGTAGGCTATCAGTCAGTGACGAGTCTGTAGAGGCTATACGGGATAGCTCCTTAAGGAGCCCTAAAAAATCTGTGTATGAGCCCACATCGAACTGCACTGAATAGGTATGAAACTGTGCAGATTTCACATTTCTATCGTCTTTTGTTGCTTTCCAGTGACCGGTCAAAAGTGCACCATGACTTTACGGACACACTGTATATCTTCTGTAACCTGACCAATAGTGGCACAGTGAATAGAGCGTTGACCTGGAATGCTGAGGTCCCAGTTTTGAAACTCCTTAAGCGCAAGCTCACCAGCATCAGTAAGGGGTCACCAGCTTAAGCATAGGATTAACATGATCCCATGGTCACTGGCTTGAGTAAGGGCTTCCTGGCTTGGCTGGAGCCGCCCAGTCAAGGCATGTATAATAAAAAGCAATCAATGAACAACTAAAGTGCCACAACTATGAGTTGATGCTTCTCATCCCTCTCCCTTCCTCTCTCTCTCTCATTCTGTCTCACAAAAAAGCCCCCCCCACACACACAATATATATATATGTATATATATATGTGTATGTGTATATATATATACATACATACACATATATATATCTTCTGTAGGTATTTAATAATCAGCTAGAAAATGATGTTTAAGTGAAAAATTCCTCATTTATAAAGCACATAGCTACTGTGACAATTAAATAACATGTAAAGGATACAGAGTAGTCTTAGGATAAGTTATTTTTTTTTAAAGCATGAAACTTACTTGCCTGTCAGAACTATTTTGTATATAATTTTAAAGTGATATTAGCCTCTGGATGCAATACCTCAAGAAAGTATTAATTTGTGCTGTTTTGCAGCCAGGAAAACATTTAAAAAATAATTGGAAAAAAATAAATGCCATAAAAGACATTTTTGGAATAATTGACAAAACTGGAATATAAACTGTAGATTGTAGTATTGCATCAAGGTTAAATTTGCTAAAATTGATGAATGTATTAATGTTATATAAGACAGCATCCTTGTTTCTAGGAAACACATGTAAGGATTAATGGGTAAAGGGTCATGAAATATACAACCTACTTTCAAATGGTTCAAAACAAGAGAAAGAACAAATAATATAACAATTAATACAGCAAATTAAGACTAGTGAATGTGGATAAAGAGTACACAGGAATTCTCTGCGTTATTCTTGCAACTTTTCGATAAATTTGAAATTATTTCAAAATTAAAAGTGAAAAATACATTGGTCCTCAATGAAAACAATGGAAGTTTAGAGCTGAGAGATCATCTAGAATCTAGATTAAAACTCAACCTCCTTTGTTTCTTCAAGTGAAGCATTGAGGCCCAGAGAAGTTAAGTGACTGGCAAAGGTTAAAAACTAGTTAGTAGCAAATCTATAACAAGAACCAAGGACGTTTTTTTCAAAATTAAGGTAAAATTCACATAACATGAAAATAACCTTGTTAAAGTACACAATTCACAATGTTGTCATGACCTCAAAGGAATGCTGTATCCATTTAAGCAGTCACTCCCCCATACTCTCTGCCTTCAGCCATTAGAGCCTAACAGGCATCCCCAAACTACAGCCCGCAGGCCGCATGCAGTCCCCTGAGGCCATTTATCCGGCCCCCCACCGCACTTCCAGAAGGGCCACCTCTTTCACTGGTAGTCAGTGAGAGGAGCACTGTATGTGGCGGCCCTCCGACGGTCTGAGGGACAGTGAACTGGCCCTCTGTGTAAAAAGTTTGGGGACCCCTGCTACATGGGATGTGTGGTTCTATGGTTTTACCTTTGTGGATGCTTCATATAAATGGAATCACAGAACATGTAATCTTTTGTTTGGCTTCTTTCACTAAACACAGTATTTTTGATGTTCATCCACACTGTAGCATATATTAATTTTCATTCCTTTTTATTGCTAAATAATGTTCCATTTATGGATATACCACCTTTTGTTTACCCATAAACTGATGAACACCTGGAATGTTTCTACCTTTTGACTTCCGTGAATAATACTGCTAGAAACATTTCTGTACAAGTATGAGTTTAAATACCTGTTTTCAATTCTTCTGGGTATGTGACTAAAAGTGGAGCTGCTGGGTCCCATGGTAGGTAAGTTTGCTTTAACTTTTCAGGAACTGCCAAATTGTTTTCCAGCAGCTGCACCATTTTACATTCCCAAGCTCTCCACATTCTCACCAACACTTTTATTTACCATTTTTAAAATTACGTGAAGTGGTATCTCATAGTGATTTTGATTTGCATTTCCTTAAAACTAGTAACACTGAGCATCTCTTCATTTGTTTTTTTGGCCATCTGTACATCTTCTTTAAGACAACTGTCTATTCAACTCCTTGGCCGATTTTTTTTCTTTGTATTTTTCTGAAGTGAAAAGTGGGAGGCAGTCAGACAGACTCCCACATGCACCCAACCAGGACCCACCCGGTATGCCCACTAGGGGGCAATGCTCTGCCCATCTGGGGCATTGCTCCGTTTCAACCAGAGCCATTCTAGCACCTGAGGCGGAGGTCATCGAGCCAACCTCAGCGCCCAGGCCAACTCTGCTCCAGTGGAGCCTTGGCTGCGGGAGGGGAAGAGAGAGACAGAAAGGAGAGGGGGAAGGGTAGAGAAGCAGATGGGCGCTTCTCCTGTGTGCCCTGGCTGGGAATCAAACCCGGGACTTCCACACACCGGGCCTATGGTCTACCACTGAGTCAAAGGGCCAGGGCTACTTAGCCCATTTTTTAATTGAATTGTCTTTCTGTTGTTGAGCTATAGAACAAAGGATATTTGATACCTAAGTCTAGTTCTTATTAGGTAAGTTAAATAAACATAAGGAGATTATCCAAAGGTAGCATTGTTAAATGTAAATATAGATTTTAAAAATTATTTTTCTTATTTATTTTTGAGAGAGAAAGAGAAAGGAAGGTCAAGAGATGAGAAGCATCAACTCATAGTTGCATCACTTTAGTTGTTCAAGGATTGCATCTCATATGTGCCTTGACGGGATGAGGGGGGTTGAAGGGGGCTCCAGGCGAGCCAATGACCCCTTGTTCAAGCCAGTAACCTTGGGCTTCAAACCAGTGACATTTGGGCTCAAGCCGGTGACCATGGTATCATGCCTATGATCTCACACTCAAGCCAGTAACCCATGCTCAAGCTGGTGAGCCTGTGCTCAAGCTGGACGGGCCCACACTCAAGCCAGCAACCTCCGGGATTCAAACCTGGGTCCTCAGCATCCCAAGCTGATGCTTTATTCACTGTGTCACCACCTGGTCAGGCTAAAAATTATTTTTCAATTTAGCTTTGTATGATGGAAAATTTAAACATACACAAGAGTAGAGCGAACATGCGCCCATAAAATAGCTATAGCAAATAAGTTTTCTTTTTAGTCTTTATGCACTTTTAGTCTTTATGCATTTTATGCACAGTTTGTTTTGGCTGATGCGTTTTTAAAGTAAATACTAGACAACATAGTATTTTATCCTTAAATGATTCAGAATGTATTTCTAACACATAAAAAATGTTTTTCAAATTTAATATAACACCATTACCACAACTAAAAAAAGTAATATATTTCCTTAATACCCTGTCCATATTGAAGTTTCTCCCATTGTCTCAAAAATTTTGTCTTATATTGGCTTCTCTAAATATTCAAATAAAGTCAATACACTGTTTTTGGTTAATATGTCTTTAAGCTTAAAACAAACAAACAAACAAAACTATATCAACTGCCCAACCAAACCCTTTCATTTAAAAGAAAATCTAGTTTGTTACATAAACAATAATTTTTCTTAACAATTTCCCATATTCTTGATTTGCCTAATTTTGTGCTTCTAGTGTTTTAAAATGTTTATGTTTCAGGTAAACTAAGGTTTGACTGGATTCAGAATGTGGTTGTTCTTCCAAGTATACTTCCTATTTCATGTATAAAGCAGGGTTGTTTCACTTTTAACAATAAGATTCATCAATGGGTTCAGGACTTACCCATCTATCACATAGCAACCTTTCATCTAATGGTTTTCACAGCCACCAATAATTCTTGCCTAGAACCATCTATTCACTTGCTGTTGCCAATTTATCATTTTTCTAATTTTAATACACTTGTCTAAATTTATTAGACAAAAGAGGAACCTACCCTCCACATCCTGTGAAAATATCCATGAAAAGAGTTTATAAAGCAAAGGAAAGACCAAAAAATGCTTGATTTTTTTCTATCCTCTCTCAATTTTTAGAATATGTTGGTACCTGAGCAAAAAACTGCCAAAAATAAGCAATTGACTTTTTTTCTGCACAACTGTTAACAAAATCATGGATTTTTATATATTTTATGTTTCCATCCATTACAGTCATTATTCATTCTGATGTTCAAGTTGTCCCATTTACGTCCAATGAAGGTCCCTTCAAATTCATTTTTCTGTCCTTCTGACAAGATGCCAGTAGTCTCTGATAGCTTTTTTGCTTTCTAGCATAAGATTCCCCAGGTTCTTCTTATACTTTTCTACCCTAGAACTAGAATAATGCATTTATCCAAAGAGCCCTGCTTCTTTTTAGTGGTAAATGGTATTTATAAGAGGCCATAATGGGGTACTACAGATATTCATTGCCTCTAAGTCTTTTCAGTGATACACCTAGAGAAGAGGCATTTTTTTAGAAAAAGAAAAATGAATCTGTACTTATATATTGGCAATTCAGATGTAAAGACTACAGAATTTTTACATAAATTCTTGGATTTCAAATTATTTGTATCTCTTTTCAAAATACTGAGAAATCTTGCTTCCTGAGGGCATTAACATAATTACTTGCTTTATCCTACTCTGTGTCTTTCTAACAGCTTCAAAATAACATTATCAATAGAAATATGAACTATATAATGAGTGAATACAATTTAGGATTTATTATCTGTCCCACTAGAAATATAAAAATCAAAAGACTGTGTTCTAAGGTAACCTGAAAGAATTCATTCCAGATGAATATGCCATTAACTTGATGTGTGTTTTATCATTTTTTATTTTTTAGATATTGATTAGTTTTACTCATTTAAATTTTTTTTTATTTTATTTATTCATTTTAGAGAGAAGAGAGAAAGGGAGAGGGAGAGAGAGAGAGAGAGAGGAGAGAGAGACGGGGGAGGAGCTGGAAGCATCAACTCCCATATGTGCCTTGACCAGGCAAGCCCAGGGTTTCGAACCGGCGGCCTCAGCATTTCCAGGCCGACACTTTATCCACTGCGCCACCACAGGTCAGGCTCTCATTTAAATTTTAAAAATTTATTTTTACTAAAAACTAAAAATTACTTTAGAATTATATAAAACAAGCCTAACCAGGCAGTGGCACAGTGGATAGAGCATAGAGCATCGGACTGGGACACAGAGGACCCAGGTTCGAGACCCTGAAGTCGCCAGCTTGAACGTGGGCTCATCGGGTTTGAGCAAGGCTTCCCAGCTTGGACCCAAGGTCGCTGGCTCAAGCAAGGGGTCACTTGGTCTGCTGAAGGCCCACAGTCAAGGCACATATGAGAAATCAATCAATGAACAACTAAGGAACTGCAACAAAGAATTGATGTTTCTCATCTCTTCCCCTTTCTGTCTGTCTGTCCCTATCTGTCCCTCTCTCTGACTCTGTCTCTGCCACAAAAAAGAAAAAAAAAATTACATAAAATATTTATATGGGCCCAAAGTACAACACAAGTTATATTCAGTAAGGTCTAGCTTCTGTCCCTATTTTCTCCTGGTTTTTTCCTCCTCTACAAATGTTTTTCTTTCTTTTTTTTTTACTTTTTCTACTTTATTATAGGTAAAGATTTCTAAACAGAATATAAGTGGTAGTAACCATAAAGAAATCATCTGATAATTCTTTTTTTTAAAAAAATAATCTCTAGCCTGATGTGTGGTGGTACAGTGTCTAAAGCATTGATCTGGAGGTTGCTGGCTCAAAACCCTGGGCTTGCCTGGTCAAGGCACATATGGGAGTTGATGCTTTCTGTTCCTCCACCGTTCTTTCTCTCTTTTTCTCTCTCTCTCCTATAAAAATGAATAAAATCTAAAAAAAATAATAATTTCTATGTTTTCTAACAGTTAAAAAAATCAAGAGTTTTTGATATTTTCTTCATTTAAAAAAAAGTTTACTTTTCCTTTACCACCTGTGTAATGTTGTGCCTCTAACTCAGTTCTCTAATTTATAATATTGGATCTGTGTCATTTCTCTTGAAGGACACTGAGGATTAAATGAGAAATTTATTCTAAAACACTATAGCACTGTCGATCATATAGATTATGATAAAACTGGTTTATCTTTAATTATGTCAAGCTTTGTATGTAAAAATAAAGATGCATTGAGTCTGGGAATTCTCACCTACCTCTAGACATTGACATCCTCTAGCCCTGGCAACCAATTAGAAAGGCAAGATAGTAATCTCTTACCTGGTCCTAGGAACTGGCATCCTCGAGCCCTGACAGCAGCCCATAAGTTGGCAGACAATTGCTGAGGGTTCTGGTGCTGTAATATTAGTTCTGTTACAGTTCTTTCTCCAAGTGAACGGGCTGCTCGCATGGCTCTTACACGACCTTCTTCCTCTACCAGTTGACAATTTACAAGTGTCACCAGTTTCCTTTGCATTGGACGGCTCAGTGCACTCTGGTTCAAACTAGCTACACCTTTAGAAAAAAGGAAATAAAGAAAACTAAAGTAGTTTTAATTTAAAAAGACAAGCCAATTTTTATTATCTGTATTAAACTATTAAGGCACAATTCCTAATAAGACCCCGGTAAGGTAATTTTTATTTTTAAATCAATGAGTATTCCATCTCAGTTTATTACTATTCTGTGGTAATAGGAGCCTAACTTTTAGTTACTTCAAATTTCATTTAGGTATCTTATTCTATGGGTTACATGTGTCCCTGAAAAAAGAGTACTTTGGTTTAATTAGTCTGTTTATTTAAATCTCTTTAGTAAAAATTTGAAGGTAAATATAAAGTTAAATTAAAAGTTTAATCTGAAAGTAAAATTAACAGCTCTATTTTCTGTTATATACAAGACATTAAGAACACTGCTAAGTGACAACATCTGAGACCCTAATCCCTTTTCCCAACTCAAGGATACTGCTCCAGCAATTCTTGTCTCTGGTCCATATCCGTTCTCCCCTTCCACTTGATCATTTCCATCAGCATTAATAAGAACAAACAAGAGAGAAGACAAGATGGCGATGGAGTAGGAGGCCATACCAACTTCCACCTCCCAGAACCAAAGTGGATTACAAACTAGAACCATATCTGGAAAAACCAACTCTGGACTAAACTAAGAAGACTCTTCACCCAAGGAACACTGATGAAGCCACACTGAGACTGGTAGGAAAAGCGGAAACGTGGAGGCCTGCCCAAGCTCCCCGGAGCAAACGGCAGCCGGGAGAGATTCACGTGGTGGGAAGTGAGTTTAGCAGAGAGGGGAGGGTCCTGAGTCCCAGGAACAAAGCCCCAACCTGCAGCCCCAGAGCCTAAAAGAGGCAAATCGACAGTATTTAGCTGGAAACAAGTCAGGATTTGTGAGAAAGACAATGATTTCTCAGACCCATGATTCTTCTTAAAGGTACTGCGCAGAAAACCTCTCTCACAACCACTCACTCGGGGCTCTGGGGAACACGGAGAGAGGAGAGGACTGGAGTAGCAGGAAGAGAGTGTAATCTAGGAGGCACAGGGAGAAACATTTTGAGAGACAGCCACCCTAACCCCTGGGATGAGTTAACTCCCCAAATCTGAAGTTATTTCCCCTGGAAACAGCAATACCAGCAAAGGGAAGCAGGACACCAGCCAAACAAGCTCTCCCACGGTACTTAGAACAGAGTTGCTTAGAGGGAGGGAGCTTTCAGGACTACAGTAGTGAGTGTTAGGGTCTGAGCTGCAGCGCCCCCACCACAGGGCTGAGGGCTCGCCAGAGGGCGGGACTCAGAAGTGCGGTTCTGTCAGGAAGGGCGGAAGCTGGCTGGCCACCACTGAGACCCAGGTGTGAGCTCAGTCTTGCCTGGCTGGGGAGGAGGGGACATGCAAATGTGGTCAAGCCCAGCTGCGGGCCGCCTGCAATCCAGCCTGCAAGAGAAGGGCAGGAGCCCTGAAAGGGGCGGAGACCCGCCCTTGAGCAAGGGCAAAGGAGCAAAGCCTTGCCCCACCCTCAGAAACAAGGCTTGTGGCCTGACTTGGGAGCTGGTTCCTCCCATAGGGGTGGAGCCAAAAGCCCAGAACAGGTAGAGTCCCACTACTGAGCGTGGGCACGCAGTCCCGCCTGGCCTGTGGAGCCAAGGCTTTCAGCCATCCCGCGAGCAGGCTCCTCCTGAAGGGGCAGGGCGAACGCCCAGAACCAGGTGGAGACCCGCAGCTGAGCAAAGGTGCTCACCCCTGTCCTCAGGGCCGAGGATACTGCCATCCATGGGGGCGGGGCGAAGTCCAAGGCCACTGAGACTTGTACACTCAAGCACGAGATCTCAGCCACGCTCATGAAGGAGGCGGAAACCACAGCAACAGCCCTAGTGGGCAGACACCGGCAATGCCCATACCCAAACGGCCTAGGCAGCAACAGCAGAAGGGGTGCCGGGCCTGCAGACAGACCAAACCTAGGGAACACTGAGGCCACACCCAGTGGACTCCAGTGGACAAAACCTTCTTTTACACAGACAAAATGAGAAGGCAGAGAAATGAAATACAAATGAATCAAGAAAATGCCCAGAAAAGGACCTGAATGAGTCACATATAACCAAATTACCAGATGCAGTTTAAAATAATGATTGTTAAAAAAAATAATGTAATAAAAATAAAAAATAAAATAACGATTGTTAGGATGCTCAAAGATATTAGAAAAACAATAGATGGTAATTACGAACACCTAAATAAAGAAATAGCAAATATAGAAAAGGGCACTGAAATAAAAAAGAATCAGTCAGAAATGACAAATACAATATCAGAAATGAACAACACAATGGAAGAAATTAAAAGCAGGATGGATGAAGCTGAGAATCGAATCAGTGAGTTATAGGATAAGATAAATGAAGGCACAGAAGCAGAGCAGAAAAAAGAAAAGATACTCAAAAAGTCTGAGGAAACTCTAAGAGAGCTCTGTGACAACATGAAGAGAAATAACATCCACATCATAGGGATTCCTGAAGAGGAAGAGAAAGAACAAGGGATAGAAACTTTGTTCAAACGTATCATAGCTGAAAACTTCCCTCTAGGCAGGAAAACATCTCACAAGTTCAAGAAGCACAGAGAACTCTATTAAAGAGAAACCCAAAGAAATTCACACCAAGACGCATCATAATTAAAATTCCAAAGCTGGCCCTGGCTGGGTTGGTTCAGTAGTAGGCCAATATCCCTGATGAACTTAGATGCTAAAATCCTCAACAAAATATTAGCAAACCGGATCCAGTAATATATGAAAAAAAATCATACACCATGATCAAGTGGGATTTATTCTTGGGAGGCAAGGCTGGTACAATATTTGCAAGTCAATCCATGTGATTCATCACATAAACAAAAAGAAGGAAAAAAACCACATGATAATTTCAATAGATGCAAAAAAAGTATTTGATAAAATCCAGCACCCATTCATGATCAAAACTCTCAGCAAAGTGGGAATATAGGGAACATACTTCAACATGATAAAGGCCATCTATGACAAACCCACAGCCAACATCATACTCAATGGGCAAAAATTTAAAGCAATCCCCTTAAGATCAGGAACAAGGCACAGGTGCCCCCTGTCGCCACTCTTATTCAACATAGTTCTGGAAGTCCTAGCCACAGCAATCAGACAAGAAAAAGAAATAAAAGGCATCCAAATTGGAAAAGAAGAAGTAACACTATCATTATTTGCATATGATATGATATTGTATATAGAAAACCCTAAAGTCTCAGTCAAAAAACTACTGGACCTGAAAAATGAATTCAGCAAGGTGGCAGGATACAAAATTAATACTCAGAAATCAGAGGCATTTTATACAATAACAATGAACAGTCAGAAAGAGAAATTAAGGAAGCAATCCCCTTCACCACTGAGACCAAAAAAATAAAGTACCTAGGAATAAATTTAACCAGGGAGATTAAAGACTTGAACTTGGAAAATTATAAAACATTGATAAAAGAAATCAGGGAAGATACAAACAAGTGTAAGCATATACCGTGCTCATGGTTAGAAAGAATAAACATCATTAAAACGTATAGGCACTGCTCAGTTGGCTCAGTGGTCGAGTGTCGGCCTGGCATGCAGGAGTACCGAGTTCGATTCCCGGCCAGGGCACACAGGAGAGGCGCCCATCTGCTTCTTCATCCCTCACCCTCTCCGTCCTCTCTGTCTCTCTCTTCCCCTCCCACAGCCAGGGCTCCACTGGAGCAAAGTTGGCCCAGGCGCTGAGGATGGCTCCATGGGCTCTGCCTCAGGCGCTAATATGGCTCTGGTTGCAACAGAGCGGCTCCCCGGATGGGCAGAGCATCGCCCCTTGGTGGGCATGCCAGGTGGATCCCGGTCGGGCACATGTGGGAGTCTGTCTGACTGCCTACCCGTTTCCAACTTCAGAAAATACAAAAAAAAAAAAAAGTCTATTATTACCCAAAGCAATTTATACATTCAATGCAATACCGATTAATATACCAATGACTTACTTCAAAGATATAAAACACATATTTCAAAAATTTATATGGAACCAAAAGAGAACACGAATAGCCTCAGCAATCTTGAAAAGGAAGAATAAAGTGGGAGGTATCACACTTTCGGATACCAAGTTATACTACAAGGCCATTGTACTCAAAACAGCTTGGTACTGGCATAAGAACAGGCATATAGATCAATGGAACAGAACTGAGAAACCAGAAATAAACCCACACTTTTATGGACAACTGATATTTGACAAAGGAGGTTAAGAGCATACATTGGAGTAAAGACAGCCTCTTCAACAAAGGGTGTTGGGAAAATTGGACAGCTACCTGCAAAAAAATGAAACTAGACCACCAACTTACACCATTCACAAAAATACACTCAAAATGGATAAAAGACTTAAATGAAAGCCATAAAACCATAAGCATCTTAGAAGAAAACACAGGCAGTAAGCTCTCTTGACATCTCTTGCAGTAATATATTTGCCAATTTATCTCCACGGGCAAGTGAAATAAAAGACAGGATAAACAAATGGGACTATATCAAACTAAAAAGCTTTTGCACAGCTAAAGACAATAAGAACAGAATAAAAAGACAAACTACACAATGGGAGAATATATTTGACAATACATCTGATACAGGGTTAATAACAAAAATTTATAAAGAACTTGTAAAACTCAATACCAGGAAGACAAACAATCCAATCAAAAAATGGGCAAAATAAATGAATAGACACTTCTCCAAAGAGAACATACAGATGACCAATAGGCATATGAAAAAATGCTCAACATCACTAATCATTAGAGAAATGCAAATTAAAACCACAATGAGGTATCACCTTACACCAGTCAGAATGGCACTCATCAACAAAACAACACAGAATAAGTGCTGGCGAGGATGTGGAGAAAAGGGAACCCTCCTGCACTGCTGGTAGGAATGCAGACTGGTGCAACCACTGTGGAAAACAGTATGGAGATTCTTCAAGAAATTAAAAATCAAACTGCCTTTTGACCCAGCTATCCTACTGTTAGGAATATATCCCAAGAACACCCATAGCACTGTGTGAAAAAAATAAATGCACCCTCATGTTTATGGCAGCATTGTTCACAACAGCGAAGATCTGAAAACAGCCCAAGTGTCTGTCAGTGGATGAGTGGATTAAAAAGATTTGGTACATATATACTATGGAATACTACTCAGCCATAAGAAATGATGACATCGGATCATTTACAACAACATAGATGGACCTTGATAACATTATACTGAGCGAAATAAGTAAATCAGAAAAAACTAAGAACTATATGATTCTATACATAGGTGGGACATAAAAATGAGACTCAGAGACATGAACAAGAGTGTGGGGGTTACGGGGGGGGGAGGGGGTTGGGGGAGGGGAGGGGCATAAAAAAACCAGTTAGAAGGTGACGGAAGACAATTGGACTTTGGGTGATGGGAATACAGCATAATCAAATATCAAAATAACTTAGAGATGTTTCCTCTGAACCTATGTACCCTGATTTATCAATGTCACCCCATTAAAATTAATAAAAATATAATAAAATTTTAAAAAAAGGAACAAGCTGTATCTCATCCATCTTTTCTTTTTTTCCTTTTTTTTTTTTTTTGATTGATTGACTTTTCCAGAGAGGAGAGAGGAATGGAGAAAGGAAGAGAGAAAGAGAGAGAAGCATTTGTGGTTCCACTCAGTCATTCATTCATTGGTTGCTTCCTGTGTGTGCCCTGACTGGGATCAAACCTGCAACCTTATTGTTTCAGAATAACACTGACTGACTGAGCTAACTGGCTAGGACCTATTTCATCAATCTTTTTTTTTTTTTTTTTTTACAGAGACAGAGAGTGAGTCAGAGAGAGGGATACACAAGGACAGACAGACAGGAACGGAGAGAGATGAGAAGCATCAATCATCAGTTTTTCGTGGCGACACCTTAGTTGTTCATTGATTGCTTTCTCATACGTGCCTTGACCATGGGCCTTCAGCAGACTGAGTAACCCCTTGCTGGAGTCTCGAACCTGGGTCCTCTGCATCCCATTCCAACCCTCTATCCACTGCACCACCGCCTGGTCAGGCTATTTCATCAATCTTAAAAATAAATCATTTTATCCCTCTTCTCCTACCAGCTCTGCCCCATTTTTTTCCTCCCTTTTGTAGGAAATCCTCTAGAACTGTCTAGACTCATTATTTCCAATTCCTTTCTCTGCAATCTTTAAAACTTATCTCAATTAGGTTTTTTGCCACTATCACTTCACCAAAACTGCTCATCATGACAATTTCCTTTATTTTGCTAAATCAATGGTCAATTCTCAATTCTTATCTGACCTGATCTTTCAAATAGCACTAAACACAGATATCATTCCCGAGTTCTTTTAACACTTTTCTTTATATGGCTTCCAGAGCACTGTATTCTCTTAGTTTTCTTCCTTACTTTCTTTTCTTTCAGTCTTATTTTCTGATTTTTATCTTTTCTTCCTGTAGTCTCTGTTAAAGGACCTCAGGATCCAGTTTTCATTTTCTTCTCTCTCTACACTCACTACTTATGCAATCTCATCCGGTCTTACTGCATTAAATTCCAACTATACATCAAGGACTCCCAAGTTACAGCTCCTATACCTCATTCCTTCACATATATCCACCAGTTTATTCAATAGCACTCAAATTAAGATTTGACATCTCCAACTTAACATGACCAAAATTTAACTCTGGATCATCCTATCTAAACCTGATCTACCTACAATACCCCTTATCTACCCTGATGGCAACCTCTCTTTTCTTGTGCTCAGGTCCCAAACCCAAGAACCACACTTCACTCTGCTCTTTCTCTAATATCCTACATTCAATAAGTTAGGAAAGGCACTCGGCTCTACCTTCAAAATATATTTAGACTATTCCACATCTCACTACCTTCACTGATTATTAACTGACCCCATGCCCTTGTACAGTGAATTCTCAACAGAACATCTAGAATGACCCTTTTAACGTTAGTCAGATCATGTCACTCCTCTCCTCAGAACCCTGGAGAGACTCCCCAGTTTCAGAGTAAAAGCTCAAATCTTTAAAATGGCCTGGAAATCTACACCATGCAGCCTCATTGTTCTTGCATCTATCTTATACTATTCTCCCCCTCCCTCAGTGTTTCAGGCACTCTCCTATTGTTGTTCTTTGAAGACACTACACATGCCTGGGGTCTTTACTATTTTCTCTGCCTGGAATAGTCTTTTCCCAGGAACCAACATAGCTAACTGCCTCACCTCTTTCATCTCAGGTTCAAAAGTTACCTTCTTATTGAGGCTTATACTAATCACCTCATTTCAAACTATAATCTACCCTTCTCCCCTCACCCTGATATTTCTGATCCCTCTAAACGTATTATTTTCTTTCCATAGCAATTATCATTTTATAACATGCTATATCATTTGCTTTTTTATTATACTTACTATACTATACTTTCTCCCTTTTCTAAACATAAGTGCTATGAGTGTATACATATTTATTCATATAGCCCAAGTACCAAAATAGTATCTGGAACTTAATAAATGCTCTTTTTTTTAAACTTATTTTATTGATTTTAGAGAAAGATTGATTTGTTGTTCGTTGATTCTTGTATGTGCCCTGATCGGGGAATTGAACCTGCAACTTTGGCATGTCAGAACAATGCTCTAACCAACTAAGTTTATACACCAATACATGTTCTTTAGATATCTATTCAATGAATGAAAGAGGTGAACAGATTAAGTCTCTCAAAAAAATCACCATGTTATCTGCCTGACCAGGCGGTGGCGCAGTGGATAGAGCATCAGACTGGGATCCAGAGGACCCAAGTTCGAGACCCCGAGGTCGCCAGCTTGAGCAAGGGGTCACTTGGTCTGCTATAGCCACCCGGTCAAGGCACATATGAGAAATCAATCAATGAACAATTAAGGTGCTCCAAAAAAGAATTGATGCTTTTCATCTCTCTCCCTTCCTGTTTGTCTGTCTCTCTGTCTGTCTCTGTCACAAAATAAATAAATTAAATTAAAATGCTGAAAAAAATTGAAAAAAAAATTCACCATGTTGTCTGACCAGGCAGTGGTGCAGTGGATAGAGGGTCAGCCTGGGGTGCTGAGGATCCAGGCTTGAAACCCTGAGGCAGTTGGCTTGAGCCCAAAGGTTGCTGGCTTGAGCAAGGGGTCACTCGCTCTGCTGGAGCCCCTCAGTCAAGGCACATATGAGAAAGCAATCAATGCACAACTAATATGCTGCAATAAAGAATTGTGCTTCTCACCTCTCTCCCTTCCTGCCTCTCTCTCGCTTAAAAAGAAATCACTATGTCAAAAATATCCAACAGTGCAAAGCACAGAGCAGGTACAATACTGTTTATTCATTCAACAACTTTTTATTACATCTACAATGTGCTAACCACTGGGTATGCAGTGCTAAACAGAACAGACTTTCACTTCTGTCACAGCACTTAAAATAACTTATTGCACCTACATGCCTATCTCTCTGAATAGACTGCAGACTCCATGAAGACATGGAATGTAACCACTATAAGCACTCAATAAAATTTAATGAGTAATTGAATTAATATATGAACACATGAAACTATCTTAATAGAAATTAATAAAACTAATATTCTGCTATATACTACTATTAGCTTAATCAATGAATATAAATATTGTATAAAGCTCAGGATGTGTCTAATGAATTCTTAAATTAATAACAATATTGGTTATTTCCAGAAAATAGTACAATAAACATTTTCAATCAAAAGGTTTATTTAAGATCTCTCTAAGCAAACTCATTTTCCAAAACTCAAAATGGTTTAATAAGGTATCAACACCAAATTCCTCAAAATAAATGTAATACCAAATCCTCCTCACCAGCAGAAACACTTTTCAGGAACTTACCTTTACCTCCACTTAGTGGTTTTAAGTAGAGTGCCAAATCTTCAACACATTTCTTTGCAACTTCATAGTGTTTGTTCTCACCTAGATTACTTAACTTTATTGTCTGATGATCTGGTACCTAAAATCAATCAAAAATACTAAAGAAATACATTTATCCTGCTTACTTATATTTTTTATATACTTGATAACAAGTACTTACATATTTATATATTTAAGAATAATCTCGATGAGTATAAAATTATAACACAGACATACATCAAAGTAGTACAAAAAATATTAAAGCCAAACACCTAGTCAATCTGCTTTCCAAGAATCAAGACTATCTTACTTAATAGCAGGTGCTGGGTAGATTAACAAATTTTTAAAAAGCAGGCAGTTAACCGTATTGTATCAATGTTAATTTCAAAAGATGTTAATATTGCCCTGGCCGGTTGGCTCAGCGGTAGAGCGTCGGCCTAGCGTGCGGAGGACCCGGGTTCGATTCCCGGCCAGGGCACATAGGAGAAGCGCCCATTTGCTTCTCCACCCCTCCGCCGCGCTTTCCTCTCTGTCTCTCTCTTCCCCTCCCGCAGCCGAGGCTCCATTGGAGCAAAGATGGCCCAGGCGCTGGGGATGGCTCTGTGGCCTCTGCCTCAGGCGCTAGAGTGGCTCTGGTCGCAACATGGCGACGCCCAGGATGGGCAGAGCATCGCCCCCTGGTGGGCAGAGCTTCGCCCCTGGTGGGCGTGCCGGGTGGATCCCGGTCGGGCGCATGCGGGAGTCTGTCTGACTGTCTCTCCCTGTTTCCAGCTTCAGAAAAATGAAAAAAAAAAATGTTAATATTAAAGGAAGCTGCAGAAAGTTAAACAGATTCTCTGTATTTTTTTGCAACTTTTTATAAAAGTATTTCAAAAGAAAAAGCAGGGAAAAGGACAAAGATTTTTTTCCCCATTAGCACTTGGCACCTTCTAACTGTATAATTTACTTACTATACTGTCCCCCCTTGCTAGAATATAAGCAACGTAAGTGTTCTCATTGAAAGGTCAAAACTGCAGCTCTGCCACTTCTACAGTGACCCTGAGTAAATTATTAATTGCTCCAAGTCATGGTTTCCCTATCTACAAAATGAAGATGAAAATCCCTACTTCCCTGTGCCATTATAAAAATTCAATTTAATTCAACAAATATTTATATTTATGGAGTGCTTATCATGTACCAAGCACAGTTTAAGGCACTAGGCATCTATTAATGAGCTAAACAGACAAAATTTCTTGCCCTTGTGAAGTTTACACTCTAGTGGATAAACAAGAAGCCTACCCATAATTAAAGAAACATAAATAAAAAACACAGTATTATATAATGAAAAGTGATCAGTAAAAAAAAACCACAAGAATAAGGGAAATTGAAAGTGGAGAGAGGCTGCAATTTTAAGGTGGGTGGTCAGGATAGGTTTCCTTGGAAAACAGGACATCTGAAGAAAGACTTAAAAGAAGAGAAAGAACTACCACTCTAGGTAAAGATAACAGTCACTTCAAAAGTCGTCTGGTAGCCTGACCTGTGGTGGTGCAGTGGATAAAGCATCAACCTGGAATGCTGAGGTCACCGGTTCAGTACCCTGCACTTGCCTGGTCTAAGGCACATATGGGAGTTGAAGCTTCCTGCTCCTCCCTCCTTTCTTTCTCTCTCTCTCTCTCTCCTCTCTAAAATGAGTAAATTTTTTTAAAAATCTAAAAAAAAAAAGTCCTCAGGTAGAAATACTTTTGGTATATTTAACAATCGACTAGCCCTGGCCAGTTTGCTCAGTGGACAGAGTGCCAGCCTGGCGTGTGAACATCCTGGGTTCAATTCCCAGCCAGAGCACACAGAAGAAGCACCCATCTGCTTCTCCACCCCTCCCCCTCTCCTTTCTCTCTCTCTCTCTCTCTCTCTCTCTCTTCCCCTCCCACAGCTGGGGCTCCACTGCAGCAAAGTTGGCCTGGGTTCTGAGGCTCCATGGACTCTGCCTAGGGCGCTGGAGTGGCTCTGATTACAGCAGAGCAGCATCCCAGATGGGCCGCCCCCTGGTGGGCAGGCTGGGTGGATCCCGGTCAGGTGCATGCAGGGTTGGTCTATCTGCCTCCCCCCCTTCTAACTTCGGAAAAATACAAAAATTAATTAATTTTTTTAAAAAGATAATATAAGTCACACTGTATAAGCCTGAAAGCTATTTAAAGGACTGAGAGAAAATTTATTTAAAAGACAAAGTCTGTAAAAAAAAAAAAAAAAGATAAAGTCTTTTATTACAAAGTCTACAGTATTTTTTTTTTTTAGTCTACAGTATTTTATTGGATCTAAGATGTCAATATTTGCAAGAGGCACCATTATTTTATGCACCATTAAGGAAAAAATGCTGCCAATTAAATTAGTACAGACTATTAACTACAAATGCATCCTAATTTCAGAGTGTCTGACTGGATTATGAAAATTGAAAAGAAATGCTGTGCTTTTAAAAGGAAAACTTTAAATATGAAAATACTATGAAATGGAGTATTTTAATTAATTGAATTTTCTAAGAAGTGATTAATCAGAAAAATCTTTACTTTCTTGCTTTAATATGTAGTTTAAGATGTACAGAATCTTATTCCTCACCTGTAAAATGGGAATAAAAACTACCTGAAAAGCTATAGCAAGAATCAATAAGATGTTGAATGCTTACCATCATACCTACACAGACTAAGCCTTCATTAAATGAAAGTTACTATAAATCTAGGGTCTTGCTCTGATTCAATAAAATGATTATAAATAAGAAATAGAAAATTTATAGCACCTGAGCATAAGAAACTACAAAATTTGATAAACTCTGAAAAATGATTTTTGATACATACATCCCTAAATAGAACTTATTTTCTCATTTATAATGTCCTAACATCAAGTGAAATTAAAAATATAATCAGCCTGACCAGGCGGTGGCACAGTGGACAGAGTGTCAGACTGGGATGTGGAGGACCCAGGATTGAAACCCGGAGGTCACCAGTTTGAGCGCAGGCTCACCAGCTTGACTGTGGGGTCGCTGGCTTTAGCGGGGGATCATAGACATGACCCCATCCATGGTCACTGGCTTAAAGCTCAAGGTCACTGGCTTGAATCATTTGCTCTGCTGTAGCCCCCTGGTCAAGGCACATATGAGAAAACAATCAATGAACAAAGAAGGTGCCACAACAAAGAACTGATACTTCTCATCTCTCTCCCTTTCTGTCTGTCTGTCCTATCTCTCCTTCTCCCTGACTCTTTCTCTGTCTCTGTCCAAAAAATAAAATAAATAAAATAAATAAAATTAAATTAAATTAAATTAAAAAAATAATCAAGAACCTCTATTTCAGTGTTCTAGCTGGTTGCTTTCTGGCCAAAACTTTGATTCATCTTTTTTCATATCACCTAATGAATAAATATTTATATATACTTATATTAAAACTTCTTATCCACTAAAACCACAATAGATATATTTTTTTAAGGTTTTGGGGTTTTTTTTTTTAACAGGGACAGAGGAAGAGTCAGAGAGAGGAATAGATAGGAACAGACAGACAGGAACGCAGAGAGATGAGAAGCATCAATCATCAGTTTTTTGTTGCAACACCTTAGTTGTTCATTGATTGCTTTCTCATATGTGCCTTGACCGTGGGCCTTCAGCAGACTGAGTAACCCCTTGCTCGAGCCAGCGACCTTGGGACCAAGCTGGTAAGCTTTTTGCTCAAGCCAGATGAGCCTGTGCTCAAGCTAGCGACCTCGGGATTTCGAACCTGGGTCCTTCCGCATCCCAGTCTGATATTCTTATCCACTGTGCCCCCGCCTGGTCAGGCAGATATATTTTTTTAATGTTCATTTTATTGATTTGAGAGGGAGAAAGTGGGAGGGAGGTAGCAAGGCGGGAGGGAGAGAGAGAGAGGGAGAGAAAGAGGAACAATGATCAGTTCGTGTATGTACACTGAGCAGGGACTGAACTGACACAACTTCTGTGCTTTGGGACAACACTCTAACCAACCGAGCCATCCATCCAGAGCCAAAACCACTTATAAACATAAGTTTTGACCACAGCATTGAACACAAAGAACTATATACCCATAATAAAATTAAGCTTTTACATAAGGATTGACATTATTTTTTTTAAATCTTTTGCAGAATACAATCATGAAAATCAGGTACACTGAATATTTTATATGTCTCAAATATCATTAACAGCCAGACCAGGCGGTGGCGCAGTGGATAGAGCATCAAACTGGAATGCAGAAGACCCAGGTTCGAAACCCAAGGACGTTGGCTTGAGCAAGGGGTCACTCGCTCTGCTATAGCCCCCCAGTCAAGGCACATATGAGAAAGCAATCAATAAACAATGAAGGTGCCGCAAAGAAGAATTGATGCTTCTTGTCTCTCTCCCTTCCTGTCTGTCCCTCTCTCTGTCTGTCTCTCTGTCACAAAAAAATAAATAAAAAAGTGAAAAAAAAAATCATTAACATACTTTGTACCTCTTAATAAACAAAGTTCTATAATTATTACATATACCAAATAACTAAAATCTTTAAAGCTTACCTGGGCTCCAACTAACTGGAGAAGTGCGAAGTTGACAGGAAGTACATCAATGTCTGTGTTGATGGCAGTCTGGTCAAAAGGACAAGCTTTTCGGTGAAGTTTATTCAAGCAGGTCTTGCAAACAGTGTGTGAACAACCTAAACTGATGGGTTTGTGAACATTCTCATCAAATTCATTATAGCAGATTGGACAGGACAGAAATTCTGTCCATTGAGCTGCCTGCACAGGCATTGTGGAAGCTGGAAGCTCGGGTTAGCAGTCTAGCAGATCATTATTTTGCTGTGTAGTGTTTTGTAAGCTAGAAATGGACAAAAGTAAGAATTAACCACATACTCATCATTCACTTTTCAAGAGCTAAAAATAAAGTTAACTATCACAGCCTCAAAACTTAAAACACTTCTGAATAATTTTATATGTTTTGGATGTCCTTTGTCTATTTGCTGAATTAAATTTCTGAAATTTTGTCCAGAAACAACATTCTAATACTGTTCCTTTCAACAAAACATATTTATATTGGTTGCTAATATAAGTCATCAAAATACACTTTCATGGCCTGACCTGTGGTGGCGCAGTGGATAAAGCGTCGACCTGGAAATGCTGAGGTCGCCGGTTCAAAACCCTGGGTTTGCCTGGTCAAGGCACATGTGGGAGTTGATGCTTCCAGCTCCTCCCCCCCTTCTCTCTCTCTGTCTCTCCTCTCTCTTTCTCTCTCTCTCTCTCCCTCTCCTCTCTAAAAAAAAAAAAATGAATAAATTAAAATACACTTTCATGTATTTTTCTTAATGACCACATCAAGTAAACCTATTAACATTCCATATCTCATTTTTAGGGATACAAATTAATTTGGATTGATTTTTTTTTAAATGTCTCCTTTGGGTATCTACTACTCCACAACATATAAAATATGGCCTAAGAGTTAGTGAAGTCTGGAAACTATTAATCCAAAAAATATTATAATGAGTCAAGTGTGAAGACACAGCTTTGCCACCTGTAGGACCATGTCAGTCAAAGATATGTTCAATTTGTCAGCTTCACAAAAGAGAAAATTTCTGGTCAGGACTTGATTAGGAGGCTAATAGAGGTACTGAAAATACAGGTAATGATAGAATTGCTTATCCATAAATAAAATAAATATCCTGACCTCAAAATATAGTCAAAGTAAAAAAATAAAAATATTGTCTTACAAATCTTGAATGTGGTTCCCTACAATACTTTGACAAAACATATCATTTAGACATTAATTAATATATATTACCAAAAACTGTCAGGTCCAATCAGCAAAATAGAGAAAAATAAAACAATATTAACATCTAATAATTCTCAATTAAAAAAAGCAAACTATAAATTTCTATTTTTGCTATAATTGCACTGTGAAAAGAATTATATTTCCATAAAAGGCACATGGAAAATATAGCTGACATTTTCTTATTCCTAATATCAAAAAAATTTTCAGTAAAATAATATAAAAACTATACAGTCCTCTAATTAAAATCTTTAGATACCTAACCTGAACATTCTAAATTTCACAAATTTCCTGTATCTTCCAATAGTAAACTTATATAAGTCTGACAAAGGCTCTCTGGTGAACAAGAAATCTAGGTATTTAGGGCAACTAAACAACCAATGGTTTATTTCATAAGAATGTTTATCAAACCAAATATATTAGTTCCACAGAAATTAGATATTTAAAAATAAAGTCAGATTCAGGACAGAAAGGTATATAACTGATTCTCTAATATCCTTCAATTCCAAGTAAAGAACTTTTTCATCTCTCTTTTCACAAAAACTAAGATTTTAAAAATATCTTGTATTTAAAAATGAAGTACTGGGTTTGCTATGTAAAAAGCAGCCTATAGAAACTTTCCCTCAAACAGCTCTAGAGGAATGTATTTAATATACATAGCCACATCTATTAATTCCATCAATCTTAAAACCAGTTAGTTGGCTTCCAACTTTAGAGATGAGCACTAAGCAGGTGAACAGATCACTCTCTGAAAGTACTTTAACTTTTTTTTTTTTTGTATTTTTCTGAAGTTGGAAAAGGGGAGGCAGTCAGACAGACTCCCACATGTGCCTGACCAGGATCCACCCAGCATGCCCACCAGGGGGTGATGCTCTGTTGCAACCAGAGCCATTCTAGCGCCTGAGGCAGAGGCCATAGAGCCACCCCCAGCACCTGGGCCAACTTTGCTCCAATGGAGCCCTGGCTGTGGGAGGGGAAGACAGAGACAAAGAGGAAGGAGAGGGGGAGGGGTGGAGAAGCAGATGGGCACTTCTCCTGTGTGCCCTGGCCGGCAATCGAACCCGGGACTCCTGCACACCAGGCCGATGCTCTACCACTGAGCAAGACGCTCTACCACTGAGCAAACCGGCCAGGGCCATATTTTCACATTTTAATGTTCAGCTTAAGAGGCTGCAGAATTATACAAGGAAAAACCCCTCTAAGAAAGAATAAATTTTATCTTAAATATACTATTGGGAGTCCTAATTTAGTTAATAATTTGAACTTATGAAATATTTATCAAAATAAGTCACTGAATCTATTTTTTTTATAATAGCTACCCGCTTGGAAATGCTAATTCAGAGAGTCAGGGTATAGCAGGCCACTGAGTAATAGAAAACTAGTAGCAAATGCTCTCCTTACAGTTTTTCAAAATCATCCTGAAATGCTTTAAAGTTAATTAGCATTTCATCTAAGCATAAAAATGCTATCTTCCATATTTTCGCCTATTAGCTTAAGTGTTCAAACTATTCCAGAATACATGTCATAGTTTCATGTTATAATATCCAATATGTGTTTCTAGGTCTACAAAAACCAGATGTTTGAATATTATAAAACTTTAATTTCTAGTAGAAATTTAATTAATACCTTTAAAAGACAAATTCTGCCAACATTTTGGCAGTATCTCTGCCATGTTTTTCTTCTGCTATATGTCAGATTCAAACTTTCTGCCAGGAAAATTATGAACTAAATTTTCCTTATAAAATATATAAGGAATTGATTTTTTTTTTCTGAAATGAGAAGCAGGGAGGCAGAGAGACAGACTCTCACATGTGCCTGACCAGGATCCACCCAGCATGTCCACTTGGGGGCAATGCTCTGCCCATCAGGGGCATTGCTCTTTTGCAACCGGAGCCATTTTTTTAGCACCTGAGGCTGAAGCCATGGAGCCATCCTCAGCGCCCAGGCCAACTTTGCTTCAATGGAGCCCTGGCTGGGGGAAGGGAAAGGGAGAGATAGAGAGAATGGAGAGGGGGAAGGGTGGAGAAGCAGATGAGTGCTTCTCCTGTGTGCCCTGGCCGGGAATTGAACTTCCACACGCTGGGCCTATGCTCTACCACTGGGCAAACCAGCCAGGGCTATTTGATTTATTTTTAAAGTTTTTCTTCAGTATCATTATCAATAATTGTAAACTCCTCAATAAAGATAAAATAAAAATTTTCCTAAAACAGAAAAGTTTATGTTGACCACTAAACTGTTTAAGTAATAATAATAAAACAGGACTTTCATTTTAAAGAAGGGCACTTTGTAAACATTTACCTAGAAAACATTTTTATGATTATTAAAAATGATAGCCTATTGTCTTTATAATTTATTCTTAAAAGCATCTAAATGAACAATGGCAAATGAAGAATATATATATTAATGTGTAAGATTTCTAGATTTATATTAATACATTTTATAGTAATTTATTTAAATCTATGGAGACCTAATTATAGTTAATTTTGAAGTATTCATACTGAAGATGCTCCCAAAACATGAGATAAAATGGATTAAAAAGCTCACAACTCTAGAGAAGTAAAGGATATCTAATTCAGAAAAACATTCTAATTAAATTATTTGTATTAACTAATTCAGTTACTAGTTACTAAAATGGAAGAAAAAAAGTAAAACATGAATGAGAAACACTAAATTAAAGGTAGAACCTTAAACATTTTTTCTCAAGTAATTTTCGAGACTATAAGTTCCTCAGTATGAATACTAACATAAAAAGGAAGAGTAATAAACATCTCTCATACGATGTAAATTACAAGCTGCTTTAAGGGCATGACAGCTAAGTACTTTCATTTTCCGATGACAGACAGCCATGATGTTATGCAGCCAGTTTATGACTATGACACCTGACTTTAAAATGCCAGAATAAAGTTTATGCTTCTTTCACTATTGTATTTAATATATATTACAATTCTTTTTATAAACATTTGGATCAGGTCTGTTAATTAAAACACTCATTTCTACTCTGGCTCACCCATGTGAGAAATTTAAACTACTGAAATGGAATTTATAATAGTATTTCTCCTTTTAAAAATCTTTAAAATAATTAGTTTTGGACCCCACGAAATTATATTTAAAGCATCCTAGGTACAATTTAGATCTTAACCTATTAAAAAAAAATTAAAATAATCTATAAACTCTAAAACTAAGCATTCAAACCTATCAGAAGGACTAGAGCAAAAGGAACTGAATTACAATTCTAAAGATTATTATATAACTTTAGTGTAAATTGGGAAAGATTTTTGACTCAAGTTTTACTTCAACCCAAGATGAAGGTTGAACTCAGTTTTTTACTAAGTATGAGGTTTTTAACTTTCAATGTTTTCTAATAGAACAGTAATGACATAATTTTCTATTTTCATTAATATAGCAAAGTTTCGCTGCTTTAGTGATGACTAGACTTGAAAAATACTTATTATTGAGACAGAACTTTCTTCCGCTTAACAAATAATGGCCACTGGATAACGTTATTCTTCATATTACCAAAGTCTCCAGGATTGTGATTTTTAAGAGGATCCTCTGTCAGGAAATTTTTGGTTTTCATATGACTTTTTAATTCAGATAATTAATTTCTTGGAAAATATCCTTTAGAACAGCACCATCCAACAAGAAATATAATGCAAGCCACAAGTAATTTAAAATTTTCTAGTCGTCATATTAAAAAAGGGAAAAACAGGGCGAAGTTAATTTGTATTTGTATTATCTTGTATTTAACCTAATTAATCCAAAGTAGCATTTCAACATGTAATCAATGTTAAAAATTTAGATATTTAAAAAAATTGTTTTCTACTATGTTTTCAAAATCTGGTGTGCATTTTACACTTTCAGCACATCTCAATTCACACCCGCCACACTGCAAGTGCTCAACTGCTACATGTGGCTACTAGCTGGTACTGGACAATGCAACTCTCCTTAAAATCAGACAGTAATACTCAAAACTAACTTAATATAGCAAATTTGAGGTGAAAACCATACCCTACACTTAAGGTTTTCATAAAATAGAAAACTCCGAGGATCATAAAGATGTAACTTACAACCATTATGAGACTGGGTGCAAAACATTTTTAATTTTCTGCTAGCTTTATTTTACCACATGCTTCCTTGTTCCATCACTAGAAAGTGAAACTTCAACCTAGTCCAAAACAATAAGCAAGAACTTATTATGGTAAGACCTTGTAAGTATATTTAGCATTCTCAGATATTACATACAATGCAGTTCAATTTTAGAATATAAAATTCTGTGCAAAAAAAAATGCTTTCCCTCCCAAAAGAATTTTTAACTTTTTCAAACTAAAAGACAGCAAATTACAAAAGCAGAAAGTGAGTTAATGAAAACATATGAACAAAGGACATAAAATCTTCTTGCACGTCAGGTTAACACAACAGTAATAAGAGATCAGGCGTAACTCAAAGGATCCACTAATGAACACGAAGGCAATTAAATCCTCAAAGAATGGGAGCCGATTTGAATTATAACATCTGCTTTTGAAATATATGTTTAGCATTATGTCCTCTAGCAATTTTCCAAACTCTACAATTTTTAAAACATCAAATCTCCAACAAAAATGGCAATCTTGAAAAAAACGGTCTTTGACAGGATGTGATGGTCTCTATTTCTTCAAAAAATGAATGTGGAAGTAAACTAGAGAGAAGGGACGTTTTGCTAGAACTGTGGTGTAGCTCTTTAGACAGAAAAAGTAAGAATGGGAGAATCCATGAACTCTTCTCAATGTTTCCAGAAGCCTTAATTTGTAAATGTGTATTTACCTATAAAAAGGCTCCACGGGCTAACTAAAACTTTTTTTTTTTTTTTGCTTTTGGGAAATTATGGTCATTTAGTGTAGCAGCATTAGCTTTTTCAGGTTAATCAGAAATTCCTTTTGGAACTTAAAACTTTGACTAATGCAAAAATGGAAGAGATTACTTAACCACTTTACTTGCGATACAAAGTCATTCTAATCTCAGCGGCTGGGAGAAAATAGGAATTAAAAAGAAGAAACCCGAGTAAGTGGTGAGTAGAAATAAAACGTCTAAAACAGGTTGGGAATCACCAGATTAGATCTACTTTATGTCAGTGATTACTTGAGACTATTCTGGTATCAAGGTTCTATCTGCTGGTGTCTTAAAACACTTCTGTGATTCGAAAGACGTAAATGACAGCTACCCTCACTTTCTCCTTTCCTGAGAGCTAAGGACAGAGAAAAGTAGATCTGCAACTGGGAAACAAAGATGCTTTCTACCATACTTCTAAGATGGTGGAAGAGTCTCCCTTAAGAGGCTTTCCCAGGAAGGAAAAATGAAAGAGGGAAAGAAGCAAGCCATAGCCAAATTCCCTGGCTTTGCCTCTTACCAGTGCTCCGTCGCGTCCACTGGGCACCCACCCTGGCCCGGCCATCTCCCTCCCAGGAGGGTAAGCCCTCCCGGGGCATTGTTTGGCCACGGTCCCTATTTACCACTCCGATCGCCTCCACTATCCCAGCCCAGGGCTCTCGGGAAGCCCCAGGGCAGAAAGCCGGAAAGCTAGAGTCCTTGATGTGGGGAGCCCCTCCAAACCCCCTTACTAACTGGTATAGAAAGGGAAGGGAAGCCTGGCCTTTGCTTGGGTGGATTCTTCAGGGGTCAGAGGCGTCCCCTCGGCCGGAGACGAAGGGAGGTGGCCATTTGTGCCAGGCCTCGGTCCTGAAAAAGCCCGACCAAGGCGAGGGGCCTCCTCGGTCCCCGAACTCCCGGTCCGGTGTCAGGTGCGGCCCTCAGCTCCCAACCCTGGGGGCAGCGGCAGCGACAGCGCACAGGCCTCAGGCTCAGATGGTCTCCCGCCCGACCGCCGGGGACCGGGGACCCGGACTGCGGCCCGAGCCGCATCGTGCCCACCCCCGCCCTACCTGGGGGGGCCCGGGCGGGGTCGCTAAGGGCCGCTCCCGGGAGCCCCGCGACGGCGCGGCTCGGCGACAGAGGCGCCTCGTCTCGCCGGGGCAGAGCTCGGCGGCGGTTCCACGACCTCAAACTCCATCGGGAGCTACAGGGACAGCCCCGTTGGCGGCGGCGGAGGCCGCGACGGGGCCTCCTCCTCCCTCCGCCTCCTCCTCCTCCTCCGTCTCACGACAGAGGCGGACCTGAAGGGATCCTGTCCTAGCTCTCGCGAGAAGATACTCCCCACATCACGCGAGATCACGCAAGACTGGGAGTAGGGGCAGTGGAAGGAAAGCGTAGTAGACGGTGCCACCTGGTTTGCGCATCAGCTTCCCTCTGGTGGAGCCTGACCACCTCCTTCACGTGATTAGGGAGACCCGGAGTACTATGGGAGGTGCTCTTAGGATGCCTAGGCAAGCCGAAGGGGGTTATGGGAAACTCCCTGTACATTCATGTGCGTTTTGAGCCAGCCTCTGGGACATCGGTTTAGCAGCCACTGTCTGACTCCTCTCATGAAAAGCCTGGTATCCATTTAGTATAATATGATGCACCTGTATTGCTTTATAATCACTCTCCCATAATCAAGTGCTGACCCAATCCCTCAGTACCTCGAGGTGCCAAGCAGTCTCCCTGTTTAATAAAAAAGAGATCATTTGTTTGACAGACAATAACACATACCTATATCCTTCTTAAAGAGAAAACTGAGCTCCTCAGAGGTTGGCAGGCATAAAAATTCAAGCACAAATTCTGGCATTAGTAAATTTAAAAATATTTGTTGAAGGAATTTTCACAGTAAATTTCAGAGTAGAAATTGTTCTTACTGTTTTTATATTGGAAGAAATAGACTGGGAATTAATATTTATGGACTGTGTGCCAAGTTCCGTGTTTTTTAAGTGAGAGGAGGGGAGATAGAGAGACAAACTGCCACATGAGCCCTGACCAGGATCTACTCAACAACCCCCATCTGGGGCTGATGTTGGAATCAACCGAGCTATCCTCAGCGCCTGGGGCCGGCACAAGAACCAATCGAGCCACTGGCTGCAAGAAGATAGCAAGAAGAGAGAGAGGGAGGAAACGAGAAGCAGATAGTTGCTTCTCATGTGTGCCCTGACCAGGGATTGAACCCGGGAGGCTGGATGTACTCTGTATCCACTGAGCAAACTGGCCAAGGCCTGAAAAACATTTTAAAGAATTATTCGATAGCCACATCAAAGACTTTTCTGGCCTGACCTGTGGTGGCGCAGTGGATAAAGCATCAACCTGGAAATGCTGAGGTCGCTGGTTCGAAACCCTGGGCTTGCCTGGTCAGAGCACATATGGGAGTTGATGCTTCCAGCTCCTCCCCCCTGTCTCTCCTCTCTCTCTGTCTCTCTCTCTCTCTCTCTCTCCCCCTCTCTCTCCTCTCTAAAATGAATAAATAAAATTAAATTAAAATTTAAAAAAAAAAAGACTTTTCTGTCATGCCTGACCTGTGGTGGTGCAGTGGATAAAGCATCGACCTGGAATGCTGAGGTTGCTGGTTCAAAACCCTGGGCTGGCCCAGTCAAGGTACATATGGGAGTTGAAGCTTCCTGCTCCTCCCTTCTCTCTCTCTCTCTCTCTCTCTCTCCTCTCCTCACCTCTCCTCTCCTCTCTTCTCCTCTCCTCTCTCTAAAATCAATAAATAAAGTCTTAAAAAAAATTAAACAAAGACTTTTCTGTCATACACTTTTGTCTTTTTCATACTCTTCTCTTTATGAACTATGTATATATGTGCTAGAAAAGAGTTCCCAAGAATGTTTCACTGATTCAGTTTCTCATTCAACCAGATAGTGATGTATGTATGTACATACATATAGATACATACACACACATATATGTATGTTTTATTTCACTGGGAAGTTGTACATGATGACTTGATTTTTCAAAGGTGGCCTTGACACACTCACTATATTTACAATTACAATCAGAATTCTGCTTCCCTGGCACTCCCTGCTTTATTTTCTCCATTTCCAAAATCTGACATATTGTATATTAATATTTTAGATAATTTTCAATGCATTTACATGAGCCAAACTGATGACATATGCTGGGGAACATGATCTCAAATGCTTCATGACATATATTAATTTTACTTGTTTAGATTTTTGTCTCCCTCCAGTAGAATTAAAGTTTTATGAGAGGATTTTCTTTGTTTTGTTTTACAGATCCTGCCTAGGGCTTATTTGTACAAATAGCACAGGAGGACACCAGCTACATGCAGACAGCAGCCCAGGGTTCACACCAGTCCTTCCATCCTCACATTGGCAGCCAGAAACCTCTACTGTGAAGCCTTTATTGGGGTCTAGGCAATTTTGGGAGCCTGTGCCAGAACCAGAGCTGGAGCCGGAACCACAGCCTAGAAGAGCCTGATTTGACCCTTGGCCTTTGGCTTGCAGAGCCTGAGACCCTTGGCAATGCAGGAACAAGCAAGTTTCTTAAGCTTGGCATGAGCAATGTAAGAAGGTCAATTGAGCTTGCAGCTGTTGCCCTTTGGGATTGGGGGCTCAACCTCCTTGGGCTTTACCAGGGCTTGGTATCCTCGACACATGCACTCAGGGCCTTAACCTGCATCTTCTTCAGTCCCTTGTTACGCTTCTTGGGAAAGTGCATGTTATCCCGGAACTTGAGGTATATAGCCCCTTCAGAGATTCATATCTTTGTGACCAGGGTTTCTTGGTGCCATTTCTGTGGCATTTTCGGGACTGGTTGTGCTTGATGTGGTTCTTGGACTTGGCCATATGTACACCAAAGCCCAAGACTCCCTAAGCCAAAAACCAGGGATTTTTGTTGTTTCATCTAACTCAGGCATGGCCAACATCCAGCCTGTGTATTGAGTTTATGCGGCCCGAGATTAAAAAATTTTTTTTTGGTATTTTTCTGAAGCTGGAAACGGAGAGGCAGTCTGACTCCCGCATGCGCCCGACCGGGATCCACCCGGCACGCCCACCAGGGGGCGATGCTCTGCCCATCCGGGGCGTCGCTCTGTTGCGACCAGAGCCACTCTAGCGCCTGAGGCAGAGGCCACAGAGCCATCCCCAGCGCCCGGGCCATCTTTGCTCCAATGGAGCCTTGGCTGCAGGAGGGGAAGAGAGAGACAGAGAGGAAGGAGAGGGGGAGGGGTGGAGAAGCAGATGGGCGCTTCTCCTGTGTGCCCTGGCCGGGAATCGAACCTGGGACTTCCGCACGCCAGGCCGACGCTCTACCACTGAGCCAAACGGCCAGGGCCCCGTGATTAAATTTTTAATATTCTCCACTACTTTAAAATCACAGCTACTCAGAAGCAGAAAGTGTCAAGATATTTAAAAAGATAGTGAAGCCCTGGCCAGTTGGCTCAGCGGTAGAGCGTCGGCCTAGCGTGCGGAGGACCCGGGTTCGATTCCCGGCCAGGGCACACAGGAGAAGCGCCCATCTGCTTCTCTACCCCTCTGCCACGCTTTCCTCTCTGTCTCTCTCTTCCCCTCCCGCAGCCAAGGCTCCATTGGAGCAAAGATGGCCCGGGCGCTGGGGATGGCTCTGTGGCCTCTGCCTCAGGCGCTAGAGTGGCTCTGGTCGCAATATGGCGACGCCCAGGATGGGCAGAGCATCGCCCCCTGGTGGGCAGAGCATCGCCCCTGGTGGGCGTGCCGGGTGAATCCCGGTCGGGCGCATGCAGGAGTCTGTCTGACTGTCTCTCCCTGTTTCCAGCTTCAGAAAAATGAAAAAAATAAAATAAAATAAAAAAATAAAAAGATAGTGATATGCAGAAAAGGATTTCGTGTGTGACTAATCTAGGGATAACTTCCAGTCGAATGGATTCGCAATACTTCTTTATTTCTTTTAAAAATTCCATTATAAAGATTTACAACTTTTGGCCACAGTTTTTTGTTTGTTTGTTTTTTGTTTTTTACAGAGACAGAGAGAGAGTCAGAGACAGGGATAGATAGGGACAGATAGGCAGGAAAGGAGATGAGAAGCATCAATCATTAGTTTTTCGTTGCGACACCTTAGTTGTTCATTGATTGCTTCCTCATATGTGCCTTGACCGCGGGCCTTCAGCAGATCGAGTAACCTCTTGCTCGAGCCAGCAACCTTGGGTCTAAACTGGTGAGCTCTGCTCAAACCAGATGAGCCGGCGCTCAAGCTGGTGACCTCAGAGTATCGAACCTGGGTCCTCCACATCCCAGTCCGACACTCTATCCATTGCACCGCCACCTGGTCAGGCAAGATTTACAACTTTTGTACTCATCTGTACTCGATATGAACTGCTTGATGTTTGGTGGTGCCGTGAAACCCACATTCTTTCAGGCAGTTTGTCAGTGTGCACCCAAGGTCAAACAGTTCATTACTTTTGTGGTCAAGTGTGCTGAATCGACCCTGGCCGGTTGGCTCAGCGGTAGAGCGTCAGCCTGGTGTGCGGGGGGACCTGGGTTTGATTCCCGGCCAGGGCACATAGGAGAAGCGCTCATTTGCTTATCCACCCACCACCCCTCCTTCCTCTCTCTCTCTTCCCCTCCCGCTGCCAAGGCTCCATTGGAGCAAAGATGGCCCGGGCGCTGGGGATGGCTCCTTGGCCTCTGACCCAGGCGCTAGAGTGGCTCTGGTCTGGCAGAGCGTCGCCCCTGGTGGGCGTGCCGGGTGGGGTGCATGTGGGAGTCTGTCTGACTGTCTCTCCCCGTTTCCAGCTTCAGAAAAATACAAAAAAAAAAAAAAAAAAAAGTGTGCTGAATCAAGTGGCATTGTAGCGTAGACAGTAGCTGCAGTTGATAACTGAAAACGTGTCCAGACTGTTTGTAAAACAAAATAAATGTTTTATTTGTGATATAACCCCTTCAAGTTCATTCTATTAACTATAATTTTGATTGCGATAGTTTGTATATTTATACAGTGTGTAATTATTTTTATTAAAATAAAATTGTATAAAATTTTTTCACTCACATTTATTCATAAAAAATTACATAATAAAATTTTGTTTACTTAAATAAATCATTTTTGTATTTAACATTTTTAAATTTTAATATTTCATCCAACTCGTGAAAAAAGTTTTCTTTCTAATCTGGCCCGGGGACAAAAACTGTTGGACACGCCTGACCTAACTTCTAAATATTGCAAGGACTCTGTAAATATTTGTTTAATGGTTAAATTAATAGCCAGGAGAATTTCTTTAAAATTCACAGAGTAGACCAAACACAAAACTCTGCATTCCCATCTCCAGTTTATTTCTTATGTAAACACATAGGATAGTTACATCCAAGGAAAAAGAAAAAGGGTTTTTCTGTTACAGCAAAGTAACAACTACCTTTCCAAGATCTTTTATACAAAAATGCAGTAAATAAAGAGGCTGTAGACATATTACGTTTTTTTCCATTTTATCAAAACACAAAAAGTGAATGTTTTAAATGAATAAATTCAAGACTTTGTCATACCTGCATTTTAAAAGATTTCATTTTCCTGAAATTGCTTAAACACATCATGCAAATAGACATTCCCCTAGAAATGTTTTGAGATCACTCTGAACAGGAATAAATAATAATAAATAACCATCACTTTCACAAAACACCCCTTCCCCCCCACACAGAAATTTCAAAGTGCTTACCAAAAATTTCACAAGAATTTTACAAGGCACACATAAAACTTAAACATGGTTCAGCCATAATTCTTTTTAAACATCAAAGATAGATAATTTCTAAAAAAAAAAAAGTTTACTATTTATTCACCCACCCCTATCTTCAGCCCTTCCCAACAAAATTTTACCCTGGGAAGTAAAAATAAGAAAAGTATTTCAATCACAAACTATTTCTGATAGGAAAATGTTTTCATGCCTACAAATGGCCAGTCTTAGAGCAAAATGGAAAGAAAATTAAGCACTGCACTATCATGTACTCTAGTAGAAGAAAAACACTATTTGCTTAAGAAATAATCTGTCTCCAATGGAGTACTCAAATAGCAACATTCATAGACACCAAACTCTCCTTTTTTGCTTTCCCCTGTTCTCAGTTCTTAGGAACTCCAGAAGATTTAAATATAAAATCACAGAATTTAAGACCTGGAAATGATCTTACAAATTATCAAGCTCAAAGTTATTATTTTGCATATAAATTTAAGAGGTCAAAAAGACGTGACCTGTCCAATGACACTAACTGGTGACCTGGGGAGGAAGGGTCATGAAGTAGACTTCTTTTTTTAAGATTTTATTTATTAATTTTTAGAGAGAAAGAGAATGGGGGGTGGGGTGGAAGATGTGGGAAGCACCAGCTCATAGTAGTTGCTTCCCATATGTGACTTGACCAGGCAAGGCCAGGGTTTTGAACGGGTGACCTCAGCATTCCAGGTCAACGCCTATCCTCTGTGCCACCACAGGTCAGGCTGAAGTTGGCTTCTTTTTTTTTAATCAAGTATGAGAGCTGGATTCTTTACAGTCTCTCCCAGAGTTAAAATTCTATAGAAAATATACTTTTCACAAGTATCGCAAAAAGGATAATTAACATTTACAACAATAAACATGTGCTTCATCACAAAATCCTTATAAACAGTACAAAGTATGTTGCGTATTAAAGGGCTTCAACAGATACTAAATATAGCAGAAAATCTACATACAGCCAAGGTGAGTAGAAGAGAAATAGAACATCTTGAAAGTAAGATGCAGCCAGTCAGGCTTCTTTACTAAATGTGTTTTCCTGTCTTTCAGAGAATATGATTTGCCCTGCAATATAGTTTGATCTGTATTATGACAAAAAAAAAAAGTTTTGTTATATGTAGACAAGGATATTAGAGAGCAATGGCTCTGAACATTGTGAAATATTACTCTCATTAAATAACTGTGGTCAAGGTTTTGCATTTGGCACATTTCTGGAAATAGAGCATAAAACTCTAAAGATGGTTAAGATTTTTATCAACACACAATAGATGAAAATTGCACTACTGTTAATGAAGTTATTAATAAGGGAACACTAATAGCTATCTATGTTTTAATCTGTTCACCTACTGACAGCAAAATTAGTGTGCACTGACAATTCAAAATAAAAAAGGGAATGAACTGCTACACATATGGATGAATCTCAAAAGCATGTTAAATGAAAGAAGCATCTCAAAAGGGAACACACTAAAGGATTCCACTTGTGACAGTCCAGAAGAAGCAAATACTGGTGGAGAACTGTTGGCAGGGTTTAAAGTTAGGAGGAAGCGACTACTGAGACCCAGCAGAAGGGAGTTTTTGGGAGTGATGGAATGTTCTGTATCCTGATTACAGTCCTGGTTACACAATTCTATACATGTTAAAATTTATGAACGTGTATACTAAAAACAAACCAGTTAGCAGAGGGCATCACTGTTCAAGAAAGGAAATGAGCAATGAGAACAAACTAGATATAGGAAGTTTTCCTCCATCTGATGACCTCAGAGATGTTTCCAAGTGTTTTGAGCACACCATTTCTATTACATAGACACAAAATTGAAAAAGGTCAATTTTACCATATGTTAACAAAAAAATAAATTTTAAAAAGAGTAGAACAAATATCTATGGTAAATTTCAGATTTCTAAAAAGGTAATTTTTTGAGCTTCAGGCTGATAGTATAATTTTACTAGCCATAAAATTACTAGAGGGTACTGCATTAAATAAAATCAAGACATTTGGACCCAGTTAATCATTTATATTTATTATTAACAAATCACAGAAATAGTATTTTAAGAAAGATATAAGGGAATTTATTTTAAGAAAGATATAAGGGAATTCTGCTATTCCCAAGTGAATATGAATTTTTCTTTAAATTTTAAAACAATAGGTAGGTAACTTTAGTTCATAATGCAAAAGCAGTTGGTTAAAAAAATTCACTGGTTCTACCTGTTCTTAGAGTGACTAACAGTGGATAACAGTGTGTTTTGAAATTTAATTTTTTCCCCATTATCCTAATTCATTAAAGTTATTACATGGCTGGATTATTTTACACTTCCATCAATTATCTAGAGACTCAAAATCCAAATATGGAAATACTGCTGGATCCTCCCTCATTAGAATCAAGAATATTTAAGAACAGTATTTCTCTAGGTATACCACTGGGACTTATATATAATGAATAAGATGAGATAGTATTCCATCAGCTTTATCATGTCTCCCACACTTTGGAACTTGTTGTATAAGTTCAAAAAGAATAATGTGCAGGCAGAACAGAACTAAGACCCAGAGATGAAGACTTGCCTAACAGAATAATATCTGGCTTCCATAGCAAGATGTGATTCTAATTATAACAGATTTTGCTTTTTCAGATCATGAATGGGTAGTTTTTCACCACTGCTTCGGCCATGGACAGAGGTTAAGTGCTTTTTGAGGGCGGATTTGTGCTTGAAATCCATGTCACAACAGTGGCACTTGTATGGCCGATCCCCACTGTGTATGTTCAAGTGGTCCTGTAACGTGCTTTTAGCAGTAAATGTCTTCAAGCACACAGTACACTGAAAGGGCCGTATGCCCATGTGCCCTCGAATGTGCCGGTTCAGATTTTTCTTTTGTGTAAACGTTTTCCCACATTGTAAGCACAAGAACAGCTTATGCATCTTAAGGTGGCGGAGATAGTTTTCAACATGAAGAAATCCTCGTGGACACCTAGGACACTGGTGCCTCAGTGAATAAACATCCTCCAGATTCTGAATCTCATTTGCAGTACCGTGACTTCCTTCAGTATTCCCACAAAACGAGGCCTGGTCTTGATTACCAGGAACTTCTGCCACTCTGCTCTCAACTGTAGAATTGATCAGTGAATGCTGCGTTTCAGAGAAATACATGCTTGCATTTGAGGAGGTACAAGGCTGTGAAAACTGCCCATTTTCTACACTAGCGGTACTGATAGATTCCACGTGGAGGATACAAATTTCATTGTCTTTGAAACCTATATCAACTGAAGACAGCTCTGGTGACCTCATTTCCTGTCTTTCTGATGTCAAGCTCTCTACTGTAGACTGTAAGGCATTGCTTTCTTCTTCTTTAACATGGAAATCTACATTTACAGGACTATCTTCTGAAATTTCTATTATCTCACAGTCTTTATCCAAATTTTCTTCTTCATTTTTAACATCTGGGTTAGAGGACTGACACAGGTCAGTATGTTGATTGTTGTTTTTCATAGAAAGATCAATTTCCAGATATCCTGACAAAGCTTCTGTACACTTTTCCACGATGTGAACCATCTGAAGGTAACTAGCAGCAGTCAAATATTTCAAAAGCTCTTTCCTCTTAACTTCAAGAGCTCCAGTATAGCAAGAGAGCAATAATTTTCTGCCAACTTCTGCACTCTGCAAGATGGTAATTCTGACATGTTTTGACTGCGTGAGTAAAAATTGATCTCTCATGAAAGTGGAGCAAGCAGCTAAAATCACCTTGTGCCCCTGGAACTCAGTGTCATTAATATAAATTGAGACATCACAGAATAAATTCTGCTGTCTCAAGAGATTCATTTTCTGCAAGACTACATCTCCTTGTTGTTCAAACTGGAAGTGAAGAACATCAGACTCCGTAGCCATGGTCACAATCTAAGCAAAATAAAACACACTGATGTAAGAATACAAATGCTTTCCTACACTATAATAATAAAAACTAACAAACACAAAAAAATCCCAAACCTAAATTGTGTAAAAAAAGACTCAAATTCTAATCTGGGTGCTAAGTATGAACCCCTATGACGTCATTTCAAAACCCAGAAAATTAAAATGCATTTTTTATGATGTCATGGCACATTTTCCACATTTTTGTTACAGCACTTACTATATTGAATTGTACTTAACAGTTCCTGTTTTTTTCTTTACATAAATTTATGTGCCTTGTGGCGTTAATGCCCACTACTAAAATGATTTAACAATTTCCCAAATTAGAAACCTTAATGTAATCTCCAAACCTATGACTCCCCATTAATACTGCAGGTCTTTATTCTGTTCACCTAAACCACTGTTCTCCTTGATACCACAGTCTATTCCCGACTACCCTCCTGAGTGCTGTCCACCAGAATGGACATTTCTAAAAACTTTTCTTTTTTCTCTCTCTCTTCTGTTTACTTCTACCTCCAGGAGAGCCTAATCTTAGCAAATATAAGATGCTTCATGGTTTGGCTCTAGGCATCTTTATAGCTTTATCTTTCCTCTACTCTTTTTCATCAAAGGTCCTATGATGTTTAGATTTTCCCCACTGCCCAGACAAAAAGACCCCAATGCACTTTTGCACAAGTTCCACTAGCGGTTCCAGTCACTTTCCCTAGCTAGTAATTTAGGGCCGAAATCGAGTAGGACTTCTGTGACTCCTCCCCCCGTCTCCTCCGCCAAGGGTCCGCTGCTTCCATAGCATCGCGAAATAGTGCCTGGTTTCATTTGCGTTTCTGCTGCGAGCACTAGGGACAGGCACAGCGCAGGAGCAGCTGGAACATTTGTTAAATTGAACCCGGATCCTCAGTGGCCTGGAAGATCTGCCACCTCGCCAGTTCTTCCCGAGCCGCCAGGACCAAGGTCCTCTCGGCCAGGTGGTTTCAGCACCAGTCTAGCCACTCCCGGCGGCGCCCAGCGGCCCTCCACCTCCCGCTCCACCACGGGCTTCCCCACCTGTTCGAGTCCCCCTCGCGCTCACTCACCCACACCGAAAACCAGAGGTTTCCGCGGCAGCGGCGGCTCGAACGGAAGTTGGAGTTAGCCTGGGAGGAAGCACATCCGGTGTCAACTACCTTTATTCCACTTGGAGCGGGCTGAGCGTCCCGGAAGGACATCCTGAAACATTCTCCCTTCCTCACTCCCTCCGCGCCCCCGCGCCCGCCCCCACCATGACAGAAAGCCTCCCGAATTTCGGGAAATCCCATCATCTCTCCTGTCCCAGCATCGGCTCAAGCCATTCCTCTTCATGAGTTTTCCCTAACCTTGGAATCGGAGACGGGTTGTGAAGTTGGGGTACAGCTCGTTGATCCGCTGCCTCAGGACCACTGGGAGGCCCTCATAGATTATGAGCTGGGTCCTGCCCTTTACTGGGCCACCGCTAATTTTAAAGATGGCGGAGAAGCCCTGGACTCGTAGCTCAGGTGGTTGGAGTGTCTCATCACTTGGTTTGATCCCGGTCAGGGCACGTATAGAAGTTAACCAGTAAATGCATGGATAGGTGAAACAACAAGTCGATATTTCTCTCTCTCTCCCCCCTTTCCTCTCTCTAAAATCAATTTAAAAAATAAATAAAAAGTGGCGGGGGAGAGGTGACTGCGTAGGGATCAGTATTGGAGATTGCCAGCTGATGACCCATCCGGATCTACCGCTCCCTTCTCACACATTTACCTCCTCCTCCCTCACCTTCCACGCATTCCCGGGCAAACCCAGGCCAAATCCTCTTGTTTCCTCCCACATTCCCTGATCCTCCTCCCACTGATCCTTCAAAATCCCACCCTCCTTAAAGCCACAATGAACTGCCCTGAATTAGTTGGCTGTCAGTTGGCAGCCTATCAACCCTTTGGCTGCCTTCATTATTGCAATTATTCCAGTATTGACTTCTGTGTATCATCTAGGCAGAGGTATTTAGGACAGTGCCTTACCGATCTTTTGCATTTCCCGAGTCTAGCTCTTAGTAGGCAACCAAGTACTTGCCAAATGAAGGAATGTCTGAACCAATTTTTACAAGCAGTTACTCCACCTGTAGTCAACAGGTTCTAATTGAAATAACCGACTATAGTAACAATTTCCAGATTTGTTTCTGAAGTCAAGTTCAGAATATTTAACGTGTGTTTTAAAGAATAGGAATAAAGAAAGCATTCCTGTATTCAAACTCAAGCAACTGAAAGTGAAGAGGGGAGAAAAATAAACCACTCATGCTAGAACTTTAATTGTCACACTTTTATTAAGGAAACTTCCCCATAATAAGTGAAGAGGTAGTTCATAGTATGTCTAACATACAACAGGTTTAAAACAGCTATTCACCAGCTGAAATAAAATGTTCTAGGTTGTTTAGGACAATATTTAAAAGTAGTGACACTGGTCACCTTCCACTTAATAGATTATAAAAAAGAAAGAAACTAAAACAAATTAAAACCACATCTGATTGACCTCAGAGCTGCTTCAGTATGGAGTTTGTGTTTACACTTAAATAATAAATAAATAATGTACTAACAGTAATTAAAAACAATCTATGGTAAAGAGAGTGTTTCTTTTTTTAATACTGGGGAACCCATAAAATACAAGTGCTGAATAACTAAAGTTTTTTTTTAATCTTCCTCTTATTTGATATCAGTAACTTAAACACTTTGCAATACAATCTAAGAAACCTGTATAATCTAAGGAGAAAAGTCAAATCCCACCAGAATTAAAAAAGTGTCTCAGAAACAACACCTCTCCAGCCAAGAAATGGAGGAGACTAAATCACTTCAGTGGTTTGCAGTTACAAAAGATGAGAACTACAGCATTTACTGATGCTGACTTTAAGTGATATCAAGATGCTGAATTTAAGTGATCAATGAAAGCAAGGCAGTTTCCTTTATTATTCTTAGTATAAAATCAAATTAATACCTTCACTCCCTAGGAATTTATGAGACTGTAAGCTCTGTGAGAGCAGGGACCATTGTAATCTTACCTTGATGTCCTCAGCATCTAGCATAGTGCCTGGCAACAGTAGGTACTCAATAAATGTTTCTTTAGTGATTGGATGAACCTAGAAATAGTCTCCAACAAAGAGACTGATCTAATTTGAACCCATGCCTTTTAGTCTTCAAACCAATAGCAAAAACAGGACATGAATGTAAGCTAAGGACACTCCAACATGAAATTTCCGTGATGAAACGATGTTCAAAGGAAATAGAGAAATGTTGGTTAACATGGTAGTGTCTCACTATTGCATAGAACTGGTACTCTTTGGCCAGTCATATAAAAATCAGAATGCTAGGCAGCATCATTACATCATATAATGAGTGATCTTCGGTATGACACCTATTCGTTTTATCACTCAATTTTATTCTCATTTTAAATCTTTTAATCAAAAGAAATTATACCTCAAATCAGATTCATGTGTAAATGCATCAGATTATAACAATTTTAAGAATTCCCTCTGAGTACTCATGTTAAACCCAATTTTTGGTTTATCTGTATGTGCATTTTGATAGGTCAAAAATAAAAACAAAATCCTGATGGAAACTAAATAAACACTGTTTCCAGACAAAATCAGTTTCACATTTGGATCTTTCTCACATTATTCATACTTCTCTTTTCCTTCCCTAACCGACACCCAGCAAATCAGTCACTTGCTTGGGAAGACTGTAATAGTCATTCTAACTAAAAAATAACAAAAACAAATCCTTTTGTGATATTTTGCTTGCAAAATCCAGGCTGTCTCAGAAAGCCAATAGGGATTCACAAAGGTGAGCTTTTTGCTAATGTATTCTTGATCAGGTACTACATCTTTCTAAGTCAAAGGGTACTGAGAAGAAATGAGGAGACATTAATTTATATTTAGTCACTTATCTACTTTGGCCAGCATTAGCCAGGCCACCTCTTGGGCTTTGGGTACCCCCAACTTAAAAAAAGAAAAAGAAGTGGAGTAAATGATCTCTTAAGATTCTCTAAGGACTCTAATACTCCTATTATCTATATCTAACTCATGGTTCAGAAACTAGTAAGATTCAAAATTTTATTTCTGAACAATAATTATGTACTTTAGGAAAAACAGTTGTTTTACCATCCTGGAAGATCAACTTTGCATTAATAATCTGTCAGACATGACAGGGTGGCACTGTGCAGGAATATACGAATTCAGAAGCCTACTTGCTCATGCCATGACCTACTTTTTCCATCCAGTTTGGAAATTAAAGTACATGAGAAAATGAGAATTCAGAGACTCTTAGAGTATACTGGACAGAACTCTGAAGGCCAAACACCTTTCTGATGGCTAATGTCTAAAACAGAGTCCAAAGACTAACTCCCAAATAACTTCTTTTTAGAAAGACCATTATACTTTAGCACATTTTAAGTATGCTTAGAGCCATCCTGACTTAAAAAGCATCAACAAATAGGTTATATATTAATTATAAGTATTTGGCTTCTTTTGGGGGAAGACTTCCCATGTAAAACTGTTGTAGAACTATACTTCCATCCTTTGTTAATTATGCTCCTCATGGCAATACCTAACTATGTCTGCAGGTATTGCTGAAAAGATTTTAATCTGGTCTACGTGAACAATTCAGTGACATGAAGTTAGGCTGTAATACTGTTGAAAGGGTGCAGAACAACCCAAAATATTTCTTTATAGCCAGCTCCAAGAAATGTACAAATGGTAGGAAGTAGGTTCACTCATTCATCAGACATAAATGAATTATCAAAAGGCAACCAGAAGTTCTATGATATATTCAAGCCAATAGCATTATCTCAGCCTATTTTCTGCAAAGAAAAATATTCACTTTTCTTAGCATAGCATCCGTTAGTGGAGTGCAGGCGATCTTATTAACTTGATGGTACCTTCAGAATGTGCCCAGTGAAAAGCCTAAAGTAGTGTCACTAGAAAACGTAAGTTTCGAGTGTTGGGTAGACAAATGGAATACTCCAGGGGAAAGGAAAACAGACATCCTAAGATGATTCGAAACAGAAAATGGGAGAGGGCAAAAGGAAGGCAAGACCACTCCAAGTGGTAAACTGCCTGGTCTGTTAGTACTTTGATGCACTCCTACAACCTGCACAAAGGCTTTGGAGAAGTCAAACTAGCAAAATCACTCCTAAAAAGACTTAAGACTATTGCCACATTTTCAGTTAGTTCTAGTTTTGAGCATAAAGCCCCTACTCAATTCACACAAGTACTATCATTCCTTAAGTTCAGAACAGCTTGGGCCAGTTTACCTGCATCCAGGACCTGTGTTGCATCAGGCTGTGGCTGACTCCCTTTAGAGTCTGTGACTGTTGTACATGCAAAAGAATCAAAATCCACTGTGAGGTCTTGCACATTTCTTTCATTGGCATTATCAAAGCTGTTTTTGCCATGTAGCTGTTTAAGGTGTTTCCTCAAAACTGGCTTATGTGCAAAAACCATGTCACAATAGTTACACTTATGGGGCTTATCTCCACTGTGAAGGTTAAGATGATCCTGTAAGGAACACTTCTGAGAAAAGGTTTTCCCACAGATCTTACACTGGAAAGGTTTAATGCCGGCATGCACACGCATGTGTCGATGAAGGTTGCCTTTCTGAGTAAAAGTCTTGCCGCAGAGTAGACACATAAAAAGTTTGTGCATTTTTAAATGGTTGGCGTAGTTCTCCAGGTGACGGAACACCCGTGTACACTTTGGGCATTGATGATGCCACTGTAGGCCTTTGTCTACACCTCGAATATTAGGCCCAAAGACATCTTTTGAGGCCATCACGATGTTATCACTGCCTGTGTAAGAGAGTGCATAATTGTGGAGATGATTTTGTTCTATTTCACTTACTCTGTTTTCCACAGTTGAATTTATCAGGGAGTGCTGGGGCTCTGATGAATGTAAAGCAGTGGGTTCAGAAGAAATAAACTGGTTCTGGTCCTTTTTACTTCTAACCTCTGATACATCCCCAATAGACTCTACCTTAACAATCTGAATATCACTGTCCTCCATATCCATACTGTCTTCAGATGGATGAATACAAGGTGAGTCCTGCTTTGGAGAGCCTCTGGCATCTCCCTGCTGTTCTTTGGACTGGGGAGAAGCACTCTGCGGTTCACATCCCTCTTTACTGTCCATTGGTTGTTTGGGTTTTATAAACTTCCACAAGGCCTGTGTGCACCGCTCTACAATGTGGCTCATCTGTAGGAAACTCGCAGCAGTCAAGTAATTGACCAGTTCCATCTCAGGGAATTCCAGCACACCACTATAACAGGATAAGAGCAATTGTCTCCCCACTTCCGAACTCTGTAATATGGAGATTTTCACCTCTCTGGAATCATTCAGTAAAAACTGGTCTCTTAAGAAGGGGGAACCTGCAGCAAACACAATTTTATGCCCCTGTACCTCAATATCATCTATGAGAACTGTAACATCACAAAACTTATTCTCTTCTCTTAATTTGTTCATTTTTTGTAACATTGAATCTCCATAATTTTCAAACTTGAAGTGAAGGAGATCTGATCTTTCAGACATTTTGGCAGACCTAAAGAACAGAAATGTAAAAAGGATGAATTTAAGAAAATTCAAACAATGAAGAGACCTGGATTTTCCTTCCAAAACCAAACGTGTGTTGTCATATCTTTTTGTATGTACACAAATGAAATTTGCCCTGAAAGAGGAAGCAGTACATCTTTCAAAGCCTGTTAAAAATTACTCCTGCTAACATCAAGTGTCAATTGCACCTAAGAAGTGGACTTGTACCAGTATAAATATTGATAGCTTGGCATTCATTCAACTTTTTAAGGTACTTAATTTAAGAACAGTGCTTGAGTTACTCCAAGAGCATTTTTCTTTGTTTGTTTATTGCTTCTCAATCTATCAGGTTTCAAAACAGATTTCAGAATTCTATCAGGTTTCAAAAACAAACTAAAACATCCCAAAAAGTAATAATGAAGTAACTATTTTCTTTTGCGTGACACTGTGAACCTACTTCTTCGAAGACAAAACACAGTTCCTTTGCTCTGTATTTAAAGAATGGCAGTGACATTGCTTGCCCCATGCCTTGGTAAACCCTTTTCTGTTTAAACTGATGTGTATTTTATTCATACAAGTATTTCTGTGATAAAATGAAAGTTACAGACCTAAAGGGATGTTTATCCTGTGCATTTTGGACAAATCTAATTCTCCCCTAAGAAACATTTTTTGATACGGAAAATAAATTGAGTATTTGATATAGAAAAAACATGAGCCACTTGAAGGGAATGTGAGTAGGAGTAAAGATCTAATTAATGCTTACTAGATTCCGTTCTTTCTTCTTTGCCTCTGTTTATACATCATTACTCATCACCTGGACAACTAAAACTGATTCATAAATGTTCTTTGGCTCCCAGTTTCAATACCCTCCAATCAAACTCCTACACAACCACATGACAGCTTTCAAACACACAGATCTGATTATATCCAACCCGTCTAAAATCCTTCTGTGACTTCCCATTGTCTCCTGAAGGAACACTAACCTCTTGAATATAAACTGATTAAGTAAATCCTAATAATAATTAAGATAAACATTGGCACAGAACTCATTCAACACGGAGAAGGTGTATTTGCCAAAACTCTCTGCCTATTTGTCCCTTTATAGAGCAATTCCTTTGGAGAAAGTACCCATATTCTGATTCTATACTTTCCAAATGCTTTTCTGATAACTTGATTCCATGTATTTCTCTAAAGGGAAGGATGAATTATCCATGCCACTATGATAATTCCAGTCCACCAGCCATTCTAAAAATAATACACTGGCACTCTCTGTCTATATAGCAGTCTTCTGTGAAATCAGTTGGTATATCTGGTTTACCCTTGAGACACTGCTCTACAATATCAGTGCATCAGTAAATTCACCTTGAATTTTGTGCATTCATCAAATCTGTAGTGGAGAATCATATGAGACAACCAGCTGCTCCTGGCCACATCTGGAAGCTAAAGCCCAATCTTTATAATCTTGTCTTTTATAACACTGACTTGCAAAGGTTCACAGAATACCAGGTCCTGAAGGCAGAGTCCAGGTCTTACTTATATTACTCAGGGCCTGGTGTACAACAGCACAATACTGACTCCAAGTCTTAGCACAGTTATTTCTTTAGTCTAGACTCCTTCACCTAGCCAGTTCAGACTCCTTTATTTCCTCTGAAAGGCCCTTCCCTGACCTCTTAGACTAACAGTTGTCTCCCCTGGACCCATCGCATAGTACTTGTATCAAAACATTCAAATTCCTTTATTATATACTTGTTTCTTCCCCTCCAAACTGTAAGCTTAATGGCATTAGAGGGAAACATCTCCATCCTATTGAATGGGCTAATGTTGGGAACCCGGATCTTTGAAGCAAACCACTTTTTCCTTTTGCTTCAAATTTTACTTACTGCAGCTACATTACTGGCCACACCCTCTTCTGTTCAAACTGGTGGGTACTGAAACCTAAACTTTATTAACCATGGCGGTGCTGTTTGTGGTGGAAGAACCCACAGGATGTCTGGCAGTAGTAAGAAGGAACTGCTGTCAGGAAGACCAGCTCAGCATCTGCAGAAGCATTACATGTCTGAGGCCATGAGAGCCTAGAAAGGAATGAAGATGGGAATACAGAGCAAGGAAAAATAAAAGGTATTTCATAGAACTTGGTAACTTACTGGATACAGAGAATGAGAAAAAGGAATGTGCAAAGGTTCTAAACTTAAGAGTTCAACTTAATGAAACTGTCATTGAAAGAAAGGTATAATTTAGGAGGGAGAACTAGTATGGCCTAGGTATGTTAACAAAAATAACATACAGAAATTAAAAACTTTCCCCTTGTATGACATTTTGAGCGATCATTATCAAGATGAGAAAGGAGACCTGGCCGTGTAGCTCAGTTGGTTAGATCTTTGCCCCAACATGTCAAGGTTTGATCCCTGATAAAGGCACATGCAGGCATCAACCAAGGAATGCATAGATAGGTAGAACAACAGTTGATCTCTCTCTCAAAGCAATAAAAAAATAAAGATTTTTTAAAACAATGAGAGAGGAGAGATGTAGAGATGCAATTGCAGTAATCAGAGAAAAGATGGTGAATATCAGATAGAAAGGGAAAAATCTAGGAGATACACAGGAAATATATCAATAAAGAAAGCAGCACCTGACCAGGAGATGGCGCAGTGAATAGAGCGTCAAACTGGGATGCGGAAGGACCCAGGTTCAAGACCCTGAGGTTGCCAGCTTGAGCGCGGGCTCATCTGGTTTGAGCAAAAGCTCACCAGCTTGGACCCAAGGTCTCTGGCTCAAGCAAGGGGTTACTCGGTCTGCTGAAGGCCCGCGGTCAAGGCACATATGAGAAAACAATCAATGAACAACTAAGGTGTCGCCACGAAAAACTGATGATTGATGCTTCTCATCTCTCTCCGTTCCTGTCTGTCTCTCTCTCTCTCTGACTTTCTCTCTGTCTCTGTTAAAAAAAAAGAAAAGAAAAAAGAAAGCAGCAAAATTGTACTATCACTGGTCAGTTTTATCAATTACAGTAGCTTAATATATTCATTCTGGAAAGAATAAATGTCCCAATTTAGAACCAAAATTATAAAAATGGCTGTTGTTTCAAGTAGCCAAACAAAGGGGGCATTCTTTTTTAGAGTTCAGCTTGTCCTTAATTGACCCTGTCAGTATTTTCTGACTCACACCCAAAAATGAGCAGTAATAGCTTCCATCTATAGTGATAATACTCACAATACCTTATCAGAGATAATTGGTCCTTCAAGCTCCAAAGATGAGGAGCTGGAAGCTCCCTTTACTTTCTCCTACCCATCAGTCTCAAGAAACTGATCAACAGTAGCAGACAAACAGGTATCCCAGGGGAAGTGCTTACACTGATTGGTCTGCTATGGTCCAAGAATATGAGGAAAAGTTATTCAGCTTAAGAAGTTTTCCCTAATGTGTCAGCCCACTTCATGGTTTCCCCTGGATAAACTTTTATTTCCAGGCCACAAAATTTATCCATTAATTGCTTCCTGTCACTAGTTTCTCTTTCCAATATAGACTGTTAATTATTTGAGGGCAAGGACCAACTGTTATTTTTTATACAGATCATTCAACAAAACCCAGCAGAATAATGAATTCTTAATGCTCGCTATGAAATTATTACTGATCTATAATAGATATGCTCTTCATTATCAGGATATCATCTTTTGAGTGCCCTGGTGGAAAATTCTTTCTAGGGTTTATTTCCAAAACAGTTTTCAAAATATAAAACCAAATTTTATTTTATTTTATTTTATTTTTAATTTTTTTGCAAGACAGAGAGAGACAGATAGGAAGGGAGAGAGATGAGAAGTATCAACTCGTAGTTGCGGCACTTTAGTTGTTCATTGATTACTTCTCATATGTGCCTTGAACTGGGGGCTTAAGATGATCCAATGACTCTTTGCTCAAGCCAGCAACCTCTGGGCTCAAGCCAGCGATCATAGGATCGTGTCTATGATCCCATGCTCAAGCCGGCGACCTTGGGGTTTTGAACCTAGGTCCTCAGCATCTCAGCTAAAACCGAATTTTAAACAAGCATTTTTTAAGATTTTCTATGACAAAATAAAAGGAAATAATTGTTTCTTGTGAACTGGCTTAATTTTATTTAAAACTTAGAGGCTCATCTTTACTGAGGCCTTGCTATGTACCTGGTATAGTGTTAAGTGTTTTACCTATACTGATCCGCTTAATCCTAAAAATCCCTGTAAGGTAGGTATTGTTATCATCTCTACTTTGCATATGAGGAAACTCAATTTTGTAAAACGTAAATAACTTCCTCAACTAAGAAGGGTAGAAAGTGTCAAATGTCAGAGCTGGAACTTGTGCCCAGTCTTCATGATGCCAAAATCATGTGTCTAACAAATCGGCGGGCCGTGTCTTACAATAGGGATGATGTTAACTGTGAAGCTGTTCAGAGTAGCTTCCTCATACCCATTCAGCTGTACATTTATGATGTATATGCTTTAGTATATTTAGTTCAATAAAAGGATTGTTTAAAAACAAAAAGTACAACTTAAAATCAAATCTGTCAAGTCTAGACGACTTTAAAAGTAAGCCATTTATTATCTGTAATATTCCTGATAGCATTTTTATTTATTTATTTGAGGGGTGGGCACTGACAAATGCTTCTTTTTTTTAAAGAGTATATTAATTGATTTTACAGAAAGAGGAGGTGGAGGGAGTGAGAAGTATCAACTTCTTCCTAATTGCTTCACTTCGGTTGTTCATTGCTTGCTCAATGTATGTGCCTTGACCCGGCAAGCCCAGATTTCCGGACAGCGACTTCAGTGTTCCAGGTTGACGCTCTAGCCACTGTGCCACTACAGGCCAGGTCTGATTGCATTTTAATTTTAACTGGTATTTTTCCATCTTCTGTGTATTTATCTTTATAGACTGAAACTTAATGCCACTTGCAAATAAAACAAATAAAAATTATAAATCTATTTGATTTACAAAATCTCTAACTGTAGTTAATATCTAAGTAGAGTGGTAATTATTCATAATTTTCATAAAAACCACTCACATAATTCTAGATTATAGAAGAGCTTCTAGTAACCGAAAGAAAGAAAAGAAACAATCAGATAGAAGAGTGACCTGGTCACCACATCCTGTTGACTTTCCTCAAAATGATTTCCAAATTGTCTGTATTCTTCTCACCACTGCCATGGTTCCGTCTTTATCATCTATTGCCTAAGTTACTGTGATTAAATCTGAATTCTGCCCAGTTTCTTTGGGCAAGTTTTGAATGACCTATTTCTCAAATACTAATATAATTTTCACTTACGGTCATTTTTCCTTTATTTATATAATTCTTCCATGATTATCTCCATAAGAAATCTGGCAGCGTATTTGAAACTTTCCCTTTGATAAAACATGAGTAACCAAAAAGGATCAGTGAGTATTCTAGGCTGGACAGTGTTCACTGGTGTGCTGTGGGCAGTGAGAAAATACCTCCGTTCCTTATCTCAAATGCCTCTAATAACTACTGATAAGGAAAACTATTCTATTCTGTACAATAATCTCTCAAGCTGTATGTCACTTTCCTCACCTACCTCATAAAAGTGCCTTTGTCAATCAACTTAATTAGCACCTGGTAATCTTTCTTTATCTTTCACTAACACTGTATGCCATTTTTAAAATAAACCTCAATTCTTTTCTTCTTTTATTCATTCAAAACACTACACTCTCCAAGTTTTCACCCTATTGGGGTTTTTTTGTTTGTTTGTTTTGTTTTGTATTTTTCTGAAGTTGGAAACGGGGAGGCAGTCAGACAGACTCCCACATGCGCCCGACCGGGATCCACCCGGCATGCCCACCAGGGGGCAATGCTCTGCCCATCTGGGGCGTTGCTCTGTTGCAATCAGAGCCATTCTGGCGCCTGAGGCAGAGGCCATGGAGCTGTCCTCAGTGCCGGGCCAACTTTGCTCCAATGGAGCCTTGGCTGTGGGAGGGGAAGAGAGAAACAGAGAGAAAGGAGAGGGGGAGGGGTGGAGAAGCTGATGGGCGCTTCTCCTGTGTGCCCTGGTTGGGAATCGAACCCAGGACTTTCACACGCTGTGCAAACACTGTACTGCTGAGCCAACTGGCCAGGGCCCCTTTCAGTTTTCTTATTCAAAATCCTGGAAAAATTTTGAACATTGTAGATAAAGTATAAGTCCCCTTTCCTAACGACCTTTCTCTCAGTACTCAGTTTGTTCTAAAGTTGATCTCCTTCTCCTCATTTTAATAACTCCTATATGCCTCTCCACAGAAAATACGATATAAAATTGTTTAAAATTATTTTTTTTAATTTACTGATTTGAGAGAGAGAGAGGAAGGTAGGGAGAGACAGAAACACTGATTTGTTGCTCTACTTAGTTGTGCAATCACTGATTGCTTCTTGTATGGCTCTGATTGGGGAATGAACCCACAACCTTGCCATATGGGGATGATGCGCTAATCAACTGAGCTACCTGGCCAGGGCCTAAAATTATGTTTCTTATACATAAACTGTATATATATTGTTTGCAACTTTCTTTTCTCATTTATTGTTTTTTGAGAGCTATATATGTTGAATAATTATAGATCTAGTTCATTCTTTGTTTTAATTATTTTTATTTATTTATTCATTTTAGAAAAGGAGAGAGATAGAGAGAGAGAAAAGAAGGAGAGGAGCAGAAAGCATCAACTCCCATATGTGCCTTGACCGGGCAAGCCCAGGGTTTTGAACTGGTGACCTCAGAATTCCATGTCGACACTGATCCACTGCACCACCACAGGTCAGGTCTAGTTCATTCTTTTTAAAAGGTTGCCCAGAAGTGGGCAAGTTACTTTTTTTTTTGACAGAGATAGAGTCAGAGTGAGAGACAAGTAGGGACAGACAGAAAAGAAAGGAGAGAGATGAGAAGCATCAGTTCTTTATTGAGGCACCTTAGTTGTTCATTGATTGCTTTCTCATGTGTGCTTTGATGGGGGAGTGGGGAGAGTCGGGAGGGGGGCCACAGCAGAGCTCATGACACCTTGCTCAAGCCAGCGACCCTGGCTTCAAGCCAGCAACATTGGGTTTCGAGCCAGCAACCTTTAGGCTCAAGCCAGTGACCATGGGGTCATGTCTATGAGATTACGCTCAAGCCAGTGACCCCACACTCAAGCTGGTGAGTCTGAGCTCAAGCCAGATGAGCCCGTGTTCAAGCTGACGACCTTGGGATTTTGAACCTGGGTCCTCTGTGTCCCAGTCTGACACCCTATTCACTGTGCCAATACCTGATCAGGTAGAAGTGGGCAAGTCATTTAAATATTGGTCTCAGTTTTTGTTTTTACCATTCTTTCACAGATCTGTTCCTCTAGGGTTCACAAAATTGTGTAACAGTAAATATAGCCTTCACAGCTTAGTCCTTGACTTTTTCCTGTATTTTTCCAGGCTTACTTCTTCAGAAGGCATGTCTGGTTTCTCAATGTTTTATTATCTTTCCTATTTTAAAAATTCCTAAATCCCCACCTTCATGGGCAACTTTAACCAAACTTATCTTCAGTTGAATCTAACCAAAATACCTGCCCTAGGCTGCTATTCTATCACTTGAAATGCATGATATCTAAATTATGGTACTGTCTAAAACTCAGTTATTCAAAAAAATTATGTAGAATGACTCTAAGAAAATTGAATGTAGAGTCAAGGAAACCTGTTAGTATGCTATTACTCTAACAGATCAAGATAGAAATGAACAGGGCCTGAACAGAGACCATAATAATATGAATGGAGAGAGGAAATAGAATTGAGAGCTAATCCAAAAAATGAACTAATGGACTTGGTGACCCCAAGGTAAAGAACAAAGAAAGGTCAAGATAACTCCAAGATGTCTGGTTAGTGACTGGATGTTTTTGAGAATGCCATTCAATTAGCTAGGGAATATTGGAGGGGTTGATCGTGGGTCTGGTCTTAAAACGTTTAGTCAGAGGAGTCAGGATGACATCAGAGGAAGATCCATTAGCTCGTTGCATATGGGTCTAAAGTTGAAGAGAAGACCTAATTATAGACAGTAAGTGATAAATGAAAGCGTGACATAAATTGACCTAATTGTGAAAGAAACCGACCTAAAATGGCACAGACTAGAAGAGGATCTAAGACAGAAGGAAAGAAAGAAAAAACAAACGCATAACAAACATAAATATATTATTTACTTTCTTTTCAATCTGGATCTCCCCCCAAGCCTCTCCGTTTTTTACCAATGAGCCTACCTTTGCTTAAAATTTTCCCACTTTTCGGCCCTAGCCGGTTGGCTCAGTGGTAGAGCGTCAGCCTGGCGTGCAGAAGTCCCAGGTTCGATTCCCGGCCAGGGCACACAGGAGAAGCGCCCATCTGCTTCTCCACCCCTCCCCCTCTCCTTCCTTTCTGTCTCTCTCTTCCCCTCCCGCAGCCAAGGCTCCACTGGAGCAAAGATGGCCCGGGCGCTGGGGATGGCTCCTTGGCCTCTGCCCCAGGCGCCAGAGTGGCTCTGGTCGCAACAGAGCGATGCCCCGGAGGGGCAGAGCATCGCCCCCTGGTGGGCAGAGCGTCGCCCCTGGTGGGCGTGCAGGGTGGATCCTGGTCGGGCGCATGCGGGAGTCTGTCTGACTGTCTCTCCGTTTCCAGCTTCAGAAAAATACAAAAAAAAAAAAAAAATCCCACTTTTCTGACTCCCATATTTAGTCACTGCTTACTACAGTAGTATAAAACCACGGATTCTGGACCCGTATTTCCTAGGAACAAAACCCTGCTCAACCACTTACTATCTATCTATGTGACCTTGAGCAAGCTACTTAACCACTTCTGTGCTTCAACTTTTCCATCTGTCAAATAGTAGTAACATTATTTCATAGGGTTGTTATGAGAAATTAATTTTGTAGTAAATTAAATATAAAAATTAAGTTAATTTTAAAGAGATCTTAGAGGACAGTACCTGGAATGGGCCATATAAGCATTTCTTAGGTAAATAAACAAAGTCTGTCAATTTTTTCCATGAAATCCTTCATATGTAACCTTTGCGCAATCTCATTTAACCAAGCCAGTTGAGGACTCTTGTATTTCATATATCATCACCTCAGCATGATGCTAAAATTGCTTTTTAAAAGGTTACTAATGATTTCAATAAAAAAAAAAAAAAAAAAAGCCTAGCCTGTTGTGGCACCGTTAATGAAGCGTCGACCTAGAATGCTGAGGTTGCAGGTTCGGAACCCTAGGCTTGCCAGTGGTCAAGGCACATATGACAAGCATTCAATGAACAAATGTAGTAAAGCAACTATGAGCGGATACTTTTCATTCCACACCTCCTTTGTGAAAAGCAATAAATAAAAATAACTTTAAAAACTGCAATGTTTTTCCCTCATTCCCCCAATCTCTGCATGAATTGTCCCAATAGCCCCTTTTCAAAATTCTCTTCTCTTGATTTCTGAGTCTTTTTGGTTGTAGGAACTCTGCATTCTTACACTTTATCCTCTACTTCCATTTCTGCTACTATAGCAATTTATAGTAGCTTCAATTCTCTCTGCTTCATAAATGCAACCATTCCCCCAAATTATCCCGTTCTACCTCAATATTTTTCTGATGCCATCTATTTCCATGGCTTCCACCTCTATGCCAATGACGCAAATCTTCACCTCTAGCCAGGACATTTAGGCTCAGCTGTGGACTTGCACTTCCAACCCTATACTGGACAATTCCATTAGACCTTTAATTCCAGGTGTTCAAAAAATAAATTTGTAATCTACACTGAATTTATGGCTTTATTGCTGACAATAGCATCAATGTTCTTCAAACACCAAAGGCCTAACACCTTAGGAATCAGCTGTAGTACCTCTTTCACCCGCACAAAACAATTTATTACGGAGTCTTCACACCATTCACTACAGCATACTTGCCTTCTTTCCAGTAATACTTTCATAACTCGACTTCAGGACTTCATTACCACTCACTAGGCTGGTCCCATTACTCCTTCAAAAAAGAAATCTCCAATGAGAATACCTAGACTTTAGCTAAAGAGTCCAGAATCAATTTATAGAAATTCCAATTCTATAGGTGGACCTCCAGAATAATACAGCTTTCTCCAGGGCAAATCTGACTATATCATTCTCCTTCTTAAAACTTCAAAGATTATCCATCTCCTTTAAGACTGAACCTTTGACTATCTGGACCTTGGTCTACTGTCCCTGTCTCATATCTAATCTACGCACAAGACCCCACCGCTCTTGCATTTCCTCCTCTTCCCACACAAGTTACGCTCATTCTTTCACGGCACTGCAACTATTCTTCTACCTGAAAAGCTCTTCTCTACTTTATCTTCTTCAACAAGTATAATTCAGAAGTCACTTTCTTTCTTCAGCCTTCCCGGCAACGGCCCCTTGAGCAGTTTATACATACATATATATAGTAGGAGCAGTTGTTTGTTTATATCTAGCTCCGAAGCTTGATCCTAAAAGTTGGAACTATCTCTTAGGAAGCCAAAGTGCAAGGCACAGCGCCAGTAATATAAAAGGTGCTGTAGCCAGTAGCCGATTTGCGGGAAACCCCAGCAAAAGGGTAACCTCATAGTGATTCCCCCGAGCTCGAACTAAGGCCCAGCCAGGGCCTCAGCTCTGGCACTTCCTACAAGATGCCAGAGTCGGACGTCCAAGCCAACTGCTGGAACCTCGGCTGGGGTCCCAGGAGGAGGTCTCTGGAGCATCCTTAAACACCCTAAACCAGAAGCAGGAAGGGAAAGGGGCGGGGCGCGCCGTGGGTTGGGCCAAGGGCTCCTTAAGTACCCCTGGGCCTAGGCCAGCCCCTCAGCCCCCATCCCAACGCAGGTCCTGGCCAATCCAGGGCCCCATTGGGGCTCCATCCAGAGAGACCCCCATATCCCTGCCCGGTTCTCCGACCGCCTCCGCACTTACGGACCCAGGGGAAGAATGCGGTCAGGATCCGGCACCGCCAGGAGCTCCGGCCCCTCGGGGCTCCGGAAAGGGGGAGGGGCAGGGAACCCGAGCCAAAGGGGGACCCAACGGAACCGGAAGGGCAGCCCTCGCCGGACAGGGACAACTTCCAGGTCCCATGGTCTTCTCCGCCAATCGGAAGGCCCGAAGAACGACGGGGCCGCGAGAGGGACTTTCCGCGCTGGGGGGCCGAGTACGGACGGAGTGCCCGGGACTCGTGTCAGTGTCTGCTCCCAGGATATGGGGTGTGGAGCATCCTTATCGTTTGGGGTTCGGCTCCTCAGCTCCTCTCGGGCTGGGCTTCCACCATCTGCTGCCTGCGTGGGCCTTGAGTCCCCTCTGCACTGAAGCTTAGGTAAGTCCCTCCTAGGGATGTGCACCTCGCGTCCTTGGGGCCTTGAACACAGGTTTACTCTCCTTGCTTTAGGATGTGGGTGTTCCCCGGGGATCTCGCGTTCTCGTGATTTCGGTTACCTACTGTATACTGACCATTCACAGATTTCTCTCGTAAGCCCCAGATGGCTCTTCTGAGCTCCAGGGCCAACTGCCTAAAAGACATCTGTAATTGATTGTCCTGTTAATGTGCCTTTTAGTTACTTCAAGTTCATCTGCGGATCTGCTTACCTCATAGTCCTTGTATAGGTGAAGGGCATCATCCAAGACGCAGCTTTGCCACCAGAAAACTTCAGTGTCGTTCCTTACCTTCTTGTCAATCCAATTGCTTACTGGGTTCTCCGTACTTGAGAGCTGGTGTAACATATTGTGGTAGAACACACATAGTATTTATCATTTTAATAACTCATAAGTGTAACGATTCGTGGCACTCAGTATATTCACAATATTGAGTAGTCATAACCGTTGCTATATCTAACTTCATTCTTCTGTGTGTGGACAGCGTTTTTTCAGAACTTATGAGTTGAAAAGACTGTCCTTTCCCCATTGAATGGTCTTGGCACCTTTGTTGAAAATCAACTGACTATATATATGTGAGGATTTATTTCTGGACTCTTCAGTCTAGTACATTGAACTATATGTTACTTATGCTAGTAACATGTTTTAATTGCTATAGATTTGTAGTAAGTTTTGAGAATTTTTTTATTTTTCGAGATTGTTTTGGCTATTTCGTGCCCCTTGAAATTTCATATACATTTGAGTATCAGCTTTTACATTTCGAAGATCACTTTTGGTAGTATAGACAGCTTAATTTTTTTTTTTTTTTCCTGAATTTGGAAACGGGGAGGCAGACAGACTCCCGCATGCGCCCGACTGGAATCCACTCGGCATGCCCACCAGGGAGCGATGCTCTACCCATCTGCGGCGTTGCTTTGTTGCAACCAGAGCCATTCTAGCGCCTGAGGCAGAGGCCATGGAGCCATCCTCAGTGCCCGGGCCAACTTTGCTCCAATGGAGCCTTGGCTGCGGGAGGGGAAGAGAGAGACAGAGAGGAAGGAGAGAGGGAGGAATAGAGAAGCAAATGGGCGCTCCTCCTGTGTGCCCTGGCCGGGAATTGAACCTGGGACTCCTGCAATACAGGCCGACGCTCTACCAGTGAGCCAACCGGCCAGGGCCTAGACAACTTAATTTTAAATCTTTCTATCCTTAAATACAGAATGACTTTCCACTCAAATACCTTTTCTTTTTTTTTTTTTTAAATTTTTTTATTTATTTATTTATTTATTTTGGAGAGGAGAGGAAGAGACAGAGAGAGAGAGGAGAGACAGAGAGAGAGAGAAGGGGGGAGGAGCTAGAAGCATCAACTCCCATATGTGCCTTGACCAGGCAAGCCCAGGGTTTCGAACCGGCGACCTCAGCATTTCCAGGTCGACGCTTTATCCACTGCACCACCACAGGTCAGGCCAAATACCTTTTCATGTTGAGGAATTTTTTTCTGTAACTAGTTTTTTTGAGAGATCTTATGAAAAGGGAGTGTTGCCTGACCAGGGGGTGGCGCAGTGGATAGAGCATTGGGCTGGGATGCAGAGGACCCAGGTTCGAGACTCCGAGGTCGCCAGCTTGAGCGCGGGCTTATCTGGTTTCAGCAAAAAGCTCACCAGCTTGAACCCAAGATCGCTGGCTCTAGTAAGGGGTTACTTGGTCTGCTGAAGGCCCGTGGTCAAGGCACATATGAGAAAGCAATCAATGAACAACTAAGGTGTCGCAATGAAAAACTGATGATTGATGCTTCTCATCTCTCTCTGTTCCTGTCTGTATATCCCTCTCTCTGACTCACTCTCTGTCTCTGTAAAAAATAAATAAATTTTAAAAAAAAAGAAAAAGAAAAGGGATTGTAATCTGTTAGGTACCTTTTCTGTATCAATTGAGATGATCATATTTTTTCCCTTCACTTTTTCAAATGTAATATATATTGCATTGATTGATTTTATGTTAAACCTCCCTTGCATTCTTGGGATAAACCCCACTTGGTAATAGTAAATAATCCTTTTAATATGCTGTTGGTAGTGGGGAGAATGTAACATGTGAACTGGGGAAGAACATGTATTCTGCTGTTGTTGGGTAGATTGTTCTTTTTTGAATTTTTTTTTCTGTGAAAGGAGGGAAGAGGCCCTGGCCGGTTGGCTCAGCGGTAGAGCGTCGGCCTAGCGTGCGGAGGACCCGGGTTCAATTCCGGCCAGGGCACACAGGAGAAGCGCCCATTTGCTTCTCCACCCCTCCGCCGCGCTTTCCCTCTCTGTCTCTCTCTTCCCCTCCCGCAGCCAAGGCTCCATTGGAGCAAAGATGGCCCGGGCGCTGGGGATGGCTCTGTGGCCTCTGCCCCAGGCGCTAGAGTGGCTCTAGTGGCAACATGGCGACGCCCAGGATGGGCAGAGCATCGCCCCCTGGTGGGCAGAGCTTCGCCCCTGGTGGGCGTGCCGGGTGGATCCCGGTCGGGCGCATGCGGGAGTCTGGCTGGCTGTCTCTCCCTGTTTCCAGCTTCAGAAAAATGAAAAAAAAAAAAAAAAAAAAAAAGGAGGGAAGATAGTGAGGCAGACTCTTGCATGCGCCCCCACTGGGATCTACCCTTCAACCCCCTGTCTTGGGCCAATGGTCCAGTACCAAGCTATTTTTAGTGCCTGAGACTGGTGCCCTGGACCAATCTACCTATCTTTAGCTCCCCGCCACAGCACACTCCAACCTAATGAGCCATTGGATGTGGGAGGGGAAAAGGGAAAGAAGGGGGTGGGAGGAAGCAGATGGAATCTTCTCCTGTGTGCCCTGACCAGATTTCATCTGGGGGTGTCTGTACAACTGGCCAATGCTCTATCCACTGAGGCACTAGCCAGGCAGATTGTTCTTTATAAAGTCTGTTAGGTGTACTTGATTTATTGTGACATCCAAGTCCCCTATTTCCTTAACTTTTATTGCTTGTTCTATTACCTTATTAAAAATAGGGTATTGACCCTGGCTGGTTGGCTCAGTGGTAGAGCGTCTGCCCAGCATGTGCAAGTCCCAGGTTTGATTCCCAGTCAGAGCACACAGGAAAAGTGCCGGTCTGCTTCTCCACCTTTCACCCCTCCCCTTTCTCTCTATCTCTCTTTTTCCCTCCCTCAGCCAAGGCTCCATTGGAGCGAGGTTGGCTCAGGTGCTGAAGATGGCTTCATGGCCTCTGCCTCAAGTGCTAGAATGGCTCTGGTTGCAACAGAGCAACACCCCAGAGGGGCAGAGCATCACCCCCTAGTAGGCTTACCTGGTGGATCCCAGTTGGTGCATGCGGAAGTCTGTCTCTCTGCCTCCCTATCACTTCAGAAGAAAAAAAAAAAAGGAAATAGGTTATTGAAGTTTCAGCTATTGTAGAACTTTTTATTTTTCCCTTCATTCAGCCCATTTTTTCATTATATATTTTGATGATGTTAATAGATGTGTAAATGTTTATAGTTTTTGTATTATCTGCTTTATTGAACCTTTTCTTAGTATGTAATATCCTTCTTTGTCTCTTGTAACCTTTTTAAAAAATTTAAAGTCTGCTTTGCATGATCTTAGTATATAATCCCCACAGCTCACTTTTGGTTACTATTTGCATAGAATATCTTTTTTTTTTTTTAATCTTTTCACTTTCAACCTATTAATGTCTTTAGATCTAAAGTGAATTTCTTTCTAGACTGCATGTAGTTGGATCATGACTTTGTTTGTTTGTATTTATGTTTGTTAAATCTATTCTGCCCATCTCTGTCTTCTGATTGGAGGGTTATAGCAATTTACATAATAAGTGGATTGCCGATAGTGAAGGATTTATTTCTGCCATTTTGCTATTTGTTTTCCATAGGCCTTATAGCTTCTGTGTGTTTTCTTTATTACTGCCTTTTTCTGTGTATACTTTATTTTTATAGTGAAATACTTTGATTCACCTGTCACTTTCTTCCATATAATTTTCTTTCAAGACTTTCTTTGTAGTTCCCATGAGAATTATATTGAATAGCCAAAACTTATAACAATCTAATGGAATTGGTTGCAACTTCAGTACCATACAAAAACTTCTCATAGCTCTTTCCCCTCTTTCCCCTCTTCTCATTATGGATGTTATAGATTACATCTTTAAACTTTGTATGTCCAGTAATATAAATTAATATTTTTATGCATATCTTTTATGGAGAAAATAAGAATTTGACTTAGAAAATATAATTATAGTAATACTTGCTTTTATAATTGTCCATGTATTACTCTTTTTTTAAAAAAAGAATTTTTTTAATTACCTGTGACATTAAGCTTAGGTTTTTTTTTTTTTTAATTTTATTTATTCATTTTAGAGAGGTGAGGATGGGGGAATATGGGCAGAGGGAGGAGCAGGAAGTATCAACTCCCATATGTGCCTTGACGGGGCAAGCCCAGGGTTTTGAACTGGCGACCTCAGTGTTCCAGGTTGACGCTTGATCCACTGCACCACCACAGGTCAGGCCTGTCCATGTATTACTCTTGAAAGATCTTTATTTCTTCATATAGCTTCTAGTTATTTTCAAGTTGTTTTTTGTTTGTTTGTTTGTTTTAGTGAGAGATTGAGAGAGAAAGAGAGATGAAAAGAGAAGCATCAGTTCACAGTTGTATCACTCTTACTCATTGATTGCTTCTCATATGTGCCTTGATGGTGGTGGGAGTGCTCCAATCGAGCCAGTAACCCCTTGCCCAAGCCAATGACCTTGGGCTTCAAGCCAGTGACCATTGGGGTCTAGCCAGCAACCATGGGATCATGTCGATGATCCTACGCTCAAGCTGGTGACCTCGTGCTCAAGCTCATGAGCCTGGACTCAAGCCAGGTGAGCCCATGCTCAAGCCAGTGACTACAGGGTTTTTAACCTCAGCATCTCAGGTCAACGCTCTGTCCACTGAGCTATCACTGGTCCAGCTCAAGTGTCTGTTCACATTAACTTGAAGGATTCCTCTTAGCATTCTTGAAGGGTAGGTTCAGTTGTAACTAATGGTAATGAAATCCATTAGCTCTTTATAAATTAGAGAGTTTATTAATTTCTCCCTCATTTCCCCCCTTTCTCCCTCTTATTTATTTATTTCTTTTCCGAGAGAGACAGGAAAACAGAGAGAGGGCCAGATAGGGACAGACAGACTGAAGGGAGAGAAATGAGAAGCATCAGTTCTTCATTGTGGCACCTTATTTGTTCATTGATTGCTTTCTCATATGAGGGTGGTACTAAGCAGAGTGAGTGACCCCTTTCTCAAGGCAGCGACATTGGGCTTCTAGCCAGTGACCGCACACTCAGGCCGGATGAACCTTTTGTCAGGCTGATGAACCTGCACTCAAGCTGGCGACCTCGGGTTTTGAACCTGGGCCCTCCATGTCCCAGCCTGACGCTCTATCCACTGCACCACCACCTGGTCAGGCTCTTCTTCAATTTTGAAGGACAGTTCTGCTGGCTATAGAATTCTTTGTCAATGGTTTGTTTGTTTGTTTTTCCTTCAGCACTTTGAATATTATCAATCCTCTGCTTTCTGGTTTACAGGGTTTAAGATGAGAAATTGGCTGATTATTTTATGTTGATCCCTTGTATGTGAATAGTGACCTTTCTTGCGCTGCTTCCAAGATTCTTCTCTTTGGCTTTCTACTGTTTGATAATTATTCGTTCTCTCCTTTCTTTCTTCTCCTGAGTTTTCCTGAGACTCCCACAAGGGTATATTGTTTCTCTTGATAGTGTCCTACATATCTTTATGCCTTATGTTTTTTTTTCTTTTCCCCCCCCCTCTTCCCCTCAGATGGAGTATGAAACACAGGGAACTCCTCTCCCTACCTACACAACAATTGTCCTGGCAGAAACCGAAGAAACTATTTTGGAACTCTGGAGTCTACTTGAAAACTTGCATCTTCCAAGGGAACACATGGTAAATTGAGGTTAATTTCAGTCAGTGTCAGCCTTCATTGTGATAGTACCTCCCCATCTCCTATCCTTCCAGCCCATAGCAAGCGGCCATGTTTATCTTCAAGTGCACTTGCTCTAGCCAGGATTGGAAATAAGAACTTTGTTCTTCAAATACTGGGGTTCTGTGTTATGATTGTTGATTTTTGCTTTTCAGTTCTGAGGAGCTGGCATAGAGGCTGCTGTCATTGTTTCACATAAAGTATACTAGTTTCCAGGAGATTTAAAGAAACATAACCTGTTTTGCTTGTTTGGTTGTTGTTTTGTTGTTTTGTTTTTCTTTTTTTACATCATTTGGGAACCAGACATTTAAGGATTAGGACATTCAAAAGCAACCACTTAGATGGTGGAAATTAGGTAGCCTCTATGTATAACCAGGGAAAAATGAAGGTTCAGATAAAACCTGAGAACTCAGGCTTTCACCTCAGGAGGATCCTGATACCTTACACAGAGACATTCTTCAAAAATTAAAACAAACAAACAAAAAACTACAGCAACTCCTGGAGCAGGGGTGGAATCTGATTTCTTGACTACCACATTACAAATTTCAAATGTTAATTTTTCTTTTCTTTTTTTCTTTTATTTTTTGTGTGATGGGTGGTGGGGGACAGACAGATAGGAAGGGAGAGAGATGAGAAACATCAATTCTTTGTTGTGGCACCTTAGTTATCATTGAGTGCTTTCTCCTATGTGCCCTGTCCGAGGGGCTCCAACTGAGCCAGTGACCCCTTGCTCCAGCCAGTGACTTTGGCTCAAGTCAGTGACCTTGGGCTTCAAGCCAGTGACCTTTGGTCTCAAGCTATTGACCATGAGGTCATGTCTATGATCCCATGCTCAAGCTAGTGACCCTGCGCTCAACCTGTTGACCCTGTGCTCAAGCTGGTGATCTTGGGGTTTCAAGCCGGGGTCCTCTGCGTCACAGGCCAACACTCTATCCACTGCACCAGCGCCTGGTCAGGCAAATGTTCAATTTTCAATAAGAATTGCAAGGCAAACAAAGAAACTGGAAAGTATGGCCCATTTTTTTTTTTTTTTTTTTTTTTTACAGAGGCAGAGATAGACAGGGACAGACAGACAGGAACGGAGAGAGATGAGAAGCATCAATCATCAGTTTCTCGTTGTGCGCGTTGCGACTTCTTAGTTGTTCATTGATTGCTTTCTCACATGTGCCTTGACCGTGGGCCTTCAGCAGACCGAGTAACCCCCTGCTGGAGCCAGCGACCTTGGGTCCAAGCTGGTGAGCTCTTTGCTCAAGCCAGATGAGCCCGCGCTCAAGCTGGCGACCTCGGGGTCTCGAACCTGGGTCCTTCCACATCCCAGTCCGACGCTCTATCCACCGCGCCACCACCTGGTCAGGCAGTATGGCCCATTTAAAGGAACAAAATATATCAACAGAAACTATTTCAGAGAAAGTCCAGATTTCAGATCTATTTGACAAAGACTTTAAAACTATCATTAAAGAGGTAGAAATTTCAAAAAGAAACAAAAATGAAATTTTGTATTTGAAAAGTGTAACAAAAATGAAAAAAATTAGTAGAGGAGTTAAAAATCAGATTTAAGTAGGCAGATGAAAGAATCAATAGACTTGAGGATATTTCTCTTTTAAGTAGTTCTTGAAAGATATTTTTTCTTTCCCATTTTTTTTTTTAATTTTTAAAAAATTTTTTATTCATTTTGAGAAAGAGAGGAGAGGGAGCAAGAGAGAGACAGATAGAAGGGGGGAGAATAGGAAGCATCAACTCCCATGTGTGCCTTGACCAGGCAAGCCCTAGGTTTTGAACTGGCAACCTCAGTATTCCAGGTTGACACTTTATCCACTGCGCCACCACAGGTCAGGCTTCATTCTGTGGACAAGCCCTGCCGGGGGTGAGGATAACGGAGATGCAAAGACCCGACTCCGCGGACCAGGTTCAGTGACACATATCCATTTTATTCAGGAAGTAAACTAGCTTATATACAAGGGTTCAGCCAATAGGATGTTATACTAGGACAAATGGCCAAAAAAGGTCAGAAGGCTGTCTGGCTAGCGCTGAGTCATTTCCGTATAGCGGGCGAGCTCCCTCCAGGGTGTGCCAGGAAAGGTTTATCCTTGCTGGAGTGTTCTTACAGCATTGCATCAGCTATAGCTGCCAGGTAAATGCTCTGCACTCTACCTACATCTTTCCTATTTTCTTTTTTTTTTTTTATTTTTTTATTTTTTTATTTATTTATTCCTTTTTAGAGAGGACAGAGAGAGAGAGAGAGAGAGAAGGGGGGAGGAGCTGGAAGCATCAACTCCCATATGTGCCTTGACCAGGCAAGCCCAGGGTTTCGAACCGGCGACCTCAGCATTTCCAGGTCGACATTTTATCCACTGCGCCACCACAGGTCAGGCAAATTATTTTTTATTTTTTATTCATTTTAGAGAGGAGAGGGAGAGACAGAGGTGGGGAGAGACAGAGAGAGAGAAGGGGGGAGGAGCTGGAAGTATCAACTCCCATATGTGCCTTGACCAGGCAACTTTCCTATTTTCTAACACAGTACTTAAAGCCTTTCTGATCTTAGCCTCCAAACTGTTCTATGTACAGACCCATCTCTCCATCCCCGTTTTCCCTTCTGTACTCCTATGGGAATGGATTTTTGAAAAACCCAGATCTTATATTGGCACTGTCCTTAAAAACCTATTATATAAGGGCTCCCATATATCTATGGATTAAACTTCATTTTCCTTGTGTTAGCATTCAGGGACCTTCTCATTCTGACTCTAGTTTGCCACAGCACTTTCAGACCAGTCCCATATTCCACTCATACACCCTAACCATATGTTCTAAGATACAAAGCGGCACGCCGTAAAAAGGTGAGCATAATTGTAAACAAAAAATTTTCTGTGATTGGATAAAATGTTAAGACATATAGGATTGGTGGACATTGAGATAGACTATATATATATAAAGTCTATTTAAAAAATGGAAGCCCAGATAAAAATGGTATGTATGTCACCACTAACCTAGTAGTCAACATTGCATCTAATATAATGGACCATGTAGTATAAAACATAACCCATGATGTGCTACCCACAAATGTTTGACTTTTTATTTTATTTTTTACAGAGACAGAGACAGAGTCAGAGAGAGGGATAGACAAGGACAGACAGACGTGAACGGAGAGTGATGAGAAGCATCAATCATTAGTTTTTCATTGCGCGTTGTAACACCTTAGTCATTCATTGATTGCTTTCTCACATGTTCCTTGACCGGGGGCCTTCAGCAGACCGAGCAACCCCTTGCTGGAGCCAGCAACCTTGGGTCCAAGCTGGTGAGCCTTGCTCAAACCAGATGAGCCCGCACTCAAGCTGGCGACCGTGGGGTCTCGAACCTGGGTCCTTCTGCATCCCAGTCCGATGCTCTATCCACTGCGCCTTAAGTACAAATTTCCCTGCCTGTACCCGAAAACTTGCTTCCACAAGAGGTCACTAAGTTTCTTCTTCTAGAAGCTTTGTTTTCTTGAGATATGACTTCCAATGATATCTCAAGGATCAACAGATTAAAGTCAAGCCTGACCAGGTTAAAAATTACTTAGGGGCATAACAAGCAGATGTAATGCGTAGCCCTGGATTTGATACTAACTTGGGAAAAATAGCTATTAAATAAATGTTTGCAGACAACAGAAAATTCAATCATAGGTAGGTATTAAATGAGAGAAAAATTTACTGAAGCGTTACTGATTCTGGAAATTCAGCAGTAAAAATTATTAGGTTGATAGAAAATTTGAATATGATCTAGGAATTAGATGAGAGAAAAATTTACTGAATTAGTGTAATGTCGGTGGCTGAGGCCAGGCAGGTTCACATTGGTTTCGGGCAGACGGCAGAGAAACTGCAGAGCCAAAAAGCGTTGAGCCATTCTTTTTAATAAAGTCTCACAATGGCAGTTGAGCACACAGGCAGGGTAAAATAAACCACTTCTCAGGCAAACAAACAACAAAATGGCCCCTCACAGTGGCAGGTAGGCAATCTGAGCATCCGCAATCCCCAACTTCTCCCCAGCGAAAGCTCCCATAGCAAGGGTCGGGAACCTATGGCTTGCGAACCAGATGTGGCTCTTTTGATGGCTGCATCTGGCTCACAGACAAATCTTTAATAAAAAAAATAATATGTTAAAAATATAAAACATTCTCAGCCCTGGCTGGTTGGCTCAGTGGTAGAGTGTCGGCCTGGCGTGCAGGAGTCCAGGTTCGATTCTCGGCCAGGGCACACAGGAGAAGCGCCCATTTGGTTCTCCACCCCTCCCCCTCTCCTTCCTCTCTGTCTCTCTCTTCCCCTCGTGCAGCCAAGGCTCCATTGGAGTAAAGTTGGCCCGGGCGCTGAGGATGGCTCCATGGCCTCTGCCTCAGGCGCTAGAATGGCTCTGGTCGCGACAGAGCAACGCCCCAGATGGGCTGAGCATCGCCCCCTGGTGGGCATGCTGGGTGGATCCCGGTCGGGTGCATACGGGAGTCTGTCTGACTGCCTTCCCGTTTCCAACTTCAGAAAAATACACAAAAGACAACAACAACAAAAAACATTCTCATGTATTACAATCCATTTCCTACCACTCATGTTCATGGTTGCAGGTGTTTGGACCAATCACAGCTGTCCTCCAGGACAGCACCAAATTTTTATTGGATAATGCGTAATGTACACGGGTCGTTGTATGGCCCTCACGGAATTACATTTTAAAATATGTGGCGTTTATGGGTCTCTCAACCAAAAAGGTTCCTGACCTCTGACCCATAGCCTTATATAGGTTATGCACACATGCATCTGCCATGTGCTCACACATTAATCAAGCAAAGTGCTTACACCTGGTAACCCCAGGCGCAAGCCTAACAGGGCTGCCTCACAATTAGTAATATTGAATAAGGTATATTTCTATCCTGTGTGATCTCATCTTGAAAAACACTATGTCAAACACACAAAGAAGGGTGTATATTAAAGTATTGACATTGGGGATAGGGAAGTGATGATTTTATTTTTTTATCTCATATTTTTTTCTCCAAGGCATACTACACTGATTCTCTAATGCTTTTAAATTTTTTTCTTAAGATTATACTGTATATACCTTGTCATGTACATATGAATCGTGAAATACATGAGCGTATGTTACCAGAATATTAAAAGTTTGGTCATGGTGTTAGGAGTTCAGGGCATTTCACTTTCTTCTTAATATTATATATATTATTTGAATATGTCTAAATGGCTGTGTGTTATTATTATGTAAGTGTATAAGGAGAAAATGAACAAATTATTATCCCGAGGGAGTTCAGCAAGTCTAATGTAATAGACAAGTCACAAAGAAGACTTGAACAGAGCGCAGCTTTTTCTCTGGGTGATTTGGATGCATTATACACAGGAAAACATTAGGAATGAATCATTCACCAGGAAAAGAACATAGGCTATTTGAATTAAAAAAGGAAAAGAGTAGGAAAAGGTGGTAGAATTATTTTATAAATTATCGAGACTTAAGTAGCACCTTTAATAATCATTGCTTTTCTTTCCAGCTACATTGTAAATTTATTCAGGACAGAGTCTTTAAACTTCATTATATTGTCATTGCTCTGTATACCACTTTTGAATGATTTTTGAATAAAATGCCAGTCGCATTTTCAATTAATACTGATACAGCCATGTTCATTTCTGTCCTATTGTGTCTCAAATAATTTCAAGGGATGTGGATGGTTTGGCCAGTGCCACTTGGACTTGAGAGTCAGAAGTTTTACTTCTAGACTGAACTCTATAACTTAGGCTGGACTCCTTTGTTAAATGAGAAAACTCATATTCTCACGTGTTTGTTGTAAAGCCAAAGGACATAATCTGGGACCCATCACAATCCTTGGCACATCTGTGCACCCTCAATAAATGCCAGGTGAGTTGGATAACATTGTTGAGTGCTTTTGAAAAAACACTCCACTTGAAAGGTGAGCAGAGGATTCTTTGCTCTAGCATAGTACACCTCTCCTTAGGCTTAACAGGTGCTTACCAGTCTGCTTTCCCAAGCCCCCAAACCCCCCATCCTGCTTTCAGTCTCTCATGTAGTCACATAGCCACTGCCTTTCCAAGCCCAGCCACTATGGAAATGTTCTGTGTGCCTCAGAGCAGATTTTGCGCAAGCGCAAACGCCGGAGGTGGGCTAAAGACCCAGGTGGGGCTTCGAGAAGAGGAAGTACGCCCTCGTTGCCTTTTACTGGGCCAATGGCGCGGCGCGGCTCAACCACGGACCTATAAAACTGGGGAGGAGGCGGGCGGAGGGCGGAAGAAGTTCTCACGTGAGTAGGGGGCGGGGAAGACGGGGGCAGGGCGGCTCGGGAGGCCCAGGCTACGGGGCCTCCGGGACGGCGAACGGCGGGCGGCGGAGGAGGAGACGGCTGGTCGGGTAGGGCCGTGTTTTCTCTCCACCCACCTCCTTTCCACCAAGCTCGGGGGGATCCTCTGACGGCCTCTGCCGGGAGCCAACCTATGTTCTCATCCCTCAGGGCTGGGCCGGCGAGACTGCGCTCAGCTCCCTCGATGTACCGGGTTGTGAGGGGAGCTGTGATTGGGGGGAGGGGGAGCTGCGGCAGAGGGGAGAGGGCGCATGCGCAGGGGGGAATGCTCCCGTAGCCCCTGCCCGAACCGGTTCCCCCTGTCGCGGGTGGGTGTCGGTCTTCAGACTCCTGCACTGACGGCCGGCCCTCTGGCCCCCCAGCGAAGCGGGTTTGTCTTTTGAGTTTGTTTTGGGGCAGGTCTAATGTGGGAATCGGCCGCTCCCTCCGCCTCAGTTTCTCCCTATTGCACTCAGGGCGTGTGTCTGATTTAGGCTGATCTCGGGCTCGGCCTGCCTTTCTGGCTGCGCCTAATTTGAAAGACTTGAGTTTATTTCGTTGGTTCTGCCATCTCGTGTTGGTCTTATCATCTCATTTTCACCGCCTGCAATTAAAGTGTCCCCGGTATCCCACTCGCCCCATCTTTAAAATATCTGCGCCTAGTATCTCCTTGTTGTGTCTTGAGTCGCGGGAACCTTCAGGGTTTCAGGTGTTGAACCTGGGGATAACCCGACTTCCAGGAGTTCGCTGTCAATTGCCTGGTAGTGCTTTGGTCCTTAACATTTCAGACTTAACAGCTGCACCTACTTTAACAGGCATCTCCATACCAGGGTTACTAGGGTATTCTTTTAATTTATTTTGAAAGCAACAGTGATGATACTAGTGTTCACACTGGTAGTTCTCCGTTAGTTCAAAATCCTTTTCCAGTTTGAATATGAGGTCGTTGAGCTTTTGTTGCTTTTATTAATGGGGGGAAAAAACTGTCAGGGACAGGTTTCACAATTCGTTTGATATTTTCATTCCAATAAACACCTGTATTCACATATGTGTAACTGGAGTAGTAAGTCCCGAGCCGGTGTGTGTGTGTGTCACCAGCTGCTTTGTTTGTTTAGGAAGTAAAAAACAATGGAGGGTGAATTGAACTGTGTCACATTAAACTGATGTTTGAAAAGTAGTTGAAAAAAGCTTAGGTGTCAAGGAAGTGCACATTCGACTTTATTTTTTTTTAAACAAAGGACCTGTTGGCCTTAATTCAAGTGTGTGGAGAGTGCTGGTTTATATATATTGAAAGCTTTCAAGTAGGGTTTACTTAAAAATTAAATGAATAGGGGAGAGAATTCTTTATAGTTTTTCTTTGTAAAGCTCAGTTTGCACTAAATAAAAATTGCATCCATGATTTGTATTTATTGGTAACATTTAATTCACAAGTAGCTTTCATAGCATTTGTAGACTCAAATTTGTAATTAAAATTAAACTTGCTATTTTTGGTACACTTCCTTTTCTTAGTTTTATAGCCTAGTTTACAGTTAATTAACTCCCTGGCGTTAAGGTGTATATTTGTCTGGATAGTTAACCTGTCAACTGTATGTGAATTTTGGCATTTTTGTCATAGTATTCTATTAGCTGTTTACAGGTGTTTAATTTGGATTAAATGGAAATTTAGTGACACTGTAAAAGTGAAGACACCTGCTTCCTATCTTTTCTACCGTGTATTGTAAGAAGTATATTATGACATTATCTGCATGAGGGGGACATGATTTTCCACAAATATATAAGGTCTACTGGAAAGTTCTGTCCGTTTCTATCACAACAAATTTCAACACGTAAGCACATGTTTATTTGGCGCATGTGTGCCTCTCTATTTTTATCACTTAATGTACACATACTGACATAGCAAATTAACTAAAAGTTGATTCACGTTAGTCTTATGTGTGAAGCCATAATGTACCCATGGCTACTGATAAAGTTCATTTACGCCGCTGTAATTTTTACGAATTTCAACAAGAAAGAAATGCTACAGAAGCATGTCTGTCGCATCCACCATATTCCACTGACTTAACACCCGACTATCACTTGCTTTTGTCCTTACAAAATTTTTTGAAGGGCAAAAAATTCAAAAATGAAGAAGATAACAAACAAGCACTGGTTCAGTTTTTCGCATCAAAAGATAAAACATAGCCTGACCTGTGGTGGCGCAGTGGATAAAGCGTCGACCTGGAAATGCTGAGGTCGCTGGTTTGAAACCCTGACTTGCCTGGTCAAGGCACATATGGGAGTTGATGCTTCCAGCTCCTCCCTCCTGTCTCTCTCTCCTCTCTCTCTCTCTGTCTCTCTCTCTCCTCTCTAAAATGAATAAATAAAAAAAAAAGAAACACAAAAAACAAAAGATAAAACATTTTTCAAAAACGGGATATACTAATTGCTCTCACGCTGGCAAGAAATCAATAATAATAGCAATTATATTATTTAATAAAGTTTGACGGTAAGAAAAATTTGTATTTTGTTTTATTCCAAAAACGGACAGAACTTTCCGGTAGACCTTATATATTAGCTTTACAGCCCGCATTCTTTAAAGAAGCCATTGTCTTTTCTTGAGTATATTTCCAGCTAGAGTTTACAGCCCAGATTCTTTTAAAGAAGTCATTGTCTTTCATTGAGCATGTTTCCAGCTAAAATAAAGCCTACTTTGAAGTTCTCATCATTTCACAGTAATTGTTTTAACAAGTGACCTTTGACTACAGGCTTCAGAAAATAATTCTTTTAAATTGGTGCTATTGTTGAGTATACCGAGGTTCTGACATGGACTTGCCATAATGTTATCTTTGTAGTTTTCTTTCTTTTTTTTTTTTTTTTTCATTTTTCTGAAGCTGGAAACAGGGAGAGACAGACAGACTCCCGCATGCGCCCGACCGGGATCCACCCGGCACGCCCACCAGGGGCGACGCTCTGCCCACCAGGGGGCGATGCTCTGCCCATTCTGGGCGTCGCCATGTTGCGACCAGAGCCACTCTAGCGCCTGAGGCAGAGGCCACAGAGCCATCCCCAGCGCCCAGGCCATCTTTGCTCCAATGGAGCCTTGGCTGCGGGAGGGGAAGAGAGAGACAGAGAGGAAAGCGCGGCGGAGGGGTGGAGAAGCAAATGGGCGCTTCTCCTGTGTGCCCTGGCCGGGAATCGAACCCTGGTCCTCCGCACGCTAGGCCGACGCTCTACCGCTGAGCCAACCGGCCAGGGCTGTAGTTTTCAATATAATCAGATAACATTAACTTTTTCAAGCATGTGTATTAAATGAATATAAAATATATAAAAAGTAAGTGAATATAAAATTCATATCAGAAATTCAATGCTTATTTAACCAACATGCATAAATCAGTGTTGGTCATGGCATTTGGGTGCTTTGTATGTAGCTACCTTGTTTTGTTGGTTTTCCATGGTTAGATCCCAAAGAAAGGAAACCCAAAACTAAGGACTCATGCCTATTGCTGTATGTGAAAAAAAAAATAGCATGTCAATTTAACATCTGTTTCTTTTTTCAATAATTTGATTACCATGTTCTGCTTCTCCCACCCCACCCCCAGTTTTCTTATGATCCTCATTATTCTCTAGAAAGCTTATAAGTCAAAACAATACTAGATAGACATTTAAACTTACATTGTAACCATTCTTGTTGACCCTAAAAGCCACGTTTCTCTTTGTGTGCAAAGACTGACCAAATATGGCAGTTTGCAAGTCATGAATACTTTAGTTCATAGAATTTAGCCTAGGAAGTTTTTCTCTTTCCAGAGCAACCTGTGTAATACTCTGAGGTATCAACAGTGAGAATTTTTTTTTTTTAATAGAGACAGAGAGAGAGAGAGTCAGAGAGAGGGATAGATAGGGACAGACAGACAGGAATGGAAAGAGATGAGAAGCATCAATCATCAGTTTTTCATTGCGACACCTTAGTTGTTCATTGATTGCTTTCTCATATGTGCGTTGACCATGGGCCTTCAGCAGACTGAGTAACCCCTTGCTAGAGCCAGCGACCTTGGGTCCAAGCTGGTGAGCTTTTGCTCAAACCAGATGAGCCCGCGCTCAAACTGGCAACCTCGGGGTCTCGAACCTGGGTCCTCGGCATCCCAGTCCGATGCTCTATCCACTGCGCCACTGCCTGGTCAGGCAACAGTGAGAATTTTTTGAAGATCGTTCTAGTATAGTATTATAAGGCTTAACTTTCCTGCCAAATTCCTTTTTCTATGGCTCATTAAAAAGTGAAAATAAAACTTGTTTATTAGTTCATGAGTGACATTAAATAGGATATATACCTTGGCTCTAAAATATGAGATGTATATCTTAAGTGTGTGGTTATGCTGCTGAATTTGGAGGTTTGCACGTCTTAAGACTTAGTGCGTGAGTATGTATCTCCAGTTAAGGTCACATCAGCTTTTATTTATAAATCATTACTCTGCTGGGATCTGTTAATCTTTGTGGTAATAAGTTCTTCTCCATACTAAAATCTGGCATTTCTTAAGGTACATTAGCAAGTTCCTGTGGTAACTTTTAACAAAATGTTACTTCTTAAGGCTTAACAACAATTGGACTATTTAAAACACTTTTTCCCCATTTTCCATTATTTGTACATTTTGGTAATTATAACCATCAGCTTATGGTTACAGTCTTGTTTTCCTTTTTCTAAGGATGACCTTTTGTCTCAGGAAAAGGAATTGATACATAGAATCTTCCTATGGGGACATATTGTAAATATCATCAAGGGTTTTAAGAGGCAGCATTCAAGGGAAAATTGAATTAAATGTTGGATGTTTGTATAATATTGGTGTAGGGAAGAGCCTTCAGTTAATCATTTTAATATTTTTACTGTAGAGGTAATAAACTGCCATATGCCCTTGAAGTATGCTGATAAATGGATTCTGGTAATGTAAGAGTTAGAACGTGCCACATAAATCCCTTTTGCTGTGATATGCGATTGTCTAAGAATAGACCTCTAATGTATCTGCAGAAGAAAAAAGTTATTTATTGTACTTACCTATTCAGTTCTCTGAATTGAAAAAATGTGATTTCTGTCTAAAATCATTCTCTAGCAAAAAGTCTTTTAAATTAAATTTTTTTTTTTTTTTTTTTTGCTTTTCAGTGTGAGAAAACATCTTTTCAGATAAGCATAAAAACACCTGTGGAACTTAATTAAATATTTGTGAAGTTTTTTTATCTTATGCAGTGCCTATTCCAGTGCTGTTAATAAAGGTGCTCAGAAAATGTTTGATTGCTCACACTTACTAAATGTTCCACCATCCTTGTGTAACTGTGGACCAGAGCCATATACTAGAAAGTGCAGAAAAATGTATTTTCTGTCAAATATTCGTGGTTTGCCTATATACATTCCCATGAAAATTGGAGGTCAGAGAAAGCAGAAACCATATTTATTGCATTTACCTTTGGCTGTGTTCGTCTATTAAATTATTTGCTTGTGTGGCGTTAAATTCTCTAAGTTTATGGAGAAATGTATAATATAAATGTTTCAGCCCTGGACGATTGGCTCAGTGGTAGAGCGTCAGCCTGGCGTGCAGAAGTCCCGGATTTGATTCCCGGCCAGGGCACACAGGTGAAGCGCCCATTTGCTTCTCTACCCCTCCCCCTCTCCTTCCTTTCTGTGTCTCTCTTCCCCTCCCCTCCCGCAGCCAAGGCTCCATTGGAGCAAAGTTGGCCCGAGCACTGAGGATGGCTCTGTGGCCTCTGCCTCAGGCACTAGAATGGCTCTGGTTGCAACAGAGCAATGCCCCAGATGGGCAGAGCATCGCCCCCTGGTGGGCATGCCGGGTGGATCCCGGTCAGGGCGCATGCGGGAGTCTGTCTTCCTCCCCGTTTCCTAAGGAAAATAAATAAATAAATAAATAAATGTTTCAGATCTGAGTGTAGACTAGTTGATATTCTAAATGGAATAGATTTATTTTCTTCACTGTGGATGAGGCACTATATATGACTAGGAATAATTTTTGGATGATCCTGCATTACTTAAAAATATGCATATATTTTATTTATAAAACACCAGTTTGAATTAAAATGTGTTTTTGAAATTACGTAATTCCAGAAAAAGTAAAGGCAGGAGTACTGTTTAAAAAAAAAATCTTAGCAAGGCGAGAAATATAATCTGACCTTGTGAGTGGGTTAGTATGTTAATATTAAGCTTTTTCTTTATTCCCAGAAATAGGTTTCTGTTGTGGAAATGGCAGCCAAATAATTTAAATATTTAGTTTCAGAGATAATGTGGTGAAGTGAAGCATACCTAGAGTTCTGGAAAAAATTGGAAGTGCTGTTTTCTGAAATACCCACAGGAACATGGGGAAACCACTCATACAGGTTATTTTCTTCAGGAGTCAGTAATATTGTACTTAATCAGCACAGTGTTAAGTGAGTTTTGTGTGCATTTCATCCCCTTTTTACATCTTGTATCTTTTATTAGAAGTATCAAGATACAAAGGAGGGGAGAGTGTGAACTTTGGAATCAGAAATATATAGATATCCCAAGTCAGGCACTTCCTGAGTATATGAGTTAAGGTTACCTACTTAATGACTCTGAGACTCAGTTTCTTCCCTTGTAAAAATGGAACTAATTAGGTTTACATCATAGATAAGGACTGGAAAGCATCTGGCATCCTCCTGCTCCTTTCCTGGATACTCATTCACAAAGGAATAGAAGGGGTTCAGTCCCCTTGTTGTACATTTGAGGAAACAAACTAAACCTCATCCAATTCATCTGAGAAGTTTCACTCCCAGTTGGTTTTTTAAAAATACTGTAGCAGACTGATAACTTTTCCCCCCTTCCTTTTAGTAAGAGAAACAGACAGGAAGGGGGAGAGATGAATAAGAAGCCTCAACCTGGCCCTGGCCGGTTGGCTCAGCGGTAGAGCGTCGGCCTGGCGTGCGGGGGACCCGGGTTCGATTCCCGGCCAGGGCACATAGGAGAAGTGCCCATTTGCTTCTCCACCCTCCCTTCCTCTCTGTCTCTTTCTTCCCCTCCCGCAGCCAAGGCTCCATTGGAGCAAAGATGGCCTGGGCGCTGGGGATGGCTCCTTGGCCTCTGCCCCAGGCGCTAGAGTGGCTCTGGTCGAGGCAGAGCGATGCCCCAGAGGGGCAGAGCATCGCCCCTGGTGGGCGTGCCGGGTGGATCCCGGTTGGGCGCATGCAGGAGTCTGTCTGACTGTCTCCCGGTTTCCAGCTTCAGAAAAAATACAAAAAAAAAAGAAGCCTCAGCCCAGTTGCTGCACTTTAGTTGTTCGTTGATTGCTTTCTCATATGTGCCCTGATTGGGGGGGAGGGGCTCCAGTTGAGCCAGTGACCCCCTGCTCAAGCCAGCGACCTTGGGTTTGAAGCCAGCAGTCTCAGGGTTTCAAACCTGGGTCCTCAGTGTCCCAGGCCGATGTTTCATCCACTGTGCCACTGCCTGGTCAGGCCCAGACTGTTAACTTTTAAAAGTATTGATGAAGCTTGATTACTTACAAGAAAGGGAGAAATAACTGAAAGCATTGGCTGTCTTCTTTTGGCAGTTCATTGTATTGATTTTTGTGAGTTTTATCCTAAAGATCCTATTAAGTTACAACCAGTCTCTTAAAACTTATTGACCAATGAATAAACAAAATGTGGTACATATGTACGTACATATATGCACACATACATATATTGGGATGTTATTCAGCCTTAAAAACAAAGAAATTCTGACACATGCTACAACATAGATGAACTTTGAAGTGATGTAAGCCAGTCACATAATGACAAATATTAGTAATTCCACTGCTTATATGAGGTGCCTAAAGTAGTCTGATTTCTAGATAGAAACTAGAATGTTGGTGAACAGGATTTATTGTTTAGTGGGTGGAGCTTCAGACCTGGCCAGTCAGCTCAGTCAGAACATTGTCCCAAAACACCAATGTGGTTTCCATTCCCGGTTGGACACAAATAGGAGGTAACTGTTGAGTATACAACTAAGTGGAACAACAAATGAATAATTCTTTCTATCCTTGCCTTCTTCCCCACTCTTCCCCCCTCTCTCTCTTGCTCTCCCTTTCTCTGTCTCTCTAAAAATCAAAAAAGTAATGGGAGTTTCAGCTGAAGAAGATGAAAAAGTTACAGCAATGGATGGTAAGGATGGTTACACAACATTGTGAATGTACTTACTGCCATAGAACTAACTGTATGTTGAAATATGGAAAATGGTAAAGTTTATGTGTATTTACTCACAATTTTAGAAGATTAAAACTTAAAAAAAATTTTTTAGAGACTTTATGTTATAGAGGAGGGTTGGGGGGGGAGACAAAAAGTATCAACTCATAGTTGCTTCACTTTAGTTCATTGCTTGCTTTGTTGCTTATGTCATTTGTGCTTTGACTTGGCAAGCCCAGGCTTTTTTTTTTTTTTTTTAAAGAAATTTTTTAAAAATTTTTTTACAGAGTCAGAGAGAGAGTCAGAGACAGAGAGATGAGAAGCATCAATTATTAGTTTTTCGTTGTGAGTTGCAACACCTTAGTTGTTCATTGATTGCTTTCTCATATGTGCCTTGACCGCGGGCCTTCAGCAGACTGAGCAACCCCCTTCTCGAGCCAGCGACCTTGGGTCCAAGCTGGTGAGCCTTGCTCAAATCAGATGAGCCCATGCTCAAGCTGGTGACGTCGGGGTCTCGAACCTGGGTCCTCCGCATCCCAATCTGACGCTCTATCCACTGCCACCGCCTGGTCAGGCAAGCCAAGCCCAGGACTTTTGAACCAAAAACCTCAATGTTCCAGGTCTACACTCTATCCACTGCACCACCATAGGTCAGCCTAAAACTTATAAAATCTTTTTTTTTATTTTTATTTTTTATTTATTCATTTTAGAAAGGAGAGAGAGAGAGAGAAAGGAGAGAAAGACAGGGGGGGGGGAGCTGGAAGCATCAACTCTCATATGTGCCTTGACCAGGCAAGCCCAGGGTTTCGAACCGGCGACCTCAGCATTTCCAGGTCGACGCTTTATCCACTGCGCCACCACAGGTCAGACTATAAAATCTTTTAAAAATTAAATTTTAAAGCCATTGTCTTACAAATTCCTATATTCTTAAGGTCTCTATTTTTTTTTTAGTTCATGTGGAATTGAACTAAAAGAGTAACTTCATAGTTTAAGGAAGTGAATTGCCACAGCATTATAAGTTAAAATTTACCTAAGACTGACTTAGATAAACTGGTTTATCTTGCTTTTAACTGCTGTAATCCCAAAATGAATAAGTTCTTTTTTTGTTTTTCTAAGCTAATCAAATTTTTTTTTTTTTTTTTTTTTTTTTTTTTTTGTATTTTTCTGAAGCTGGGAACAGGGAGAGACAGACAGACTCCCGCATGCGCCCAACCGGGATCCACCCGACACGCCCACCAGGGGCGATGCTCCGCCCCTTAGGGGCGTAGCTCTGCCGCGACCAGAGCCACTCCAGCGCCTGGGGCAGAGGCCAAGGAGCCATCCCCAGCGCCCGCCCGGGACATCTTTACTATAATGGAGCCTTGGCTGCAGGAGGGGAAGAGAGAGACAGAGAGAAAGGGGGGGGGGTGGAGAAGCAAATGGGCGCCTCACCTATGTGCCCTGGCCGGAAATCGAACCCGGGTCCCCCGCACGTCAGGCTGACGCTCTACCGCTGAGCCAACCGGCCAGGGCCTAATCAAATTTTTTTCAGAAAGTTTACATTAAAGTGGTTTGTAAAGCCAATAGTCACGGCCACCATCACAGCTGCCTAGCCCATGCAGGTTCACATTTGTTTCGGACAGACGGTAATGAAACAACAACGGAGCCAAGAACTGATGGGCCATTATCTTTAATCCTACCTTGCACCTGAAGGCAAGAAATACAGTGGGAAAACACTTCCCTTTCCATTCAGAGCTCCCAAAGCCACTGACTTATCCGAGTTTCCTAGAATCAAAGGTTTCTACCTCACCAGTCTCATTCACCTCTGTTCCCCATCTCCTTCTCTCTGCACAAACTGGCTTCTCCTTCAGCACTCCGCCATCTTGGCTGCTTCTCTTCTCCTCACGTGGCCTTTCTCTGCTCTCTCCTCTAATGCTGATCTCAGGAAACTAGAGAGAGCAAGCTCCCGGTCTGCCCCATTTTATAGTGTAGAAATCAAAACCTTTTATCCAATATACAAACAAGGATGTCTCTGATAAAAAGTCACTTAAGGTGGGAAAGCCTTAGTCTTAAAAGGTAAGCCTTAGGGTATAACAACCCTGCCTGCTTACAGCCTGTCCCCCACACCCAATGCAAACTATAAGCGAGCAAACCTATATATCATATTTACAAACTTATTTGACCAACATGGTTCTCTTAACTCACTGAAGTAAGTCAAATAGCTCTCAAATTCAGAGTCAGACTAAAAGAAGAAACATCTATTATTTAGCAGTTAGTAAGTATAGTGGGGAAAGGAATTTATTTTTATAAAGACGGGATGATTTTCTATTGAGTTTTATTAGCTTTGTCCCACCCTTTCCAGGGATAGGCTGTGAGAAATGCATGTGAAAAACCAATGTAGGGAAATAAACTTAAGAGCCAGGAAAAACAGCCTGACCTGTGGTGGCGCAGTGGATAAAGCGTCGACCTGGAAATGCTGAGGTCGCCGGTTCGAAACCCTGGGCTTGCCTGGTCAAGGCACATATGGGAGTTGATGCTTCCAGGTCCTCCCCCCTTTCTCTCTGTCTCTCCTCTCTCTCTCTCTCTCCTCTCTAAAATGAATAAATAAAAATTAAAAAAAAAAAACAGGAAAAACAGAAAAAAGCTAAGGTGAACATAGTACGATTTTTAAAAATACTTTTATCTTCTTTGCTATCTACTTGATTAATTTTAATGGGCTGAACCCACAAGAGTTGGCCTGCTACAGCATTTTCAAAATATGATTCTTTTACTATTCTTTTTTTTCCGAAGCTGGAAACGGGAAGGCAGTCAAGACAGACTCCCGCATGCGCCCGATCGGGATCCACCGGGCATGCCCACCAGGGGGCGATGCTCTGCCCATCCGGGGCGTCGCTCTGCCGCAATCAGAGCCATTCTAGTGCCTAAGGCAGAGGCCACAGAGCCATCCTCAGCGCCCGGGCAAACTTTGCTCCAGTGGAGCCTTGGCTGTGGGAGGGGAAGAGAGAGACAGAGAGGAAGGAGAGGGGGAGGGGTGGAGCAGCAGGTGGGCACTTCTCCTGTGTGCCCTGGCCGGAATCGAACCCGGGACTCCTTCACGCCAGGCTGACGCTCTACCACTGAGCCAACCGGCCAGGGCCCTTTTACTATTCTTATCTTGTTCTTTTTCTGAGCAGAGAGCAATCTTACCAGATCTGTGTTTTCGAAGGATACCACTGGGTGCAGCATAAGAGGAGGGATTAGAATGGGGAGGTAATGGTAATAGGAATGCCAAGGAGGAGAGATGTATTTCAGAAAAGAACAGTGACACCTAGATACCTGGATTTGGATTAAGTTCCATAATTTTCTCTGAATTTAAGTTAGTGAACCAGTGGAGCCTCAGTTTGTCAAATGAAGTTAATGCCTATCTGGCAAGGTTAGAGACAAGATTAGTATTAATGCATGTAAAGCTTCTTAGCACCGAATTGGGTGTTAAATCAGAACTCTTCAGATTTAGTAAGGTGATTTAAGCCCCCTTAAGATTCCCTAAGGCTGTTTTCATCTGTTCACTGGTTGAGCAACAGAAATGCTGGGGATTGGGAGAGAAGTGATAAGAGTATTTTGGTCCAAAGGAAATCCAAGGTACGATATGTGACTTGGTGTTGTTTAATTTGTTTTGGCCGTGACACTTGGCAACT